>NC_135049.1:3403750-3738333 GCF_051014685.1 Ptiloglossa arizonensis
TCCGAGGGCAATTGCATTTCTGACTAATTAAGCTGCGCTGGGTGCTTGCTTCGCCTTTGGTCTCCTTTCGTCACCGTCCCAGAGATTCGAAAATAATTAGCGGTGGATCTCCAGGCAATTTACGATTTTCTTTCGCGAATAAATGTTTTTACGGATTTTGTTGGCACGACGCGACGCGGTGACGCCATTCGAAAAACCGATCTCGAGGATGGCGTGCGAGTTTTTTGGAATATTCGAGCAGCAGCCGCGCTTCGGGAAATGTAATTTTCTAACTTTTCGGTACATCGTGTCGCAGTTGCAGAAATTGCAACGTCGAATGAATTCCAACGTCCATCCTAGTGATTAGAAGTAGGATACAGGGGAGGGGTAAAATTACACATAAAATTTCAATGGAATGCATACCGTTCGAGACGAAAAATCAGTAGATTGTAAAAAATATTTCGTGGAAAGGGAAATATTGATTTCAAGACTACCAAAATGGTTTCTCGTCTTTCTATATGTAGAAATCGATTTTCGAAGCTTTGGGGATTAGTATTCTCGGTATCTGGATGGAAGCGAAATGTTATTTTACCATTTCAATGAATGCAGCCATATAGAAAGTTAGTCTAGAAACTGGATCGAGCTATGATTAAAAGATGACGAAAATTAGTACATAGACCGAAGTAATGCATAATTTTCTCTCAGTAGAACGATTTCGCACAATAAAATTGTACTAATCGTACTTCGTATCGTCAAGAAATAATAAAATACCTTTTCTTGATATAGTTGTTTTAGCATAATTGCTAAGTGTTTACTGCTACACATATCATTGTCTAATATTCCACGATTTGAGAAAAAGAGTAAAAAGATCTGGTATAAAATCGTTACTTTCCCTCGATACAACGCGAGCGAACTCTATCTATCGCGGACTATATCGAGAGATTACTGTACTCGTTGTAAATAATACAAAATATAAAAAATATAATATTCATTCGATATGTGTACATGTGTATAAAATAACTTATTCTTGTCAAGCCTTATGGAACTCGGTTGCAAACGAGTCGCGTTCGGTTTCGAGTCGAGACGAAACAGCAAATCTCTGGATTAGAATCGCTACTTTCCCTCGATACAACGGAAGTGAAACCTATCAGTGTCGCGGACTATATCGAGAGATTACTGTACTCGTTATAAATAATACAAAATATAATATTCATTAGATATGTGTGCATGTGTATAAAATAACTTATTCTTGTCAAGCCTTATCGAACTCGGTTGCAAACGAGTCGCGTTCGGTTTCGAGTCGAGACGAAACGAGCGAATCTCTGGATTAGAATCGCTACTTTTCCTCGATACAGCGGGAGCGAAACCTATCAGTGTCGCGGACTATATCGAGAGATTACTGTACTCGTTATAAATAATACAAAATATAATATTCGTTAGATATGTGTGCATGTGTATAAAATAACTTATTCTTGTCAAACCTTATCGAACTCGGTTGCAAACGAGTCGTGTTCGGTTTCGAGTCGAGACGAAACGAGCGAATCTCTGAATTAGAATCGCTACTTTCCCTCGATACAGCGGAAGCGAAACCTATCAGTGTCGCAGACTACATCGAAGGACCGCTGTACTCGTTGTGGAACAAATCCTTTCTTCGTTAAATCCTCGATCGAAGAATACTAACGAGAATCGACACGGTGACGATAAATGTGAAGCCTCGAAACTAAAAAAGATATCAAAGGCATCCAATAGTGTGTTGAACGCTCGTCGCGACACAGACGTGCTTTGCAAATATCTTATCGCGCGATGAACCAGACTTGTTATTATTGACCGGGCTCGGTGGTATCGAAGTTGGAGCAACTCTGGATCCAGCAGCCAGAAGCAAGTAGTTACGTAAGTGGAGCATGTCGATATCGAAATTCTGTTAACTACATCACTGGTACCCGCAGCCACAGTGATGAACGGCTGGTGTCCGCAGCCATAGCGACGAACGGCGAGCATTGACAAGGCAGGAACGTTGGCAATTAATGGGAGGTGGGACTTAATTAGTACAATCTCCGTGGTGTGTTCCATTCCCGGCGTATCGAGTCCCGTGTCTACGTCCGCCTCTCATTGTACCCCTAAATGCTTGGCGTTCCAGCGCGTTCCTCAGAAGAAGGTAATATCCTCCTGGAAGCCTTGACTACGACTTCTTGCGGGACAACGTCGCTGAAATACCGATTTAGATACGAGCACGGACAGAAAAGCGGGTAGAAAAGTTACTACTTCGGGGAGACGTCGTTCCCAAAAGGAAATTACATCGAATGTTTGAGAATTTTTTGCGAAACTTGAAACAATTACTCGCGAGATTCAACGTAAATCGGAGAACGATGTCGTGGAGAAGAACAGAGAACGAAAATCTACCGAAATTTTATAGAAGAACATCGGTATCGTCGTGCGAGGAAAAGTAGAAGGTAAGATAATATTGCGCGACGTAATTTATAAGTGGAAAATTGAACACTCGTTCACCCCGAATCTTCGAATCGATTTATTTTGCAAAATTTGAGTACAGAAACGTACAAATATTGCGACTAGTCTTCGATCTGTAGTAAAATGTATAATTCTTTCGGACCGTGCATAATTTTTCCATTAAAAATTAATTTTCAAATTTTGGCGCCAAGAGCTACTTGTTTGCTCGGATTGGACCCATCTTTGTAGGATCTTCGAACCTCAAAATAACCCACCCTGTACATGTGTGTGTAATGCAACTCGTTAATGAAACCACAAGGTGATGAGATAAATAAATGTATCTTTAAATGAATGATAATTTCACATGAACGGTTCCAAAAGCTTCCCGTATAAATTAATAATCCAACTTACAATTTCTATTCTTCGTTAAAGGAAAGGAAAAATTCCTAGAATTTTTAATCGGTATATTTTCGTACGTAAATCACTCCATCGATTTCACACCGAAATGAAAAAGAAACTAAATTCTATGTCGGTCCGCTAGATCTATACATTCAGATAGAACGCAAGCCCGGTTCCATGTATACGTTGTCGGAGTAAATAAATCTTTATTATGTCAGTGCTTCGATCGTGTACACTGCATGGCTTCTGGACGTGTACATAACATTTGCAAATACGGCACTAACGTCGACGAGCACTCACGGTGTGCACTATATTAACGTGACGGGCTGAAACGTTAATCCAGATGCGTTGATAACGTTAATATATTAGCCAGCAAATTCATTATCGGTGAATATGTGTTTTGCGGTACGCCCCGAACATCATGAAAACGAAGAATCGGTCTGCTATGTCCGTCGATACCGCTTCCGCAATGACATTAATTATTTGTTTTCTCTGTTTCGATGCTGGTTCCTATAAGTTTCTCCCTCGTGGTATTCAAATTACGAATAATCGAGTAGCATAGAAATAGTTCTCGATACATAAATTTTCAAAATTATCTTGGATCGTTCTTAACGCCATTTTCCACCAGTTGAAATTTCATTCTTTTGTAATTCAATCTTCCGGTCGTAAAAAAACATCGATACATTTTAATCGGCACTTTAGAACCAGTACGTTCAAGGAATAAATGTATTTATGATCGCCATTTTGCGAGGTAATTTTGATATTGAATTTTAGTACTTAAAATTAAAGTATTTAAGTATTAAAGTACTTGAAAATTTTTAATTAAAACTGTCTTCTAATATCACGGTACAAGTATAATATAATTATTATTGTAAATAAAGATGTCGTGTTTAAATTTCCGAAGACGTGTACCGCGTCTTACCGCGTGAGAAAAATACGGTACTCTTAGTTGTTGCATGGATGAAACGCTAGATGACGTGCATCGCTAAGTTTTGAAAATGAATTTCGTTACACGTGAACCTAAGTCTCGTGTTTAAAATATGAACAAAACTCCATCGACAAAATTCCGTCGATAGTTTCTCAACACGTAAAATTTAAAGTAGATAATTAACTGTTCTGCGTTGAATATATTTCATTGCATTTTGGGAAGAAAATTCTGATGCGTGTAACGTAGATTAATAAAATAAAAACAGTCACCATCCCACGATAATGACACTTCAGGATTGTCATCAATTTTTATGAAACGGTATTCGTACGATGCAATAATATAATAGAGTTCGGATACAAGTAATCGATACTTTGCACGTTTCGTTGAAATTACACGTACGAAAATCTAACGATAAATAACAATATCGTATTAAAGCTCAAAATCACGTCATCTAGCGTATCAACCTCGACAAGTGGATGGAGGCTCGCGGAGAGGGGGAAGGAAATTCGATGCCGCTGCATTCTCCTCAAAAGGCAAGAATTAATGAACCACCGTGTACATCACCGTCGTTCCCATTGTTTCACGTCGCGCGTCAACTTCCGATCCGCGCTAGTTTTACCTCTGGTGTTACATACTACCCCGAGTTGGGAGCCTCGCGTAGAAAATACTCGGTTAAATTCCGTAGAGGAAACTGGTCGACTAGGAAATCGAGCTTTACGGGGATGGGTGGGGGACGGGAGGGTACACGTGGATTATTCCTATCAGGAAGTTCGTTAGAGATTGATACGGCGGGTGAATCCTTTTTCACGTTGGCCCGCTAATTGAACTAGTTTGGTAAGGTGTCTCGTTCTGGACTTTAGTAGTCCGGCACCGTTGCACGGACGTGTAATGGCTGAACTGGCCGCTATTCCAATCGTCATAAATTGTCGCGGAGAACGTGACGATCGTACTGAGTAGCCAATAGATGCGCGTGCCTGTCATTTGACCCCTATAGCTTCTCTTGACGTTTCGCGCCCGACAACCCTCCTTGCCGGCTTTGACTACCGATTCGCGTACACCGGTGCATTTATCGAGGCGAAATGATCAAGTTTGTACAGTAACGTGTAACGCGCTCTCTTTGGTTCGTTTCTCGATTTAATATTATAGTTACGTGGTATTGTCGACATATGTATTTCGAAATATTTTATGACAAATATTGTGTCGTATGCAGCCCAGTATGCTTTATATGCACAGAAACTTTCAGTAAGTCAGATTTGTAGGTTAGGGGAATTTCCTCGTAACATATCCACTGTGTTTACTCTTTCTTTGTGACACTCATGACGAAGTAAACTTTGGGAAAAAGGTCTATTGGGCGGTATACATTCAACATAAACAGTTGCCCTGTCAACAACCACTGCAGAGTCAGATTTCACGTGCCCCATGATACCCCTTGGAATTGTTCTTTTTAGTTCTCAAATGTATACAGGACGTCCCAATCATCGCCGGTCGATTTGAATTTCGCGCTATTTTTAAAATCTCGAACCGATTAACCCGAAACTTAGCATACGTCGTCTAAACAGATGGGAAATTAATTGAAAAGATCGGTGGTCTGTAAAAAAAATTAAGGCGGCTATTTGGAAGACGTCTTGTTCCATTAATTTAATACTCTCGACAATTTTCTGCTTACTCTGTGAATTATAATTTATTAGCATTTTTTTTTTTTTCTGAAAAATAATGACTTCTTTCAAATGTCGTGCATTAATGTAATTTCTAAATTATGTTTCTCTGATTTTTAGAGGGGAAAGTTGGCCCACCATACGATTATTCATAATGACTGGTAAATACTTTTGTTCCGTAACAACTAGTAAATGTTTTGTTCTCTGTAATCGTGCTAACTGAATACAAAAGAAAAGTTGAATAATGTAGAGGACCGTGGTCAAAGGAAGCATTTTTGAATACCATAGTGGCAATTTAAAGTGGAAAAATGGGTACGAATGCAACAGCGATGCGTAAAGTATAAAAAATGATTCTACAAAGGATGTTTCAAATTTTGAAACTTATGCAATTTTTGCGGAAAAGTTTAGTTTAAACTGAAAAAAGAATTTTTCGTTTTAGTATTTCCGAAATATTTCTTCTTCCTTCTTTTTATAGAAAACTAAAATCATAACGTATATTTTATTCATACATCTAAGCAGATAATTCGTAGAAAACTTTTTAAATAAACTGAATCGTTTGGTTATTTTTGACAAAAAAAACTTCAAACTATACTCATTTTCGTGACATAAAATTGAACGTACAGCTTTCGAACTTTTTTTTAAATTACCCAATTATTAACAAAAAAAACTTAAAAGTATACTCATTTTCGCGACATAAAATTGAACGTACAGCTTTCGAACTTTTTTTTAAATTACCCAATTATTAACAAAAAAAACTTAAAAGTATACTCATTTTCGTGACATCAAATTGAACGTACAGCTTTCGACCTTGTTTTTTAAAATTACCGAATTATTAACGTTGTCATTGCCTACAGTATTCGTGGACAATTATCAAAATAGGTAAATATCGTTAAGTTAATTTACCCTTTCCCTTTAACATCGAAGATACTTACACCATCTGATACAAATAGAAATATATTTGTTATTGGTGGTTCTAGTGTTAAAAGAAGAAGGATTCGTAGGTAATTGATTTTCCAGTGTCCGTCAATCGGCCAGCAAATTCTATAACAAGTAATAACTCGGTTATTGACTCATGACTTTAAACGGTTACCGTTTCATCGCGATCACGTGAGCCGAATCCCGCTGGCCGAACTCGCGTGCTATTCGATTTCACAGACTATTCACGGGAGAGAAAGGGAGAGGAGAAACGAGAGGCGACCAGGTGAATACGGAGCCCGGCAGTGCAGCATTAAATTTGTCGACGGTAAAATAGGTTTGCGTACAGCGGCGGTAATGCTCTTGATTAAGCCAAATGAGTTACGCTGATATTATTCCCGTAAAATAATAATATTAGACTCTGTATTATTGGCTAATGTTGGTATTTGCATTAATGCTGGCGCCTACTAATTTAGAGTCCACCTATCCGTCGTATGTGTTATATCGACAGTCGATATACGTTATTGCTGTTCGTTATTGCTGAACTACTACTCGAACTCGAGGAACGAAAACGAGTCGGTGTCCAGGACCAACGTGAATAAGAATATTAGGACGACCGAGGGACTGATATCAATGTTTGTGATTCTCTTGAGTAGTTATGCTTTCGAGTCTTTATTTCTGTAAGTTCTCTACTGTAGTCGAATTAAATCAGCCAACCGGAAGTGCTTCTGTGACTGACAAGGAAACTCGAAGGGTACGTTCGGAAAACAAATTTATTTTCAGACAACAAGTGAATTAAATATCATTTTATAGCATAACAATTTTATTATTTTTAGACAATACGTAAATTAAATATCATTTTATAGCATAAGTGTCATTTTATAATAAAGTTTGAATCATTTTTTCACGGCTTGTCAAATGTGACAACCAACGAAGAATGTTTCACCGGAAGGAATTGTGGGAATAGCGAATAACTTCGCCATTTTGTAGGATTTTTACTTTTGCAAAATTCTAAAATGAAGCTGAAAGTTATATTTATATTCTCCAAAAAAGACTACGTGTTTCGTTTAGTAACTATCTGGGGAAAAAATTCGTAAACTTTCCCTATTTTCTAACGTCTCAGAGTGGTGTGTACCCCTTTAACGGAGGAATTGAAGGTGTAGTAACGGTAACCTTAACCGATAATAGAGAGCTAATTCGATTTGCTAAGAAAATAGGTGAATCGAGAATGTACGTTCTTGGCTGCGCCGGTGACGCAAATTCGTTCTCGATTTAGAGCAACCCTTAATCTCGCGGCACCGACGAATTGTTTGCAACAATAGGGGCAAGCCGCGACAGGTCCTTGCGCTCGCGCTAGCGAACGAGCTACCGATTCAAATCGCGACAATGACGGCAATGCAAATCCGGCGGTGGCTGCATCATGAATAGCCTCCAAGCTTCCACGCATAGCTGGGATCACATCCACTCGCAGCAGCCCACCCAACCCCGTCGTTTCTGCTCCCTAGACTGTCAGTTATTTATTAGGGTGAACGCTCATACCGGCACCGCTGTCTCAACCTCATAAATCGAGTGTTTAGCGCAGTTTTATGCCCCACCCCTCACCCGGTCGTCCCTAGGAACCCTTTCTCCGTTTCTCCGTTTCTCTCGCGAGGCGACCCGTCGCCCCGAACAATGAATTGATAAATTTGATTAGGTCCCGCTGGATGTTCCGGATCGTACTCGTCGAATTCTTAAGAAAATTCTTCGCGTTCTTCGCGCGACGAGCAGTCTCGTAGGCGCGTAATTTCACGCGACCAATCGCAAAAACTGATCGATTCCTTTCTAACAAATGAAACGCAACGACCAACGAATTGTAACGGATCCTTACCGAGACAGACGAACTAAGAATTTTAATGGAGGGGATATAAGAATTTTAATGGGGGAGGAATAAGAACTTTAATGGGGGGGAGGGGGGGCGGATAAATTGAGAATTTTCAATGCCAGAATGGAAAAAATGAAAATATAACGGGAGGAAAGGACCAGTTCGTTAAAACGTCGCGTTTCTACCTCGATAAAACGTACAGAATCATCCCCTATCATTTTCTAATAGTTCTAATTTTCGAACAGTCAGTTCGAATAGCGCGGTGTTAATATAAAAATTAGTAACAGATGCTGTGTTATATTTATTTTGCGAATATTTAAAAAATGCGGCGAACATTTATTCATTGATAAATTTTTTGTAACGGTTTAAGTATACTTAACGCATTGAAAGGAACATAATATAATAGTGTACTACGAATTATAACAATTCTTGTACGTATGAGAATGAAAGTTTCTACTACAGTAGTATAGAACAAAATTTTCTAATTACAGGGATTGTTCTATACTACTGCAACTTACTACTGTTTATACTACAATTAATTAATAATTGTAACGTAATTAACTGTTATTTCATTAACCACTGTTCGCGTTTTTCTACGTACCTAAAAAGTAAACGGTTAAGGATTCTAAAAAATAAATGAAATTCTGATGAATTTTCATAACGCGATAAACTAAAGTGTTGCTTTCAAGTACACGATAATTTTGTATGTACTTTATCGTCGTTCTCTTATCAGCGCTACGTTACGGGCCTCGAGTGAACTGCATACAACAGTGGGTATGATAAGGGTGAAAGTACAGACGAAGTATACCTCATCCATGGTGAAAGCTTTCATTAAATGTTTATTGCTCGTGCTAAAGAAATTACTTTCCTGAGATATAACACTCTCGTAACAACGTCTTAAAGCTGAAATTACACCATTTTTTTAAAACGAGCACTTGAAAACAACGATTCGTGTATTTTTCTAAATTCTAATCCAAATACTAACAACATAAATTGTTTCGTGATAACTTATTCCACAAATGGATAAATAATTAAAATAAGTCTTTATATTGTGCAACAGTACTCAAAATGATGAACTTTGTGATATATGTTGCACTCTGTAAAAATATATTCGAGTAATTGCATTTGCGGTAATTTTAATATTAATTTTTAATTACAAATAAAGTTTTCGGTCATTTTTGCACGGTGTATTTTCTTTAGCTGATAATTTTATCTTACGATCTTATAAATGATCTCACTGTTTCACTTTTTGCATACAAACGAATGGATTCCTTTTTGCCGTAATATATTCACTGCCTAACGTGTTAACATTTTTTAAACTTTGGATCCAAGTCATCTCCGGAATTTACATTTTTAAGAATACACAAATTGACGTTAACAAATGTTTCATTCTATTCTTTAAACGAGTACAGATGTACAATATATTATTTGCAATGGAAATAGAAAAAAGATAGAAATTCTTATAATTAAAAATCACCTTGTTACGCGTTAACATAAATACATTGCTCTGCAATTCATGAAAATCAACCTTCAAACGAAAAGTACGAACAATGTTGGTCGGCGTTGTGTGTAAGTTCATACGCATAAAATTTATCGATAAAAAGAAAACATTTAACGTACAGTACTTGTGTAACATAATTACAATTTTGACAATGTCAAGTTATTGATAATGAAGAGACTGATCGATAAAATTTATTTTTGAAATCGTTCTGTTTAGTGAAAATGAAAGTGTCAACGATAAGTCTGTGATCGTGGAAATCATGAATCGATACACAATTTATACACCATTTGATATTTTTATTTAAAATTCTCGTAAATTGTCGCCATTTCATTAATACGCATTAGAAGAGATCATTAAGAAATTTTCTTGATAAAAATTCGATCGTTTTAATCGGTCTTACATTTTTAAAAACTTTAGAATTACTATCACGAGTTATCGAGTATTTATCAATTTCTAACCTTAAAATCTATCTTTCTTCGTTGTTTGTTATTTCTAATTACATAGGTTTATATTCGTAAATATTAAAAACTTGCTCTCTATCTGCCCTACTGTATTCTTTAATGATATCAGTAACATTAAAACAATTTTGCAGTTGACGAAGCCCGGATAGATGTGCGGTACAGTCGGTAAAGCAGACTTTGGTTGACGTGGAGCAATGCGCGCGAAAGATCGTTTTTAAAACTGAAGAAATCTCACAGTTTCGACTCACTGTATTACAATTTACTTATCCTTCGATATTATTATTATTATTATCGTGTTCTTTTTATCGATCGCTTCAAGTTCCAAGCACCTCGACTAAACAATTCTTACAATGGGGCACGGACCGCTTATTAAACATTACCGACAATCTATCCATAAGCGTACATGGAATGCAAAACCGATTACGTCACTGATTCTCACTAACGTCACTTTCCAAACCTGTCCTACGTAATCACAATCCTCACAATCTTCCCGGGTGTTGCGCGAGTCGAGCCGAACGCGTAAATCTAGCCGCTGTGAACCATGGCGGAGGATCATCGTACGATAGATCCCTCGATCGAATCATCCAAGTCTTGGTGCGCCGTGTTGCGGCCGTTTCTAATTGGCTGTGACTCCGGCTGCCGGCCCGGACCGGAAATAGACCCTGTAACCGGAGAACTCATTTATGGAAATATGGTGGTGACCGTACGTACGTCCTATTTTTGACTTCACCGTTGAACGTGGATCTCCTTTCAGTTTTCTCCCACCACCATTAGCTTTCTTCCTCCCTTCCGTCGACCCAGTCCGTGCACTCTTTCGACCGAATGCTATAATAAAATTAGCCGGGATTTAATAAACCCATGAGCGAACGCTGCTTACCAAGCTCCGAGATTACATAAACCATCGAGCTGCCTGATATCAAACTCTACGCGTAGTCGTCGATCGTGGCATCTGGTGCAAGGCACCGATGAAACGTGCTTTTTTTTTTTACTTACTCCTTAAATAATCGACCGGGTCAATGCTCAGAACTGGGAATTGTACGTTCCGCTAGCAGCAATTTGGTCATCTCCTCGACGAGCGATACTTACACTTACGGTTGATGGTTCCCCGGTTCGTACGCGTTTGCACTGCTACTAAAAGATTAGCCCCGCGATGCCAGAGAGCACTTTTTCCTCGTTTCACTCCGACCAGCGCGTCGCTGACATCTGCAAGAAGAAAATCTCTAGCTTATGAATCGTGGCGCTCGGCGGGAGAGGCGAAACGAGGCCTGGGAACGGCTCGAAATATTTTGCCGATTTAAATAAAGCTGGCGACCACATGGTAGTCACGGTAAGCCCGTAAATAGAGAACACGAGAGGCCACATGGACGTAGAACGATCCTCGAGCCACGTTACGGAATACGTGGAACTTGGGTCTATTTCTGGCCATTAGCTGGCAGACCCAGGGCACCGCCAAGTTAATGGAATCCTTTTCTCGTTGCGGTTACCGCGTGTACTCTTACCCAGAAAACCCTGAACACGACTGGTGGGAAACATTGTCGCGCACTTCTTTTCTCGCCGTTGATTGCAGCAGATAGGTGAAATTTCGATGAGAATTCGTTTCTGCGATTCCATTGGTCGTGGTGAAATCTTGGTCTCCGTTCTTCGTCTTCTTCGAACCGGGGGAAACGCGTTGCTCGACCAGCCGTGTCGTTCGAGCTCGAACGGGAAATCCCAAACCGTTTTCCTCAGCTCGATGCTACACCTGGGCGCAGCTCCATACTTCTTTACATTCCATACGTCGCATTCACTATGGGAAGTAAGGAAGCACGGAACAGTCGCCCGGCTCAGGAAGATGGTCTTCCTTCGCTAGGGGATCATCCTCCTCCTTTGATCCCGATCTATCCTCGCTGGCGACCCGATCACTATCCAAACAACGAAGACCGGGGAACTCCTTACCCCGGTTGCATAGTCGATACCTGTTTCATGATCCAGCCGGCCGATTACGTAATCCACTGATTCGGTACGATCGAGATTCGCGTTCAGGATAGAAGGTCCTGAAAACCGATACGTTTCACCAGATCGCCAGGTATCTGATAGCTCGCACTTCCTGTTCTATCCGATTGCGGACAGAGAGGCTGACCGGGCAGCCCACTATGGCGGACCTTCGGTGGCAGCCCCCGAGTCCTTCAAGAGGTCGAGGATTCCGGTCGCGAAGTGCAACGATCAAAGACCGAAGAGCAGCTCGAGTCCGGAACATCTAGCGAATCCACCTAACCGGCTGGCTGCCTCAGACTGAATGCTGCCAAAGCTTTGAGCACGCTTGCTTCAACGAGCCCTCTAAAAATGGCCGCACAGATCCCATTGGCCTCTCCATGTCGTGGCCGACACCCCCCGGCACATGTAAGCTTACACTTGAGACTACCACGAGGCTTGCTTGCTCCCTCGTAGCGCATCGCGCCAAATTTGTCTTTACCCGAAAATAGTCAGTCCCACGGCTGCCACCACATGGCGACTATTCCTGGTCCAGACTCGAGTGATAACTTACCCAGGCCTCTGTCTCGTTTCCCCTCCCCTCGCCCCCTCAATCTCTTTCTCTCTCTCTCTCTCTTTCTTTCTCTTACTCTCTCGCTAACCCTCCTCGCCCCTGGGCTTCGTCTTCCCCTCGCGCTACTTTGCCTTCTTCTTTTCTCCGTTCGCGATACCGTACAAAGACGTATGTAAGTACGTGCAGTTCCTCGCCCCCTTACGGCGTCGTTAACCAAGGAACCCGAGGAGAACTTGATAGAATGACGTTCAACCCTTTGCAATGAGCTGCGCCGCTCGAAATTGATGTTTCGCTCGAATTTATGCCCCCCGGGAGCGAGCGACGCTTTTATTTGGATGAATGGAATATCCGAGTTTTCCGTTCCTCTCGGTTGCCATTCTTAGCGCGCAGACGTGCCGAACCGCGGATAAAAGCGAGGTAATTTCGCGCTTTCTTTTCTTCGTCGTGTCTTCTTTGTGAAGAGATACGGATTTCGTATTGTTTCAAGGGGGATCGACGCGTGAGATTGCAACTCGCGATCGAGGTTGATTCTTCGAGCACCAGTTGTCACCTAGTTGCACGAGTTGGCGTATCACGAGCTCTCGAGCGTAGCGCGTTAAGTTTTATTTTTTTTTTCCTTTTTTTTTTTGTTTCTATAGGAGAAGTAAATAATAAACATTGCACGTGTCCTTAGATCGTGTACGAAGCAGAAGACGAGTAAAGTAAAAAGTAAAAATACACGGTGCAAAGCCGAGTTACGAGCAGTTATTAATCTAACCTGTCGCTTCACCTTCTTCGCTTTATAGTTTTCCGAAATGTCGAAACGAACGATGCTCGACCGCTTCATGAATGACGCGTAAATTGGTATAAAATAAGACAGGCGAAACATAGAACAGGACACGAAACTGTTTGACATCGTTTGAAACACTCGGTGCATACTAATATGCATCTCGGTGCCATCCGAAACTAAACTCGTCGGATGTTTTCTGTTCCCAACTGCGATTTTCCACTGTTTGTTTTTTTTTTTTTTGTTTCCAAAGCGACGATAAAAGTTTAAATTTCAAAATATATTCGTTCGACTGTGACCACATCGTAACGAAATGCTGCACTGCATTTTACGAAATGAAGATTTTAAAAACGCGAACTTTTTCCGAACTTTTGTGTACAAAATGGATTTCGAAAAATAATGGATGCAACTTACCTCGCCCTTCCCCGTATATAACATTATTTATACACTATGATATTTTAAGTTGAATATTTGGCAACCACTTCTGGCGGAAGAACGAAACTCGTTTGCATTCCATGCTTATCATCTCATCTGCAATTTCATACTCGAAATAGCGCAGAATCATCGACAAACTCCACCTCAGGTTCTCAATATACTCTAAAATATAAGTAAATATATATAAGCGAAATTTAACTATTCCAAAATCTCTTTAATCGAAATAAACGCAAAAGGTCAAGGAGAAATGTACTTTAAAATAAAATGAAAATTACTCGAAAGTATGTAATTATTTTTTTAATCGATTAAACTTTATTTGCTCGTCGAAAGGAGGTAAAAATGTTCTTTTAGTGCATGAAAATTTTTACATAAATTTACCTTCTTTCCACAACTCGTTCATTAAGCCAAGTGAAACGCAGCTACGTCTGTTACGTCACGTCACATAGATGCTGAAATATGATAAGAATTTATGCTTGCATTACTGAAAATGTTTGGTGAATCGCTAATCGGTACAAACATTATTACATAACGTTCACGACTCAATTTCTCTAGTCAAAAAATGTTCGTTGCACTCCTGAAATATAATATTTGAAAATTAAGCTACTAGAAAAAGTACTCTTGGAAGATTTAAATACCAATGAATTTTGTAACACGAGTCCTCTATCTATTGATTTAATTTTCAAATATTATGCTCAAATTTTTGATTTTTCTTAGACACGTACGAGGAACGCCTTAACGTACCAGAAACTATCGGTAGTTCTAGTGTTAAACAAAAACTTTGCCTCGTGAAATTTCCACGGTGTCGATTCCAAGCCTGAAGCATAATAATCGTTCCCCGTCGTAAATTCAAACGACTCGAGATTTACGTTAACAGTGAAAAATTAAAGCAAGGGCGATGCATAAATTGCCGGCACCTCGCGTCGCAGTAAAAGTGTCAAACGATGCCATTAACCCTTAATGTCTTTTATACGCAGCATTTTTCCGCGTCGGATTAAGGAAATTCCGTTCGGTAAACAAGCCGCGTAACGTGGTCCCTCAAAATAACTAAATTGATCCAATTAAACTCCTTTAAACTATGACTTTATGGCCCGTGTCGCGAACACCTAATGAAACGTGTATCTCACACCGATAATAAAACGAGACGACCAGAGGCGTAATTCGTGGTACACTCGGTTCAAATGGTCTCGTCCATACTACCACAAACCCACGGAAAACGTGAAGATTCTGATTGGTGGAACGAGATTGGTGACGCACGTTCTACCAATCGGGAAGACGGAGCGTGCTTCTTGTATCTGTGGTGGTATAAACAGAATCGTTTTCACCGAGAGTACGGTAGTTCCCGCTTTCAAGTGACAAAATCGGGACCCCCGATTCACTTGAAAGCGGGATATCTCTTCAACTGGCAAGAAACATCACCCAACTGGCAACCCCTGACTTTGATGAAACTTGACACACGGATGGAACATTGAAAAATGTTACATGTGTATTTATTTTCATCGATCGATATTCGTTTAAACAATGTTAAAACTACCCTCAACGTTGGGAATGAAATACTTATTTAATTAAGCGCGAACTAGGCGTTTACCAAATCATGCATTTTCACTGATCGATGTTTGTCTATTTATGTTGCAAATATGAGCGCTATTTAAGGGTTAAACACCTAAACAATTAATGAAGACAGAACAAACATGATGTTTACGATAAAGGTTTAGTCTTCGACGATCAATTGCAAAGTTTGAATACAAATTTTATCGTATCATAGTCAATCAAATCGTTATTTTGTAAATACCTGATCGGCGTAATTTGTCTATCCATATTATTCTTGTTATTAATGGACCAATCAGAATTTGTTTATTGCGATTCAGAAGATTTGATGAAATGATAAAATTGATTTTTTATCCATCTTTTTTCGAAATTATCGGAAGTAGGTTTATTTATCATGGACATTGAGAGGATATCAGTGAATTGTAATATCGAGACCTTCGAACGATCTTGAATATGAACTATCGATTGTTTGAATAGTTACTATTGGTATCTTAAAATCGAACAAAGTTACGAAAGTGGAATGTACAATGTATTCTTGGAAAATTCAAGACAGTTCAGGGATGTTCGCCTAATGTACATATTCTGTACCAACGTTTTGCAAAGAAATATAGGATGTGTTTTTAAAACACTCGCCTGGATAAAAGCCAGCTTTCCATTCGCAAATATCGCGATAATACGTAATTCCGCTACTTCCGGCTGAGATTGTGATGGCAACACACCAAGGTAAATTAAATCCTTCGGTACTGTACGAATTAAACATTTCCCAAGAAAAGTCACGTAATTCGAACAGAATTCTTTCTTCACCCTGTGAATCATTTTTAAAAACTACCGAGAGCGTGCACTGGAACCATGAGTATACACTTGAGATAAGATTTGGGATTTATGTATGAAGAATAATGCAAGGTGAAACACATTTATCTTAGATGCACATACATGGAATTACAATATGGTGAGAAAATATATCTACAAATGTTCAACTTCACGTTCAGTTGGCACGAAACTCGTACGAAGCCCGAGGTAAAAGTAACTCAATTTTTATCGAAACATTTCTAATATACGCCATCTTGTTTTATTAATATTACTTACAACGAAGAACCATGTTCGTTTAACCTTAAAATAACTTTTGGTGACATTGAATCTAACTCATGGCGTCATTCAAGTGTTCTTTTATGAATTAAATTATCAAATAAATTATTGGTGATTTGAACTTGTGTGGTACAAATGAAGGTTCCACGTGTTGTGATTCTCCAGTCAAAAAGGGTTATAGTGTTCGTCGTTTAAATTTTAATTGTTGCATGCAATAACGATTTCGAATCGGTAGTAACTGTTAAATTAGACTCATATTCCAAATGCTAGCAAGCTGGCTAGCGCGATCGCTTGTCGCAAGTATTATTTATAGAATGTTATTTGCAGCAATAACGGTGCTGGCAAACGGCCAACGCTTCTACAATGTAGTGTTAAAGCAGTAATTAATTGTGGTTTTATTTGAAGGTGTCGCGAATTCATCCGTGATATCTACGGACAAACAACGTTCCACGGATGTTTGAATATCGGTAGTCTACCAAAAGAAAAAGAATTTTAATTTCGATTGAAAAAAAAACGTTCAGACCGACGAATAGTACTATTTTACAATTTTGAGATAATGGATTTGATCGTTTCAAAAGAGACACTACGTATGTAAATACTCTACACCGCTGTAAATTATTTATTACTAGATATCAAATATGGACTTGCTATAATTACTAAGTATATTTATTCATACCATTGTAGATTATTTATTACTTCATATCAACTATGGACTTGCTATAATTACTAAGTATATTTATTTATACCATTAGAAATTATTAATTACCAGATATCAATTAACTTCGAAATATATAAATTAAACTTGTTAAAGCAAAATTGCTTTATTGGCCTAAACCGGTATTTTGCAAAGTGAAAAATGCAAACCCCTAGAAGAGGCATTTTCCAATCCAACAGGGGCACATTTTGACAACTGCAAGAATATACTTTTCATACATCAATTAATACCTACTATTAATCTCCTTTTGGAGCGGCAACTTTCAAAGAAGAAAGAAACTACTGCTTTAAATAAAATAACTATCATATCTGGTGTAAGTTGTGTACATAAAAACGAGTAGAAAGATTTTATCTAATAAGTAAATTTCTTCCGTCAACTACCATACCATGCATGCACCACCAGTTCTCGTCCGATCACTGAAGTTAAGATGCATTGGGCGTAGCTAGTACTTGGATGGGTGACCGCCTGGGAACACTACGTGTTGTTGGCAAAAATGCCTTTTTCTTTTTTTTTTAATTTTCCACATTCTATTATATGCATTATAGTTCCATTCTATTTTTCAATATCTCTAGTTATTTTAAAAAGAAATTTCAAACAAATCGAATTGACCCATTTGATAGTTCTAGTGTTAAAGACTCCGCTACATGGACTCTTATTAAATTGAAAAAAAAGGAGTACTTGGATCGAAAGAGTGCATCGCTATTTAGAGAAACCATTAACTCGTCAATCGGTCGGTCGGATTTCAACCGAATGTTATTAAGAGATTGTCCGTTGTTGACGAAACACGACTCCGGAGACTTCTCGCGGTGTCGTTTCGTTTGGAGTCGAGTGGAACAGAAGAGAAATCCTTCAGCTCGCGTCGCGACGTCTCCTCTGGATCTAAAATTACTGGCAGCCGAAGACGATGCATTCGCGGTCCGGTGAGCCGTGCGAAAACGAGCCACTACAGGCTTACGCCCTAATACAGCCCCTATTTTTGGACGTCGCGCTGACGCCACGACGAGGACAACTCTCCCGCAAAAGAAAATCGACGTTCTTTCCCTCCCCCTACCCTTCCATCCATCTTCCCGTCCCTCTTCCCATTTGCTTCTCCTTTTGCGCTAACGCCGCGCCGAGGAAAAGTTATTATTACTTTTTCTTATTGTTCAATGTGTCGTGGAACTCTGCTCCTGACCAGCGTTCTCCTCTAATTAGTACAAGTTTCGTACGAATCATTGTTTGTGAAATAATGCGCAGTTGAAGGTTAATGTACCGTTGAAAATAAGTAAATAAAATATCCTGTATATACGTCAGCGTAACAATGAGTTAGGATATAATAGCTTTACGGGCTAAAAATCAAAAATACCAATGTTTCCCCAGGTGTGGGCGGAGGGTGACCTCTACACGAGAAAGAAGATGGTGTCTTGCGACGAAGAAAGTGTTCAATGTAGAAACATGTTTGTTAAAACACCTCTTTCTGTGATCGATACATTGATCATTGAAATTAAAAAAATTCTTTGTAAAGTTTTGGTTCGTTGATGCCATGTTTTCAAATTTATTCATCTCGCTTTGAAGAATCAGTGGGAGTGTGTTAGTGATTCGAATGAAGTAATTATGTCGACAAAATTTCGTACTTCTCATTCATCTAGCCAGAAATGCGTGCCATAGTAAGATCATTAACTGCACCGTTTACACAAAAGTATACATACTTACGTACACATTTGAGGTTTTAGTAAACGTGTACACTAAAACGTGTAACGATTATTGCTGGCAAATAGTCGTAAAAGCAGGGGGGGGCGAGGGTGAAGACAGTAACGCGTTTGAATGTCAAGAGTTAAGATTCTAGGGACGATTTCTGTACAGAATGGCTCACACTCAAAATGGTCCAACATCCTTACCTTCTTATCGTTGATCATAAAATATCTTATACGGGTAGGATACTTTTGTAATAGCGTTAGAATACTTCGTCTACACTGCTACTAGTTCGAATGTAAACAGTGACGTAAAACTTTATGAAACAATGACAGAGGATTATCACATACCACGGCACGTACTGAGAGTATAAAAGTTTTTTTGTCCATAAAAGTACCACACGAATAGATATTTTTCAAAAGAGAAAGCATAAGTACGAACAGAATCATTTATTCTGCGAAACTTTTTCTAACGAAAGTTCCGAAACAACTAATTTTGAAAAAAGTTCTCAGGATAAAAGTTTCTTACCCGTAATATTATAATGCCGAAGAAAACTATTACTTATTAATACAACGTATTATAAATTTTCAATTTTATTTATTCTACGAAACTTTTTCTAACGAAAGTTCCGAAACAACTAATTTCACGAGGGTTTTAAAGTACCTGTTCCGCAATGAGAACAATTTTTCAGAAAAGTTCTCAAGATAAAAGTCTGTCACCCATAAAAGTACCACGAGAATCGATATTTTTTCAAAGGGAAAGTACAAGTGCGAACAGAATCATTTAAAACCAAAAGTTGATCGCGATCCCTGCTCGTCGAGGTGTAAGTAATCAAACGTCCCGAAAACGCGAACGCAACCGACGAAACGGTCGAACGAAGAACGAGCTTAGACATCTTCGGTGGCAAACGGAAAAACCTTCTCTCTTCGACGTGCATTTCATTAAGAGAACATCGAACCATTTCTCAGTGATTTTCTAGTTATAGGAACACGGCACAGACTCGTCCGCTCGATGTGTATCGGGTTACGTGTTCGCCGTTGAAAATAGCCTTTACCCGTGTACTAACGGTAAAGACTTAAAGCAACCAACCACCTCGCCCCTCACCCCCCCTCGCCAGCCAAGATACGGGACCGGAATTCGCTTTCGGAGCAGTTTTTAGACGTTCCGGTGAAAGAAAACCACGGAATAACGTGACACGGGGCCCAAAGAAGGGAAAGAAAAAAGTATGCGACGAGAAAATAGAAAAAAAAGGGAAGGACGACGAAGTCGGTGGTGGTCCTTTCTGCTAATTATCATCGTTATTTTAGCTGAGAAAGTCTAGATCCTAAGTGGAACAGTTTTTCAGGTTTTTGCGGACCATCGTCTCTCTCCTTCTCTTCGACGTTTCACGGGATCGGAGAAGGGAGTCGCTTACTCGCTCGAGGGTGGGCTTTTAAGCGGCTTAAGGATATTTGGCAAACCGGACGAATGTTTCTTTTATGTGGCCCCTTTGAGACACTCTCCTGCCTCTTCATATTTCTCGTCCTTCTCGCTCCCGCTTCCCTTTGCCTCCAGAGATAACCGATTACAATTGCTTTTTCTAACGCAACCATCTGGGAAATTGTACGAGCCAAGGAAATTGTAGGGGGAGAGAAATTTCTTTTTAATTCTGCCAACCTTCATCGTTGACGAATACCCTCGCTCCTTGTGTATTTTTTATCGAACGGTAACATCATGGTCAGATAATAAAGTCTTAAGGGGTTACGCCACTTTGACGGGCCGAGAAATGGGGTAGTTTTCAGAAATTGATTTTGGAGACTGGTGTGTGAGTAATTTTAGGAAGTACGTAACGTATTAAACTACAAATCGACCAAATTTCATTGGTAGATTTCCAATTGTGAGATAATTATCACCAGTTTTACAAACTGCATCAGTGTCGTTCTTGTTAAGCGTGGGGATCTTTTTCAATTTTTATTTTTTCTATCGATTACAAATTGAACGTTGGATTTTTTATCTTTCAAAAGTTTTTCAACAAAGGAGAACCGGTACGTTTATCGATTATCGAATTTCCTTGTCGTTTTTTTATTAATTTTGCGCGTCGAATTTACTCCTGACGTTGCGTCCACGTGTTAAGATACCACTTGTATCGAGTTAGCGTGTGACGTAAAAAAGCGCGAGCCTCTCTCCAAGTTGCAACCGCGCAGAATCGATGCGAACAGCTTCCATTCAAAGTCGAAAGAAAGCCAGTGGGGTAAAGTGGGACGGAAGAAGCGGTTGGCGAAACGAGGGAGTCCCTGGCGAAAGGAAAATGCAAAGCGGCCGAAAGAAGCCACTCTCTAGCGCCTAAGAAAGTAGCGGAATTCCCGGCTACGCACGAAGGGTGCCTGAAACACGTCACTTTTTGTCTCGTGACAAATCTATAGAACTTTACATCAAACTTGCCGCCCTTTCCGACAAGCACGAACGAGCGAAAGAGGGTTAATGCTATTTGTCTCACGGCTGCTGGTAGGATTATTTGGAACCCTGGCAGAAAGAGAAAGTTATGCCGGGAGTACCGACTTTTATACAAACTCTTCGCGACTGGATTCCATGTTTTCGACGAATACATAATTTATGTCGACGACAATGAATTCGAATGGCGATTATTCATCGTTTGGCCTACTAAAAGCTACAAACTTCTTGCGAATAATTTGGAGTAACGTTTCCCAAAGTGGAGTGACAAGATCGTAGAAGGGTGCGAACAAAATCGTTCGATACAAAAACGAAAGTATGGTACCTGTGCGAAGAATACTGGATCGATTTCTTTTTTTCAATTAATTTCCAACGAAATCGAACCATTTACAACGTTTCGTAAATTTACTTCGAGATAGAGTTCCCTCGCGAATAGTAACGCGTCGTTGCAACAATTCGGTTACACGGCCGACGCTCGGTATAAAAGAGGAAACGTATTTTTACGAACTCCTCGTTATAAGGCTCGTAACCTATAAACGTACTCTCGACGCAATGTTCGCGTAGAATCGAAGCGAACGGTCCCGTGCGAGGATAAAAGGAACTCCGAACTATCGATACGAAACAACTAGCTTCGAACTTCTTTTTTTAAAACGCGAAACATTCTCGTTAGACGAACCGAGAGGCAAATCGATGTGAAATCGGGAATCGACGATGGAAGTTTTCGATGGCGTTAATGCACGTGTGTCGCGTACACAATGATTCATTTTATTACTTTCGAGGAAGCAATAAGCGATCGGCTCGACCATTTCGAAGCAACTTCGACAAATTGAGACGTCACCTCGCTGGAGTGAAATCACTTTGACCGATTTCGTCCAGAACGTAATTTATGAATGGTTCGTGCGCGCGCGCGCGCGCGCGCGTGCAACTGCGCGCGAAGGACTCGCGTCGACGAAATCGCATTACGCGAATTTCGGGCGCGGAATGCGTAATGAAACGCGACGTCGCGTCGCGAGCACGGATTCGTTTCGTTCTGTTTGCTCGGTTGAAAATGGGGAGCTTTCAGCGAGAGACTGCGGGCAAACAACCTGGAAAATATTTATCCCCGGCCTTCCGCGGCTGGCACCCGCGTCTAACGATAACGTTATCGATAAGTCGAATTTAACCCGCCGCCTTACGACTTTTTTTTATCGGTTGCGTGCACCTGAGTAGTATTTAACTGCACGCTCGCGACGTCGGATGTAAAGCGTTTGCCAATACGTTCGAATCCCTGCCTCTGACGAACCACGTTGGACTCCGTGATAGGTCGAGAAATTTCGAAATATTCAATTTTCCGCAACGAGAAGCCCGCGAACCGTTGCACGAACGATAAATTCAACGTTTTGTAAAATGGTCGTCCACTTTAGCGATCCTCTTCTTGTATTTCAACGCTCGATATCAGAGAGAAAACTTTGCAATACGCGTCATCTTCAATTTTCATTCTTCTTACATCGAATACGTTCTCTCCTCTTTTTCGTTCATTTAGGGTGATTTTTTAATAGCAAAAAATGTAATTTATTATTCGTCACAGTGCACTTTCATTCTTTCGTACACCGAATACGTTTTCTCCTCTTTTTAATTCATTTGGGGTGATTTTGAGTAGCGAGAAATGTAGTTTATTATTCGTCGCAGTGTATTTTCCCAAAGTCTGGTGAATTATTCAATTTTACAATTCTTCGACTGAGAGATCTCGCCGGGAAGAAATGAACGATGCGAACGATGCGAACGATAAATGTTTATCGCGGGCTAGATTCCATTTCGTCCGTATCTGCATTATCGAAGCCTTAAAAATGTCATCGACAAATCGAAAGCCACGAATAGATTATTCGCGCGTTATCGATGGTCGATAGTATTTCTGATCCGAGGGTGCCGGGCGTTGTAGCGAGTTCGATCGCAATTTCAATTACCTAGATACCAAAGGGTTACAGTAAACGGCGGAATACCTCGATAAAGGTCCATAAAGTCGGTCATAAAATTCGCCAAATAGATCTGTCGTTTCACCCTATCCCCTCCCACTCACCCCCGTTCCTCGTTCTTTTTCCCTTTTATTTTCCGGAGGGTTTTTTGGAGTGTTGCCAGCTCGCAGCCCGAAAGAGCTCGCGAAACTAATGACGAGACGAACTCAAAACAACAGAGGCATTATGGCCATTAAAATCTAGATTGCACTCGCTTTCGAAAGTCTCTTTCCGCTTTAAAGCTCGGCGGCGGAGCACGAAGCGACAATTTTACGGCATAATAAAACTTTGCGAATTGCGAACGTAAGAACTGATACGTCGTTAATGGACGACGTTGACCGCGATATCGGCCGAAAGTGTCGCGGATTTCTACTCGCCGGAATATGTTTGGAGTTCGTTAGAGACACTATAGCTAGTGACGAGATCCTACGAAACGTGCAAAGTCACGTCAAACCGACGAAACTTGCTAGATACCCGACAAAATTGAATAACTTGTCAACAGTCTTGTCAATACCGAAAAGTATTTGCACGTTGCATTATAAACTGCAGAAAATATTCTCTGTAAGTGAATGTCCGTAAAACTGACGGTCGAACGAATCGTTTGCATTTTAATCCTTTGCGCTCGAAGCTTTCTCTAGTGGGTGTCCCAATCATCACCGGTCGATTTACTTTTTGAATAAAACTCAAATGGTTTGAGTAATTTTGACACTTGGTTTATTCATTTAAAAGTAGAAACTTGGGAGATAATAAGGAAATATAAGTTTCGGGTTGATCGGTTTGACGTTTTACAAATAGCGCGAAATTCAAATCGACCGGTGACGATTGGAACACCCTGTATTAGAGGGAACGGGTAGTAGTTCGGTAAAATGACTCAAAGCAAACATAAAAATACATTGCAGGTGTAATTCTTAATAGAATATTTAATATTCGATATTTTATGTATTCTTACATTTTATGAGATATACTGTTTGAGTCTCGAGTCTTGGTAGACCTCCTTAGTAGATGACGACGCCTATTGAGTGTAAAGGGTTAAATACAAGTCACATCTGATTAATGAAATTAATGCGTAAAGTATCTAACAACATTACATTCTCTTGTATCTAAATTTTAATTGAAAACTTGTATGGTATAATCTTATAGGAAGCTCGAAATAAAATTGTCCTTTATTATAGTTCTATAAGTCTCGTATACGTATATAACTATAAGTATTTTTAAGTATAAAATATTTTTCGGTAAACACGAGTAAATTCTTCGGTATCGTAACGATAACAAGTAGTGTCAAGGTTGTCAAAAGTTTAAAAGTTTTCAAGACAGTCGGGGCTTTCGAGACTTCCAAATCTTTCAAAACATTCGATACTTTTAAGATTTACAAGGCTATTTGAGCTCGACCCTCCACATACACACTGAAACTCGATACCTTCCTTACACACACGAGGTCGTTTAGGATTAATAGATCTTTTATGTCGACCAATGCTATAAAGATTATGTCAAATTTTTCACAAGTTCTCCGAGATTGTATAAACTCAATTTTATTTAAAAAAATTCTTAACAATTGAAACTATTGGGTTTTTGAATATTTATGGCTCCCAAAGAATTAAATACTGAAAAATTGACCTAACCGAATGTATCTGTGAGAGAGGAGGTAGAAACAGGAAAATGTTCTACATGAAAATGTCGAAAAGCAACTAAAAGATAAACAACTTTTCCATTGGTTTTCGGGTAAAATCAGAATTTGAATTCTAGCGAACAAAATATTTCTCAACGAACGAATAAAAATTTAACTGTCCGATCGAATAAACATCTCATTCGTCATCTCTTATTCTAACAAAATTTTATCCATCTCTGATGTGGGGAGGGGAGTCGAAACTGTCTCGAAGCGATTTAAAGCTCCATTCCACTCGGCTTGCTCGAAAATTTGCAAGCAACAATATCAAAGTCCCGCCACGAATTGCAGCTTCGTGAATTAATTAAAATTTCGTACAAAAATCGATACACGTTTCCGGAATGTAAATATCACGCGATAAGTAGAGCTCGGCATCTGCGATCCGGTACATGAATATTTATTAACTGAACATTAATTAGAACGGCTTGTTCCTTGTCGTCGTAAATAACGCGCTGTCAAGATGGCATTGATTAAGGATAAATTAAATTTTTTCCTTCACCTTTTACCCGATTTATGTTTAACGTACGCTTAACGTATTAACGTGCGCCAACTTTAACGAGCATTACTTTAAACCGCAATTACTATGCTCCGTTTGGTAACTACCAAAAGATCGGCCGATTTAATGTTATTCTTTGTGGCAAACAAATGTCGGACAGATTACACAAACAATCATTTTTACCTTCTAATCGTAGTTCCAAAACTTTGTCACTTTTGTTTGACGCAAATCACGAATCGATGATTGAAAAAAGAAGTATAGATCGAGTAGGAGAATGTCAAGACCATTTTTACGACACGTGTATAAATAAATCACGATCAACCGATTTAATGTTATTCTCTGTGACAGACAAACGTCGTACAAGTTACACAATCATTTTTACACGTTACCTTCTAATCATGATTCCAAAACATTGTCACTTTCGTTCGACACGTGTTACGAATCGACGATTGGAGAGAAAAAGATCGAATAGAAGAATGTTAACCATTTTTGCGTCATGTGAATAAATAAATCGAGTCGCCGAAGAAACCGATATTACGGAAATAAAACCGAGCGAGGGATAAATAGAAATATTAGATTGTTCGGAAAGTCATTTCGTTTTTTTTTTTTTTTTTTTTGTGAAAATGAAACACGATTTTTGACGTATTAACCAATGACACATAAAAATACATAATTATATTAAATACATAATTATGAAACACTTCGATAAATAGAAAAAGTGTTTGGTATTCTTACGTCGGAAACTTCCCTTCTTTCGAGCCCAAAATATTGGGTTGTTTGGAAAGTCATTCCGTTTTTTTTTTTGGTGGAAATGAAGCACGATTTTTTTCGAGCGTATAAACATTTTATTAAATCGTATATTTTCCATTTTGGAAAACAAAATGACTTTCCGAAGAACCGAATAGTTTGATCGTTCTCACGAAATGAGAGAAGAAAAATTGGAAACCCCCGTTGACGCTGAAGCCTCATTCTATGTGAGACACCGGTGGTGGTGGGGGAAGTGCAGTGAAAATTCCAGCTGGTTGAGCCTGTTGAGAACGCGAGATTGTATTCAGGTGCACGTAACGCGGCACAAACAAACCCATTATTTTAAAATAATGTAAAATCTTATTTTCCCCGGTAACGAAAGTCGTTATGAAGAAAAATAGGTCGAGCTGGAATCCACGCTTTTATCCCGGAGCTGGACAACAGCGGAAAGGAACTAACCAAAGCAACGCGTACAATAAAGTACCGCGAATAGAAAATTGGAGTTCACCGAGAACTCGAATGCGGGGCTGAAATTAAAATGTTACGTCACCGGGTGTCTCGAGGATTACCACTCGTGAACGGGTATTTTAAGATCTTATTTAACGTCCCCCGAGCCCCACCCTAGTAATCTCACTGATAACGTGAGAATTACCAGCTGCTACACAGAGACAACGCTGCATAAAGACTTCATCCCCTCTCCCAATCTCCCCTACTCCTCAGATCCGCTCCTCTCGTCGTTCTTTTCTCTCTCCAGGCCAGTATTGTTTGATTTACACGTAATTCTGTTTTTCGACCGCGTTCGTCTGCGAGGAATCGTCGTTAAGGTGAATCCGCTTAGGAGTCTGTATTACGTCGTACTCGTTTTACGTGGGAAATTAATTATTATAAAAGAATTGGAACGGAGCAACGAGGTAGACATCGATGCAGGCTGTATGTTGATATAAAAATCGATAGGTAGGATTTGCGATCGTGTTCGCTTCTGGGCTTCCAGTTTAACTCGATATACATAGGAATCCGTACTGGTTCAGTGTCCGTTCAAATCGGTACGATAAATCGGAATAAATTAAAAATATTGTTTGCGATTAAGTATTAACGGGATGCATCTTCCATATCGATAAAATGCAGTTGCGTTTATACGTTACCGCGTTAGGAGAAAAATTCACGAGTGTTTTTCACAGCGAAACATTGATCCTGATAGTATTAATTCTAATTTTAAGATAAGAGAATTAATTGATTAATTGATCAGTCGACCAAACATTTTAAAAGCGCCCCATTGAAGAACAATTTTTAAATATTTGTATTTACCAAATTCTGAAAAACCAAAAATTGACTTCGATGATATTAAATACATCATTTGTGAAAATCGACTAGAAATTTGAATTACGAGTGAAATAAACAAAAATCGATCTCTCATTCACCAGCTTGTCTGTTAAACTCTGTATTTAGTATTACTCATAGTTATTTTTTTTTTAATTCTGTTTCAGGCAAGGCATTTACATTAATTTTGGTTAAGATACAAGCGCGATTGCCGAAATTTAGGTAAGTATTTTCGCCTAAATTTATACACGAGTTTACACGAACTCATTGACAAGACATACGTTCACAACGATCGTTAAACACTGAAAATACTTCCCCAATGGTCGGTTAAAGAACATTTAACAAACATTTGCCCACTTTTTGACTATGCACCAGCCGGATGCAGATATTTTTCCCAGAACGACCCGATTTTCAAAGAATTTCCTTTATGGCCGCCGCAAATGGCTCATAAAATTCAATGAAAGTAATCTCCCCGCTGTGGAAATCCGCCCCGAGGAAGAGGGATGCCCTCGGACGATCATAAATAATTTCATTAAAAAAACATTCGATCGGAGTCGAAACCATCTGCGTAATCAGGGGACCGAGTTATAAATTCTTAAGGAGAATAGGAAAAGTCCGATGTCATCTCGAGTTCCTCGCGCGAAAGAATTATTTTGAAACGGGGGATTGGGTGGGGGAAGGGACAGAAAGAGAGGTGTGGGTGGAGCTTGGATCCTTTCCCACCTCGTGTAACAGTCGAATGACGTAAGGGAATCGGGGGGTCGGTGCAATCGCCCAGAAAATTTCTTTTTCGTCCACGGTATATGCAACCACTTATCGTTGATCCTTGGCCGCGGACGTGAAGGACAATGAGCTGAATTAATTAATTAATTTTCCCTTATTCCATCTGACAACCCCGTACAGACCTTCCGTAATTCCTTTCTAAAATTAAAACGAAACGATGAACCTAGATGAGTCTTCGTTCCTGAAAGTACCCCTTCGTGCGATAGTACTTTCTATTTTGAAAATGAGTAATTTTTCCAAAATTATACATTTTGAAGATTCCAAGGCCTTGAATATTTTTTCGTTCACATCTTCTTACCCGGTTTTCTCGAATGTTGGAAAACATGCGAAATGGTGGGGATAACTTAGCGACCTTCGTAATGGATTTGCAAGAACGTATTTTTTGTAGTGATATGTCACGCCTGAAAGATGAAAGTTAGCGAAATTGAAGAGAGATTTTTAAAAACATTTCGTTGACATTTGTAGAAAATAATGATTAAGGTTTCATTATTTTTCACCGATTCTGTATAGAAATATACAAACACGTCATTATGAATTTGAAATTCACTTTATTTCTCAAAAATTTGCTGACTTCTGGGATCCCTTATATATTTTCTAGGGCACTCTCACCACTTTCTAACATGTAAATTATATTGTTGTCCATAATTAGCATTCTTCCGTTTTGAATTCATTGTCATTTATGAACGCGCAGTAAGTTTCGTACTAAACTATTATGATCGGAATTAGTTTCAACCATAACGGCAGAATGATTCGATACTCAAAAGGATATTCTACAACGATACGCTCTGCTCGAATAATAAAAGGATCGAGATAATAAAGCATTCGACTAACTAACAGAGCTTTGCGTTATGGCAAGTAGTTCTCTGTGTTTCTTAATCATTAACGATAAACAATGAAACAGAGCATAATAAACATATAAAAATCTTATTACCCTGTTCGGACGAAGTAACTAACAATTACTCGTGCAAACTAAATATTTGATAAAAATGTCCAATACTTTCTTTCCACAATTTCTACGTGTACAATCCTCTCGCTTTTTTAGTAGTATTTCAAACCCGAAATTTATATCTTTTTATCGTTACTTGTAAATGTTTGATCGCTTTGTGTGCAGTATTTAAAATATCGTGGGTTTTCTCCACTTTTTATTTTCTAGATTTATTGATTCTAGTTTCGATGTACTCAAATATCGAGCTGTTCGAATAAAAACTATGTTCTCGGAAGGTGTGACGGCTTCTATCTATATTATATTTCAGTTTGCTTACGCATGTGTGGTTTATGCGCCACTACGAATAGCGAGTTCGTTCGGTATAGTATTTTACGGTTTCAACTTTGTTCCGACGAATTTATTGTCGATGCTTCAAATCGAGAATTCCGGAGAGAATTTCTCACACGACCTCGGCCTTAAACCTGACTCACCATGTGTGCACGATGGTGAAAAAAGGACCCTGATGTTGCGCAAACAGATGGATAACAGTCATGTAACGTCCTGTTATATTGTACCATGTTAAAAAAAAAAAAAAAGAAGAATCATTGTCGTCTGCACGATTGAAAACTATCTTGACCTGTGCTTCGAATATCGAGTTTCGAAATAGAATAAATAAAAATTGAAATTTTATTAGCGAATGATTCATTCGCGCGCCTGTCTTATCGCTCTCGGCTGTCGACCGTCGAACAAACGTAGGCCGAGATTCGCTCGCCATTGCTATATCTCCCTCGTTCGCGGTGTATTCCGGTTACTCACCTCGTTAGACAGTACACTGACTTCAAAAATACTTGTCCATACTATCGCGAATGTGTAGGCACGGTTCGACTTCCGATTAGTACAGTGTCCCAATCGTCACCGGTCGATTTACTTTTCGAATAACACTCAAACGGTTCAAGTAATCTCGATACTTGTTTTTTCATTGAAAAATAGAGACTTGAGAGATATGATAACAATGGAACAAGACGTCTTCTAAATGGCTACCTTGACTTTTTTTACGGATCGCCAATCTTTTTAATTAATTTCCCATCTGTCTAGACGACATATGTCAAGTTTCGGATCAATTGGTTTGACATTTTAAAAATAGCGCGAAATTCAAATCGACCGGTGATGATTACAGGAAACACCCTGTACGATACGTTTCAATGTGCAATTTGTTCAAACTCGGTTGTTTTCGAACTGGTACGAGAGTGGATAAATTTAATAATTCAACAATTATTAACGGAGAATCAATGCTATGATTTATAAATCGAATCTCGTGTAGTCTCGAAGAAGACCATTCGTCCAAAATGTTTTCAACGTTCTAAGTCATCCTCGATTAGGTCGATCCAAGACCGTTGGTACTAAATATAGTATCGATAAAACGAGTACAGTTAGAAAATGAAGCGCATCGAGTGATTTGTCCCGTTTTCAAGATACCGATAGGAGTGAAATTCGCGAAAATCCGTAGGGTCCGCCGTTTAAAGAATGCTCGCACTCCCCTCGATAAAAGTAGACGATCGCGTTCGTCACGATCGAAACGAAGGTGACTAACGAGGATGCCGATCTCACGGTGACTCTTACGCGGCCGCACCTGCGACTTGTCTACCGCCATATTTTACGTCGAAGTCATTTCCATCGTCGCGAGAAAGTTCGAGGTTCCCGCTCCGTCTACCCTCTCGCACCCACCTCGCACACCCCTGGGCCTCTCCGCGCCCGCGGCGACCGTAACCAACTCCTTTTGCAATAACTTTTAAAGGAGCCCGGAATTAATATATTTTTTCAGAGCACACGCCGGAATGGCTGGCCGGGTGCCGCGGTCGGGTATTGAACGCATAAATTACGCGGCTCGAGCCAAAGTGCTGCGATTGAAGTGCTTTCTTGCCCCACCTCTCCCCTCCTCTATCCCTTCCACCCTTTTCCAACGGCACCCGAGGTTTTCCTCGTTTTTTCTTCCTCCGTTACGTGGACTCTTTCTCTCTCGCACCCCCGCCACCGCCAACCACGAAGAACCAACCCCTTTCCATCGGGTTTCGCCCGACCCACCACCACGGAATCCAAACTCCGCGGATGGAATTAGTTGGTAGTTGTGATTTAGTTTTGGTTCAAATACTCTGCCCCTCGCTCCCACGCCCACACTCCACATCAACCCCGTTCGTCCCTTCCTTCCGTTTCCTCGTCCCGTCTCTGTTCCCTCGTCCTCGATGCTCCGTGTCGCGTCGCCTCTGTCCCTCTAACCCCGGTGTAACCCCTTCGACGTTATCCCTCGGGAATTTCGATTTTCGTCACGCCGATGCGAGCCCGACGATGGGGTTCGAGTTCGATCACGATGGCGCGCGAACCCGTCGTTGAACGACCCCGATCGGAACGACACCGGGGATCGAATCGTCCTAAAACGACCGTCAATTTTTTCTGTGTTTTTCCTTTTGAGGACAGATCGAGATCATTTGTTTAGACCCGGAATATAGTCGACTAATGGTACTCGTAAATTAATTTTTCCTCCATTTAACATCGAAGACACGTGCTCCTATACAAATAGTATTATACTAGCTATAGTGTTGAAAAAAAATCTTTATTAATGGTACTCGTAAATTAATTTTTCCTTTATTTAACTTCGAAAATACGTGCTCCTATACAAATAGTACTATCTATAGTATTGAAAAAAAATCTCTACTTATGTTACTCGTAAATTAATTTTTCCCCATCTAACTTTGAAAATACGTGCTCCGATACAAATAGTACTAGCTCTGGTGTTAAAAGAAAGTCTCTACTTATAATTCTGTATTTTTGTTAATAAATCCGGAATATGTCTCGTTTATTCGTTAAGAGGTACGTCCGCTCGTCATCGTGCAAATACTGTGCAGTTTCTTTTGTTTACACACACCCTCGTTGTGTAACTTGCTTTTAAAGAAATACTCGCACCATTGATATATCTACGCCCGTAAATTTTTCATCGGTCTCTGTTAGACTACTGCATCGAACACCTACAAAAAAAAAGGTAGTCTACAATTTTGACTAATTTTTAGACGAAGAATCACTTTTCCTCTGCTTGTAAATACGTGTCGCTGTTACTATCTCGGTCTCTAGTCTGCAATTTACACAGGGTGAGTCATGCAATTTATACGGTACGTGTCTCTCGCACGGTCGACGATAGAAACAAATGATAGAGGAAAACATTGAGTGACGTAATAGTATCCATCATTCCATGGCCTCATTTTTTTCCTGTAACATTAGAATTCAGTTCGAATGCACGGTACCACATTTGGACCTTTTCCAAATGGTACTGTATTTAGTGTTGTTTATCGCAGGTAAATACATTCTCAGAATTAAAGCCCATGTTATTTTAATTAACACGTTGAATGTCACGATAGCCATTGGGCGATGGACGCTCCAAATTTAAAACGGTTCGTTAAACCACTTACAAGAAATGTACCCCAATACTTGTCAAATTGTAAATAACGTTACTATTGTCAACGTTGTTGAAAAATAACAAGTACACCGATAAATTGTAGAATATTTCTATTTTTCACCCTACGGTTTAAAGGAATGCCGAGGACATCCTTAAATATGGAAAACTGACGTGGCAGTCAGTGTGTTAAACACGAGAGATTAAATTCTTTAATTTGCAAATTGAATTACCTAGAAATCGGACGATTCGAATGTTACATTCAATTCGATCGTCCATGTATAGCAAAAGAACGTGAAAAGAAACGATTGAAGGTAGCTCGTAATCCTATGTGTTTTGTATTTAAATAACTCGTCGGACTCCTAAACGGATGAGAAACCAATGAGGAGACGAGAAATCATTGAACGGGCTGGGTGACTCGTTCTTTCGAATTTCTTCAGTTTCCTCGGCGTCCACGTTACCATATAAAATCGTGTGTCGTTTTAGCGAAGAACTCGTTTTCTGTTGAGGAAAGGATGGTCGTTTTGTTCGCAGTGTCTTGACTCCTGACTCGAGTCGGCTCAGTTGTTTGCAGTAAACTTCACCAACGACCATTCGTTTAGCTCGAAATGTATCACTTGTTTCATATAAACCAGCAAACACGAAGTAGCTGTGAATTGAATTTTGTTTGCGAGAATTCCTATTCCTCTGTGTTCCAGAGCTTCTTCGTGCATTTAATATTTCGATACAATATACGTGTTTCGTTTCGATAGAAAACGAATCTAGAAACAAAAAAAAAAATGAACCGTGATTTATATACCTTTCCAATATATCTACATTTTATTATATATGTGCTTCCAATATACTTTTTTTTTCTGTGCACACCTTTCCAATATTCTATAACTGCCAATGAATCATAGAATGCTTCGAGTGAAATTTGTTAGATACGGTAGGATTTCCGTTGATCGAATCCCCGTTATGTATTTTACGAAAATATTATTTTATCCGAAAGATGACCAACATCCACAAAAGAGATGGAGGTTCGAACTGTACGTTGATTATTTACTCCTAAATAATAGAAACTATATTCTTCGCTGTTAAATTGGCAATTATCTTTATTCCACAATAAGAAATATAAATTGTTTCAAAGACCGGTCATTTGACCTGTCGCGTTAGAAATAGACAAACCGAAATATCGGTAGGTTTAATGTTAAATCTTTGAATATCCAACCGTCTCGGCATCGTATTTAACCGCCGTTGAATTCGTAGGGTTTCGATCTTATCGCTTGAAAAACGAACGATACTTTAAATTAACTAATAGCGGTGCATCGTCGGGGTCGAAAGTGTGAAACTCGTCGAGCAAGCGTCGAATCAACGTTCGTCCAGAAAATTTACATTATTATTCCAATTACTTTCTAGCGAAAGTGGGAATCTTCGCTGCGGGACTCTTTCTCGCACGCTGCGGGATGACAGAAAATGGACGAATCGAATCAACGAATCGCAGAGTCGAAAGAGACGAGGATCGCTTTGAAGTGCATCGGTCCTCTTCGGCCACTGGGAGTGCCAATTCTGATAGAAGCGCCGGAAATTGCGTCACGGTGGCTAACGTTCTTCATGGTTTCTGCATATTAGCTTCCTCGCCTCTCTTTCTCCCCTCCTCGTTTTCTATTTCACTTCAAACCTCGCTCCAACTAATTTTGAATATGAACATCGATTTAACTTCGACGCAACTACCGACGAGACACGTATTAATATATTAACGAATTTTCTTCTTTCGCTCTTTTTAGTTGGTATTTTAAAATACAAAGTTTTCAGTTCGCGAATAAAACCTTAAGTTTATTATGTTTTGGTACTAACAACGAGGTAGATGCGGAAGCGAACAAAGTTTATTCAACACGTTGAGTGCCAAACGAGTTTTGCATACCGTTCTATTCATGCCGAACACCGAAGAGACGTTTTAAAGTTACTCTCAACGCTTCTTCAAATCGGATTCAACTGGAAACGTTCGATATTACCATGGTGTAATTATTATTTTATTCGTAATGACATTGACCTTACAGAAATTAACAGTTATCGAGGTTTATTTACGGTGAGGGTTTTAAATTCGAAGCGTCGGTCACCGATGTCCTCCGCTGCATTCAACGTGTTAATTCTTTTTAATAAAATTTACAGTTGTTTCGGTCTTATTGTATTTAATATTGAATACAGTGGGAATCTAAAATTTTTCGTACGAAAAGAGAAAATTAATACAAAGGAAGTATTCGTGCTCGGGTCTTTTTCGGTAAATCAACTTTAATTAATTGTCATACGTCTGAGAATGTTTCCCCAAAATTTCGTTTTAATATTCCACCGATTAAGATCAAGGTAGTATTTATTGTTGAATGGTGTACAGTTGAACTCGAAGCAGGCGAACGATTATTGTTACGCTGCCAACGGACTCGCGATCATCAATTCAATTTATATTGTAGTAGGTTAACTCGTACATCGGTGGCTTTCTGTTAATTTAATGTTTTGTAATGTGACAAAAGTGAAATGGAGCTGAACGTAAAGAAAAAGTAAAAAATTTACAGCTTCGCTAAATTTGGAAAAGAAGTTTGTTCAGATTTCTCGTAACAATATGTGGAAGTATTATATATATTATTTATCGAAGACAATAAAGTTGAAATACACACACAAAAGTTATCATATAAGTTATCATTCGCACAAATCATGTGTCAAGAAAGTTTTCTTTTATCATTCTATTCATTGCATTAGTTCGTATTAATAATTATTATTTTCTACGTGTTATTTTAAAGAAATAAGGATTTAAGTGATTTCATTCACTTCCTTTATCTATACATTTTTTCGAATAACATGAACATTGAGATTTGAATGTTATTCGAATATTTTTTTATTAAAATAATTCTTTACGAGCAAACTATAAAATAAGTAAACTAAAGGCTTGTATATCGTTTCCCGTAAAAGTTATTAATAAATATCATAACAGGGTGCTCTCGGGTGAAACTAAACTTGAATAAAGGGCTTCGAAACAAAAACAAATTTCCTCTGAAAATATTCTCGCAAATACTTTGTTCATTGACTTGTAAAGTTATAAAGCTATATAAATGAATAACATCGAAATATCTCGTTTCTTTTAAAGATCAAAGGTTATTGATAGGTTTTTATTTGCACTGTAAACAAAGTTCGTTCCATTCGTACCAAACAATTATTAGTTCATTGAATGCTTTTGGAAAATAAACTAATTATAATCGAGCCTTGTACGTATTTCATTAATGAATTTGTGGATACGGTATATTTATATGAATTTTGTGCAAGCATGCGAAGAAATTACAGTTGCACAATGTTAGTCAGCTACTCGTTCTCTCGTCGATAGATGAGATGCCTTAAGTAAGCTTAATAAGATTTAATAATTACATTTTTCTTTTTGTAAAACATTATTTCGATATTTCCGTTCTTATAATCATCTAACTTTAAAAGTCAATATCTCTTGAACGAAGCATTTGCGAACATATTTCCAGAGAAAAATTGTTTTTTTTTTCAAGATCTTAAAATCGTATTTAGCCAGAAAACATCCTCTACGGCAACATTCTTAGTAAAATGTTATGTACGATTTTTAATATTCAAGTTGTTGAAAATACCTTAACTAAACATACCTTAAATATAATAGTTCTAAATGAAAACTACAGTCCCATCTTCTTAGAATTTAATTAAAGTCCATTGAACTATTCTTTTTGCGGAAATTGAAGAAAAAAATATTGGTTTCCTGTTAAAGAGTCAGTAAGATTACACATATTAGTCCCAATAAAATGGAATTGATCGATCGAATTTTTAATTTTTGAGCAAAATTTAAAGTTGCAGATTTATGGTTTGCTTTCGTTCCTAGTACCAAATAAATATTGCTTAATATTTGCCCAAATTTCTCTACAATTCTTCGTTTCTTTCGAGGTAGAAAAAACGATCCTTCTTCGAGGCGTTTCTTCTGTTATTCATAAAAATATTTCCAGGAGAATGAATTTAAAAAAAATAACTTCTGCTCAATATACCAAATAAATATTGCTTAATATTTGTCGACATTTGTCTACAATTCTTCGTTTCTTTCTAGGTAGAAAAAACGACCCTTCTTCGAGGCGTTTCTTCTGTTATTCATAAAAATATTGGGAGGAGAATGAATCTAAAAAAAATAACTTCTGCTCAATATACCAAATAAATATTGCTTAATATTTGTCGATATTTGTCTACAATTCTTCGTTTCTTTCTAAGTAGAAAAAGCGATCCTTCTTCGACACGTTTCCTCTGTTATTCATAAAAATATTGCAAGGAGAATGAAAATTCATGTATTCAAATTGATTCTCGTGCGAAAGAGGTAAAGCACAGTCTCACTTCCGTCGTTAAGAACAGAATTGAAGTGCCGATGCAATCACGAACCATACCCATTGCTCTGTAACTCTTTTTAGCTCGAGCAAATCAAGCGTATTTAACAACAGAGCCACGAGGGGATTGCCAGTGTCGATTGACAATGTCGATGGTTGTGCATCGTTGAAAGTTCCATTAACCGAGCCCTAACTCGCCTTTTCCCTCGAAAAATTCGCAAATCAATAGGAAATACGCCCGTTCAACCAAGCGATTTACACGTTCGAACCATTGCCAGTCTCCAATCGTGATATTGAAATCAGTATCCTGACGTTGTTGTTTCCGAAATGGTGAAATACAATTTACTGTTAAAAATATCATTTTACACATATTTTCCAGAATAAACGGGTTTATCCATTTTTCTTTTTCCTTTCGAACAAATTGAAAACAATATTCCACGCTAAAAACAGAAAAGTAGGCGATTCTTCGAAACGAAGATCAAAGTGACAATTTCGAAAAGAAGTTTGCAACAAGTCTAATTGACAAATTTCTAGGGTTTTGAAAAAAAAAAAGAAAGAAAGAACTTTACGCATTGAATGTTCTTACGAAACGCTAAGAAACGCCCCCTCTATTCTCGCAAAATTAATTTACGAGTATCATTAGTTGTCCATTTCGATAATTGTCCACGAATATTGTAAGCAAAGACGCCGTTAATGATCGGGTAATTTTAAAAAGAAGTTTCGAACGTGTCGAATTGACCCCCTTTGGTAGTTTCGCTGTTAATAACGGTGCAACGTAATAGAAACTATAGGTGAACTTTTCACGTGCCGAATTCGTGACAGCCAAGAGTTCTCAGCGTTGAAGTCTTTCGCTCTCTTTTGAAAATGGAATTTATTTCATCGTGCGTCGACGATACGCGTTTCCAGAATCGAAGAAGTGATGGACAACAAGTCGTGGGACGAGAAATTGAAGCTTTATTTATCGCGTAGAGTCCTGATCGAATCGGCTTCTCGGTGGACGTGAATGACTGATAGGAAATCCGAAAACTTTGAAACAATCTCCCGAGGCGACGCGCGGCCAAACGAAAAGGAAGATAAATGGAATTTCGCCTGAATTCCACGAGGGTACCGAGATAAACAGTCTCGAGGTTTGGAAATTCGCTATCACGACTTCCCGGTGACGTGAAAATATTTGAAGAACATCGCGAAACTTACACTCGGAACGTAGCATCGTCATCGTGGCGGATTAAACGATTGTTAATTCTTCTCGAGAAACGAATCACGATAGGGACACATTCGTAACGCATAATTACGGGTCACACTTTTTGCGCGATTGTACTACAGACTAAACATTTTTCAACAAAGGCGTACCATTGTCTAATCAATTTCGAAAGCGTTATGCCGTGTTCGTTAATAAACAGATACTTTAAACTGGAATTAAATCACGCGACTGCATTGGAATTTGTAAACGAGAATAATTCAATACCTCTGGAATATACTGAGCCACGATTATCTGTTTTATCTTCTTTTAATAAATGTATTCTGAAAGCAACGTTTTTCATCCGATAAAAATGATTATTCGATTCTTATTCGCGAAACATAAATGCACGCATAATTTCGCTGCACTTCGCAGCATCGAGGTACTCTAGCAAGAAGAAACGCTTTTGCATTCGATAAAATTCTCTCGACGAGAATATTGTCTCCGGTTTGAGAAGAAAACGCTAAGAATTACGCGTAGATAATTTTATCGTATCACAGTCAGTAACCCTGTGATGATACTTTCTCAAAAAATAATACATTGCAGTATTATGAAGAAAAAAGGTTTCCAGATGATCCACCGACTTTAATCGTTTCGAAAAACACCAAAAAAAAAAAAAAAACAACAAATGCAACACTATCGAACGATCGACGATAAGTCGCATTGAGAGGAGTAATTGAATTGAAAAAAGGTTTTCAATTGTGAAACATTCGGTGCATTTATTACCAAGGAAGTATACTCGAAACGAGATTCGCGGAATCTCCGTGATCGTTGATCCCGATTCGTCTCGTTGAAACGGTCGATTAACAACCACGTCGTCAGATCACGGATAACTTACCCAGAGACGTATCTACGTTAACATTGGTTCCTCTAGTGACAATCAAAATTCGTTATGCACGTCGACGACAACGACGAGAACGACGATATAAAATTCCTGGACTGGCGCGGAACACGAGGTTCACTGCGCGCGCGTGCAATGTGCAATGCGAACGATGCACGGAGTGAAAAGAGGGGAAAAAGGAAGTCGAAAGTTAGATTTCCCGGCGTAGGCACGCTGAAACGTCAACGAAACGTCCAGCGTGCACGGACCGTGGAACGAGCCTAATTTATCCAAGAATTCTCTTCCTCGGTGGTGGATCGCGTTGAAAAGCGTTCGAACCGTGGTTTTCTCTGGCGACACGATCCCCGGGTTGCACTGTGTCAATTATATTTAGCACTTCGCCGTGCGATCTCACACTGACTCACCGCCACCAGAACAAAACGCGTTTCACGAACAGAGAAAGAACCGAAACGAACGAGCGACCGCGAAACAGACGCGTGTACGTACACCGAGTTCTCGGTAGACTCTGCAATGATGCCTCGTTTGTCAGTGAGTCACTAAATGCACGGTATACGCGTATGTACGGCCGTGCACGCGTGTAGGACGATACCGATACAATGTGGACGAGATTCGAGCAAGTATCTTGCCCCGTATGCTGAACCGCGCCATTCATTAACGAGATTCCCCCCGTTTACGATTAATTCGACCGCGGCGCGGTATCGGCGATTCGTTTCTCCCTCGGCTTGTTATTTTGGCGTCGCGGTGCACGGAGACGTTACGAAACGATAGAGGAACGCCACTTTGATCTCCGTTTCGAAGAATCGTCAAATTTTTGTGCTCTTACACTTTGTCGACAATCGCGATTAACGCTGGAAACGCTCAACGTGTAGGTACAATAACGTGTAGGCGGAAACTATTGTACATTACGTTTCAGTATTCGTGGGTAATCGTTAAAATAGACAACTAATGGTAATCGTAAATTAATCTGTCCATTCCCCGTCACATTCGAAACGTGAAAATGTGCAATATTAATGCACAGATAAATTGTGCATAAAAATTACAATAATGAGTGTCAACCAGTGTGACCAGTGTTTGAATCTATTTAGAATCTATTTATTTTTGGAAGTACTCGTATTTCGTTTAAAAATGTTAAACCTTTTGTTGTTCGATGTAATATTTTGCTATAAAATTGAATAGTTTCTGTCTTATTTTTCGATCTAAATACTGTAGTGTAAGAATCTTATCCTTTTTCGTGAAAACATTTCACCTAATTTAAATGCTGCCATTTCTTTTTCTTATTGTACCGACAATTGTTCATTTCCACGTTAAAAGATATCTTGACAAAGGAAGCACGAATTTTCTTCCACGATTCGTAATCTCAGGGTTATATAAGATAAAATTTTGTTTACCACCTTGCTAAAGAGAATCGTCTCGATTAAGAGTCAAGGACAGCGTGTATATGTGCAAAACTGACAATCGACTTCGTTATTGAATTGTATCAAAGTTGCAAGTATTGTTTCTTTTATGGCTAAAATCTCTGAAAACGTACGTAGTATGTCAGGAAAAGGTCAGGAAAGAGTTTCGGGAAAGTATGGGAACGAAATCATAGTTGTATATTTGGTTTATCCAAACAGGAGGCTCAGATTATCCGGGTACCCCGGTTATTGAACAAATTAACATTTTGGTTATTGATTCAAGAATGAAAGTTCTCGTCTTTGAAAGTAACGCTCTGAAATAGTATAAATTTTCTTTAAAAATTTCTGTAATAACATTGATACTAATGTTTTGAACACTAGTGCAGATCGGAGTGTATAAATATTCTAGTTTGTCTTGTCCACTTTTTATCACCGATACTTTCCACTCGTCTTTTTCGTAAGTGCACGAATTAATTTTTATTACACGGTATCGATAAACTATACTTTACTTCTTCCAACTTCTTCCTCGATCTCGTTGAAAAGTAGGAACGTCGATGTTCCAATACTTAAAAAATTCGAACCCCAGCATTATCGAGTGAATGATGTTCGTCTCTATTTTTTCTCTCACAAACGACAATTCATTTCATCGAAATTGTTTTTCAGGTATCGAAACTTCAATCGCGTAACACTGTCGTCGTTGGGTATTACCTTTTTGCGACTAACACCCGTCACGATCGTCGTTGCACATTACATCGATAATATTAACGTAAGAAAACGGAAGAAGGCGAGAAAATTATTTAAGACGTTTTTATAAGAACAGACGGGTTTATCGAGCGTTCAAATTGCAACACGATGCGACATATGTGCTCCCGTGTCACGAACGTGCATCTAACAGAACGAGACATCGTATGACAGGCGACATGTTCGATATTTGAACACGTCACACGACGTATACAGTAGAAGATACGTCATTCAAGTGTCATCTACAGCAACCAAGCAACGAATGACGTCACGTTGACGGTATTACCACGGTGGCCGCGTCTACGAAATTTTTTCATCAATTTATTTATCGTCGCTCGCGCGTTAATTTATGCGCCAGTTGCGTAAGCGATCATGCGACTGGGCTAACTTCAAAACGCTCCGCTTCAAGGATGAAGCACTTCCACGAGTCGCTTCGCGTAAAGCGAACAAATGGCATCATCGATGCTAATAAACAACTAAACGTCACAAATCATTGGCTCGTATCTCCTTTTATTCCTGACCTAGAATCGGCGATACTGCGCTTCAAGAGCTGTTTAAGATAGTTTACGAAGACGAGCTTCCTGTTGATGTTGAGGCCACTAAAATTGGAGCAATAAAAACTAATTCCACCCGGTATCTATTCGCAGCACGATGAAACGATAGAATAACAATTCGTAAAATCTATTAAAATAAAATTCGCACTGGGTATTATAATTCTATTTCACTAATTCTAGATACACTAGGTATTGCGATACTATTTTATTTACACCGAGGTGGTTCGCTCGTCGTGACTAGATTTTGATGTGTAATTAAACGTTATCGTCGAATAAATATTTTTCGCGCGGCTTTGATTTTAATTGGTTCAAGTTACGATAAACATTCTCCCGTAATGCCAGAGACACTTTGAGAATTCGTTCTTAATAAGGCGATGAAATCGAGTCGCGAAGACTACGTACAAAAAAGCACAATTTTTTCGCGCCATGTTAATCAATTTACGGCTATTGACGCAATAACATCGGTGCTCGATCCCTTTTGAATATTTATAACGATAAAATCGCTCGCTCGCTCGCTCGTGATTGCAACTGCACTCAACCGCAGCGCGCGAGCCCTTCGAGATTCGCCTTAATAAAAAAATACGCCACCGAAGCACCATAAAAATTTTATAGTCTCCGGATGGCGGTCTTTCTGGTGCAAACGGAGGGACGTAAAATGCGTAATGACACCGAGAAATCGAATAAAACGGTGGAAAGGGCCGTTAAACGCGAGCAAATCGATCCTGCGGCAAAACGACAATTAGACGGACTAACGCGGGTAATGGACTATTTGTGTTAATCGTACAAACACCATTTTTCTATACCAGTGTTTCATTGAATTATACAAGGCGTTCCATTTAACGAGACTGCCCTAAATAAAATATTATTCGCGGTCTTCGACGAATATCGTCCGTCCCGAATGGACAAGTCTTACGATGAACGAAATTGTTTCCTCGAGGTCATCTTTTTTGAGATTACAAGGTCATCGACATTTTTGTAATAAATTACATCGTGTACGTATTGACCTGGATAACCCTGACGCGAAAACTTCCGTTTATAGATATTTCAATATATCGTTGCGACCAACAATCTATACGAGGAACAATAAATTGCAACAAGCGACTACGATGAACCTCTGGTGGTTGTTTAATTTGTAAAAAGTGCTCGACGTATTTTAAAATCGTGATTCGAAGCTCGTTTAAAGTTGCGATTAGTTACAAGTGACCTATTGTTCATTTTACGTTACAAAATACACGATTGAAATTCGTATATTCTTAATAATCAGAAACAGAGAAATGAATATATTAATTTTTCTAATTTACGGAATATTTTAGTCTGAAAAAAATACAAGAATGTGAGACAATTTTACGCGTGCATTTTTTTTTCCAGCTTTTCGACCTCTCTGCTTGAGGTCCTCGTCGACAAACTGAAAAAAAAAAGAAAGGTTGAAAAATTGAGAGTAAAGTACATTGTAAAATTGTTCTGGAAAGATTGATAAATGATGTTTTCCTTAGAGGTCATCGATGATATCGCATCTGAAGGTCCTTTCAAATTTGTTATTAACGGTTGAAAAATGAAAAAGTATGTATCAAATGTATAGAAAAAAAAATGTACGGCAGATGGTGCAGCATTGCAAATACTTGTTTTCTGGTTGAAAAACGAAAGCCAATGTCTATCGAAAATCTACGCGACGAGTTCATACACGTGCACGTGCATACGACAAAAACATATGCAAGCCTGTTGTGCCCCAACCGTGCTGGTGCCTCGAGGAGGTCCTGTCAGAGGACAGCTGTCATGTCTCTTTCTGCCTGTAGCCTCAAGGAAAGTCTCTCCATGGGGTCCATCGAGCACAACAGTATTTAGTTAGAAGTGTCTTACGAGAACACCGTTGAAACGAAGTCTTTATAATTGACACACGACAAACATAGCAACGTCGAAACTAATTTTTCAAATTAGAAATTACCCTGATCGTTACGAAAATATAACAATTACAGCGCGCACAGCGAAAGACTCGCGAGTAGGACCATCTACGTACCACTCGTGTTCTATAAGGACGAACCGTTTAGATCATAAAGGAGTATTATCTTTTTACGACGAAATTAATTTTTATAACTTTACAATAAAATGTGCAGTTTAATCGTACCTGAACGTCGATTTTCATTTAATGCGATGATTGTATTGTATATGTCGTCTTACGAATATCACCGATACATTGGTAGAAAAATTGAAAATAACTATATCTACATTTTTTATTATACCTTGTGAGAATATTACCAATGGATGGGCAAACTTTTCTTTTTACTTTTACATTATTATTAACATATTATTCGAATCGTTTTTGCAAAACTTTTCAATTTCGTATAATTAAAAATAATCCAAACAAGCTCATGTTTAAACACGTTCTCATAAAAATATAATGACAAATATTGAAATTTGAATTTCATTAGTTATTCTGAAACTTTTGTTGGGGTAAGAATCCCAACTTTTAACGAGGTGTTACTGTAAACGCAATATTTTTGAATGCAATTAAGTCTTTGACAGTTAATAAGGTTTCTTTGTTCGATCCATTTTATTTACATGTAACCATTCGAGAAATTGTAATATGTCTAGAATAAAGAAAATATTGTTTCGATTTAAGGAATATATTTAAGGCTCTTTGTTCGTGCTGAATGATTTCGTTCAAAAAATGTAACTCTTTTTAAATTCAAATTTATTATCGTTCGAATAAAATTTGGAAAAAAAGGAAACGAATCTTAATCGCAGAAGGTCCATTTTCACTGGTCATTTTGCACTGTCACGCGACACAATATAGATTGTGTGCTAGCATAAACACACCTGCTACTAAATACATAATCTACGAACGACGCCATTGCTAATCAGAGTTTACGGGGTGTGTTAATCAACAATCGCGTCTGTTAATGATATCGTGGTCATAAACCGAAAGGATTTCAGTTGATTTTCGCGTAAACTATTCGCATCGACAGATCTGAAAATACCCAGACGACAAATATCTGTTTGATTTCACGCGATTTATCATCGGTTAACTGCACGCGGCGACACTAATGCGAAGTAATAATGCGGCATCGAATTACAAACGTTTACCAAACAATATAATTGATTGCCCATCCTTTGATAACAAATAACGTTTTGAATTTACAAGAGAAAATCACAATTTCGAGTTCACCTGCTTAAAGTTCGCATTGTCGTGATTGCCATCGAGTAACTTGTGTTTTCGCTCTTTTCAAAATGAAAATCACCATCGACACGTTTCACAATGATTATCTTTCAAAATAGTAGCTATTGTTTGATAATAATTTTTTTACCTCGTACTTTGTTACGTTTGTAATCCGTCGAACCACATCGATTTGTGTGTTCAGTTAATGTTTCGATTCAAATTCTACTTAAATTAATCATTCTAGTGATATATCTACGGTTTTACGTTTCGATAAATAAAACTTGTTCAAATATCAAATAATTGAAACATTAACTTTTCTCCTGTTAGAAACCAGTCAGTTGTTACTTCAGATTGTAACTGGAGTAATTTCGATAAAAGTGAAATAGTAACTGTTGCGTTTAATATTGTTCAATTGGACAATATTATCAAATTGGACAGTATTATAAAAATTATCAAATTGGATGATATTATCAATATTATCAACTTGGACGATACTATCAATATTATCGTATTGGAGACAATTTCCTGACGCGAAATATTTCAATATTCCGATCCTCCCGAGCATTGTGTCGCCATTTTGGAAACATTCGGGCGCAATTAAAATCGGTCCGTAACGAGTCGTGTCCCGTTGCGATGACAGTCGTGTCCCGATACTTTTTCTTTTGATTGCAGCGCGATGCGAGTGCTCCTTTCGAAACTTCCGAGACCATGGATAGTTGACGAGAAAAAGGACGATGGTTACACGGCCCTTCATCTGGCTGCCCTCAACAATCACGTCGAAGTTGCTGAACAGCTGGCGCGTGCTGGAAAAGCTGACCTGGATTTGCAAAATGTCAATTTGCAGACCGCGCTGCATCTCGCTGTAGAGCGGCAGCACACGCAGATCGTTCGTGTACGTTTGTTTCAACGGGAGGAGAAATTTCATCTCCGATCCGATGTTCAGCAAACAGTCCACTAAACATTCCCGATGTTCTACTTTCTTTCGAAAAAGCATTTCAAACGTCGAGCATTTCCACCGAAAGAATCGCGATGCTTTCCTCGATGGAAATCGACCATAACGTTTAAGGGATTATTCTCATCCGATACGTCGTTTTCCGGATGTTGCACAGAGGATTTGACATAAAAAAAAAAAAGAAAAGAAGCAAAATGCACAATTTTTTATAGTCCTTCCTTTTCTACATACAGTGGATCAAAAGAATATTTGTACACTATATTACGAGGAGTATTTTTACGCTATATTATCTCGAGTGTTTATAAATTCGTATTACGTTTCGTACTTAAAAAACTATACAAAAAATATGTTCATCAAAAAGCCATCTAATTACCTCCGTTTGTTGCGACAATACGGAAAATGTTTTATACGTTTCGTACCAAAAGAACTTCCTATTAATACATTTCCACTTTGCGGAGATCCTTAAAACGAATTACCTTTTAAATGCATACAGTTGCAGAACTGCAACTGCAATTCACACATAGATGTTTCTAAGGACCGGCAACGCGTTTCTCACCTACTATTGCATTTCTACATATTTATTACTACGTTTTTTTTTTGTTTTTTTTTTTTCATTCTCATTTGCAACTTTCAAAAAAAATTATGCGTTTAAGGGTTACACACACACACACAGGTTTCAAGAAACTAATTTACTACTTTAGTTTCGAAAGACGAATGTGTCATATATAAATTGGAAATAATAATTTTAATTATTCTTAAAGCTTACGACCGTCCGCTGACCGTCTTTAGGGGACACGAACCAAATTAACGACACAATCGTAGAATATTATGTTAAAAAAATGATAAAGAAACAATTTGTTCACGTTACACCGTATCACACGATTACCCCGCAATTTTAATTCAGATCTTCCGAGGAGATCTTCCGGACAAATGGTCGTAACATTGAAGAACGAATAAATAAAATGATTATTTCCGGAAAAGCGTGTTCTCCTGACCAAAGAAAATGATCAAAATTACCGCTTCGAGAATAAAGTTGTCCACCCAGTGGTTACTTACACACACGAGTCGGAAACAGGGGGTAGATTTGCCATCGCGCGCATAGTAGAAACGGTGCCGTACATATTAAGTTGTTATTGAAACGACGGATTAATTTTGCATCGGTTTTCGATAATTAAATGCGGCTCGTAAATCTTGGTACAGCTGCTGGTACGCGAGGGCGCCAACTTGAACGTGGCGGACAAGGACGGCGACACGCCTCTTCACGAAGCCTTGAGATATCACACGTTGTCGCAGCTGCGACAGCTGCAGGATGTTCAGGACGTTGGACGCCTCCTGATGGGTCTGGGGGCACAGGGCCAGGACAAGAAGAGCAGCTCGTTCATTGCCTGCTTCCTCGCTGCCCACGGGGCCGACTTGGAATTGAAGAACAAGAAGGGACAGACTCCCCTTGACCTCTGTCCGGATCCGAATCTGTGCAAAACGCTAACTACTTGCCACAAGGACAGAGAATCGTTAGTAATCCTAATCTCTTTCGTCCCTGAAATACGAGAAACGTCACGGTTCGTTGAGAAGTTTCGAACGAATCCCCCGAAGACGAACACGGCTCGGGGACGAGAAATTTAGTAAACTAGTTGCTTTCGTATTACACTGCGGAACAAAAAAATATTTCTACACTATATTACGAGGAAATTCCTGTAATCTACAAGTCCGATTTTAATGAAAGTTGTACGTGTAAAGCATACTTTATAACAGTACAAAGAGTCCCCCCAAAAGATTGTATTAAAGCAACGAAGAATTATTGAATTTAGTAGACAAGTAATACTATATTATTAAGCCGCATATGACATTTTTTTTTTCTTTTTGACAAAAAATATTCTCGAGAGGATACAATTAAGACTGGAATATTCAACATTTCTTCGTTGTTTCGATACAATTTCTTGGGCGACTTTTTCACTAAACATTTATCCGTGATTAAATTTTTCAACGATACAACACGATTAGATAATCGTAAAATTGATAGACAACACGCATCGATGTCGATTCGAATTTTAATTTACTTTGATACGAGAAAAACTCTACGGTTGTTGAATCTCGATAATTACTGTGTCGATAACATCGGATGTTCAAGTTACAAACATTTGACCGTGTTCAAGATTTTCTTCCGCATCCCTCCTTGGTTTACAAGACGCTCTTGATCATTTTGTCCACGTCATCGATTGACGTAATTATACTTTCAGGCACAATATTGAAGCAACAGTCCCGTCAGCAACGATCGACGAATGTTTAGTATGCTCGGATGGAAAACGTGAAATGCTTTTCAACCCCTGCGGACATGTTACATGTTGCAACACTTGTGCACCAAGGGTGAAGAAATGTCTGATCTGCAGAGAGAACGTTCTGTCGAGAGTGAAGGTAAGATGTTCACGTGCGAAAATTGTCCATTTACATTATTATGGTTTAACACAATACGAACTCGACGCATTATCTATAATGAAATGCTCGCAGTTGCGTATTTCGTTTAAGTAATTGAAAAGTACACGAAATAACGAGAGAAGAATTCAAATCTCTCTGGAAACCATACAACATACACACACACACACACAACGCATAGTTTAAAAGTTATTTCGAAATGAACAGCTCAAAGTGCCTTGACACGTGTGTAACATTGCTATCTTAAATTATGAAGAAATTGGCTAATTACTTATAAATTGTTAGATTGTATTATACGATAATATGAATTTGTATTAATATTTTATTTAAATTCGTAAACGTACACGAAACGTATAACTTTGATAAATTTCTAAAATTTATAATAGTAATGTAGATTTGTAAGTAGATCAGATTACTTTAATTCACGTTATTTTAAATTACTTTAATCGTCATGGTAACGAGCAAACTCTTATTTTGTTTAATAAACATCACGTATCCCCAGAACAGAATCTTCTAGAAGATTTTAGAAAGACTTTATGTATATATATACACACACATACACATACATACATACACATAGCTACCAGAGATCATTTCTGTTGTGTCATCTTTAAATGGTATTGGAAATTCAAAGCAAATCTCCTTAGAGATCGAAATCACGATTTTTTCACGCATGGTTAAATACCAACGTGGCAGATCAAATGAACAGCAATTTGCGCATTAACGGAAACGAGATTATTTGTTCATAGATCGAGGAGTGCGTTGTTTGTTCCGATCGCAAGGCTGGTGTACTGTTTCGTCCATGTGGACACATGTGCGCTTGCGAAGGTTGCGCTGCTCTTATGAAGAAATGCGTCCAATGCAGATCTCAGATTCAACACATGGTATCGTTGTCAGTCTGTTGTGGTGGAGGAGGAGATGTCACTTACGTTAAGGGCTGCAATACTACAGGTACAAACGTCATTTTAATCGACCTGTTAAACTATTCAACACTGAATTACCGACCAGTCAAAATGACTGGTTCCAACTGCTTTCGTAATGAAATTTGCTTTAAATTCCATAGCATGTTTTTCGAAGACGTAATAACTTTTTCTATTCTAGATACGTGATCAATTTTAAAAAATTTTCTTTTTCCTCATCGATTGGTGTTTTTTAGATACATATAAAGTGTACCTTAATATTTCGAAATCTCTCGGTAGTTCTAATGTTCGATTCGGTTATTCGGATAGCTGGAAAAAGTTCTTCGTTCATCTCCATAAAAATATTTAATTTTATATAAAGATTTCGTAACTATCGTAAGTCGATTTTCCTGCATTTTTTATAATTTCACTATTCGACAGATAAAATTGTTCAATAACAACCTTTTGTTAATCTACGATCACATTTTCGATGTCTATGTTTTTATAGTATTTACGTTTACTTTTTCCTTCACTTTAACGCAATTCGAAATTCTATTCCAATCTATTCGATCAGGAGTACAACTATTGATATTGTACTTTTTTGATATATTAATTACTCTTAATACTCGAAACAAGTTTATTCCGTACAAATATCTTTACTACTGAATCAACTATTCAACTTTTATGAAAAATATCGCGAATTCGTTTCAAACTGGAAACAATGTATCCTTCATTTAAATTATCGTATTACAAAAAGGTACCATCTTGGAGGTAAAAAGCGATCCAGAGGAAGAACCAACGACAAGCAAGCAACCTACCGGAAATGGAGAACCTCTTATGAATAACGGAAGCATAGATAAAACTCTCAGTGATATAGAGAAACTTGAACAGCAACTTCAAGACATCAAAGAACAGGTATGAAGCGTATTATCGATTTTACATTATATACATTACTACCTCGATTATTTTCTGTAACATAAGCATATAATTAATTGTAAGTAACATAAATATCTAATGTGCTCGTGAAAATTTAATCTTGAAACATCGATTGACTCTTTCAAATTCAAATTTCTAGTAAATTTACAAAAATTCTGTATCAAAGTTACCGGTAAGAATTGTTATCAAATAAGAAAACGAAACAAATACGAATAAATAATATAATTGCATAATACACTCATAACGGTAGATACAATACGGTTTTTATAATCGCTTTATTGTTTGCAACTTGCGTTCAATTACATATATAAGAGGATAATACATATATATTATCCTCTCGACGTTTTTTATATTTATCATTCCTCTATCGCACATATGTACATAAATACATACATACGTGTGACAAAGTTTTTTCAAAAAAAACTACACTACAAGACAATTATTCTGGAATAAATTGTACCTTAGATACTGCAATCGTCTACAAACATTTTTCAACGCTTGTATGATTTCATCCGCAGTGCAGTTTTCCACTCTAATTCGGAAGAAAAATTGACAAACGATGAGAGAACATTGCTCGATGTAATTAATTAACTTTTCATTTAATTTTATCAAAGAGGCGTCGTAAGCTTTCATTGAAATTGCTGTCGAACTGTAATAAACACAATAAAGGAAGAACTCGAATATCTTGATACTTTAATATCTTCGTTCAAGAAGAACTTAATCAAATTGTACAAATTAAACAATTAATTCAAGGTAGCATTAACGTAATGAAATCTGAGTGTTCAATTCACTCGATCGTTACCGCAAATTGAGTTCAGTTAATGAATTCGCTTGAACGAGCAAGTACATTTAATTTCCTTCGTTCTTTTATTTTCACAGACCATGTGCCCAGTTTGCCTGGATCGCTTGAAGAACATGATATTCCTCTGCGGCCATGGAACCTGCCAAATGTGCGGAGACCGGATGTCAGAATGTCCGATATGCCGGAAGGCGGTAGACAGACGGATTTTACTCTATTAAGCATAGGAAACTTATCGCTGCTTTGAACTGGAATTTTGCATAAGGAAACTGGTGAAAGAATAATTAAATATTGCATCGATTCAAAGACACAGATTTTTAGTATTATTGTCAGTATTATTATGACAAAATCTGTAGTACTCTTGTCAGTATTATTATAACAAAATTTGTGGTGTTATTGTAACATATACGAGACATATAAACATTGTTTTAGCAATACCAAATTGCTATACTTACAAACTGATTATTTCTTCTAAAACAATTCTGAAAAACTTAATATTTTTTCCACACACTTCCAATATCAATGTTTTGGGAAAGAATCATGACAGTTTGTACAAGTACAATGGTGTCGATAATCGAGCAATGTCTTTGCTTGCTACTTTATTCGTAGCATGTACATAGACTATACAGTAAAACAGTTTCCCAAATAGATACTTGAAATATAATACGTAAATGTTATCCAAATATAAAATCATTAATCACAAAAATTCCCTACCGGTAGGGAGATCCAAACTTTGAAATTTTCAAACTGTTTTGTTTCAATTTCATTGTAACGCGTAGTGAGTTACAGCAAAACGATTATTTCATTTTTATGTGTATATTCAAAAAATAATTGAATGCAATGTTTAATTATTCTTTTATTAGAAAAAATAACTCGATAGAAAAAACTTCATTTCCCCGCGAAACTGATATCTTCGACGCTTAATTATGCGACACAATTATAATCGATCGATTAATTATCGAAATAGATTATTGAGTGCAAATCGAAGAAAGCGCGAAATGGAAATAATAATGTAGCGATGCATAAAAGAAATTGGTCACTGTCTAATAGATATTAACAGTGCTTCGTCCATTTTCTTTCTTCATTTAATTTTATCTAACTATAATCCACTGATAAATAAACAATTGTCTTCTAGTAATTAACATTAATCGATAAACACATTTAAGACATTTCCATGCATTCATATTAATGTTTACAATTGTGAGGGTACATAACTTGTACGCATAATTGTCATTTGAATATATTCGACAAAAATTCATACAATGCACAGATGCATTGTCCAACTACAATTTCTTGTAAAGTCAAGACAGCCAGCAAACCTTTCACAAAGCTTTTGCTTTCCTTTATTAGGTATTATACTACGAACAATCAGAAGGACAAGAAAATTTGTATTATGCAAGATAATATCATGTTAAACATAACTTAAATATAAACTCATTTATGAAGAAAGTTTAACATTACTTTTTTTCTTCTTCCATTTTTATTTCACTTATACAATGATACTGGAACTTCAACATAGTAGTTTTCGAACAAAATTTTGTTATTACTTTTTATTGTTTTATTATTTGTACTATCTATTCTATATTATATTTTTATTGTTAAATTTAGACTCTATACTTTCACTTTTTGTTACAAGAGCTCGACTCCATTCTTGAGACAATTTTTATAATACATGATTTTTTTGTCCCGCACTCACAATGCGTGAATTTCCTATAAATACTTTTCGTAATTCACTAAATAATCGCATCTAATTTCCCTGCTTGAAATTACATAAATAGGATTATTATTCGCAATTTTGATACTTACAACGACAATGGATAGTGCCAAGTAGTTTTATAAGCAGTAGAAAATTTAGTTTATCATTGAACATCTAACTAATTATGGAATATTAAAAGAAGTTAATCATTTTAATCAATGTAATACAAGATTACTTAACTTTATATATCATATTTAAAAAATGACTTTAAAGTTAATATTAATAAAAGCATAATTAACAATTATTTACATAAATATAATATGTACATATATACAACTGTCCATATCTTATTGGATAACAAGAATGATTCATTTTGTCTTAATAATGAAGAAAAAGGGAAGCAAAGTTTTAAAAAGGTAATAAACATTCAACTAATATTAATTTAATATTTTTGTTGGCTTGTAAAAATCCTTGCAAGACTTTGCATCTTTTTCTTTCCATTTCATTGACTTCAAATATATTATTACATGAAAAAAACGCAAATAAAGGAAAACGTAAAATATGCCTCTTAAATTTGAAAGTACGAAAAAGTACATTGAACAAAGTTTAGATAATCGCAACAAATGAAGACACTAAATCCAATTTATTTAGTTAAACTTACCCAGTTTTTTACATCTTCAAATCCAAGACAAATATTCAAGTGATTTATATTCTATGTCCCTATATAAACATCGTAGGTTAATCTCAAAAAAAGCATAAGAAAGAAAGAATATTACTCGTTAACGATGTACCCATAAAAGGATGTTCATAGCATTAGAAACAAAATTTAGCATTATAAACAAACTTAAGAGGATATTCTTCTCAACATAAATTTTATGAGAGTATAATTATCATTTAGTGTTTTGCTGTTTTTAATTCATCTTCCTTTTCTTTTAAGAGGATATTCATTTTTTTTTTAAGAATTTCCTTAAACCTTACACTATGCAAATCTTATACAAAAATTACAGCTTCCAATTATTTATAACAATAACTAAATTTGCTAAGTGATATTTCTTTAAAATTGAATTACACTTTTGTAGAATATGACCATATGATGCAAGGATTTACTAAGTATTTTTTCAATTTGGTATAATGTGATTTTATCACAATATGTAGAATATAAAAATTTGTTATTTTTTAAATAACATTAATATTCAAATTCATATTTGTATACTTTCTAAAGATTTCATTCTGTAGTAATATATGGTTCACAGTAACAATACATAAATGTGACAAAGCAAATGTTTACAATATGTTTCATTTCAAATTAATTATTAAAAATAATAACGCACAACATAGATCATGATCGTACCCAAAAGATTCAATTTTCATTTTAAAATTCTTTGAAATATATGCAATACTACTTTCTATTGCTCCTCTGCTCTTCCATTTACAAATCCGTTTTAAAAGTTTTTGCGAGGCAGTTATTATATTTAGAATAGGAATCTTATTAATTATATTTAAAATAAGTAGCTCAATAATTAGAAAGTATCAAACATTAAAATCTAATTCGAGACTCCACTTTTTACAAACATAAGTCGTATACAGTTACCTTATTTAATTAAATATATATGGACAACAGAAAATAAAATTAACAATATGATAAAAAATATTATTAATATGCAATCTTACATTGGAACATATTTAAAGAATTTTGTTAATATATTAAAAACAAAATTAAATTGCATATAAAAAGAACTTGTTTATAAAATCATGATAAACCATGAAACAAAATTTTGATTAACTATTAACTATTTGCTACACAAGTAATAAATAGTTAACTATTACTTTGGAGTCCTGAATAAGATAATACAAAATATATATTTAAGCAACATATAGCTTTTAAGTCATTCCTGTTATCATAGTATTTCTGTAAAATGATTTTTCATTTAGAGATACTAAGCATTGCATTTAAGAAAAGGATTGTAAACACACCAATAATCTTATAATATAGTGTCATGAAGTACTGACAATATTAAAATAATATTGAAAAACATATCTTTACGTTTTTATTTTTAAATTCATTGCTTCAATTACAAACACTTTAATCACAGCAATTACCATACACTTGTATTATTTTACCACACTGTGCATAAATTGCGTAGTTTTATTGAATGAAATTATAACAATAAGTGCATCTCAGCTTTACGACAAGTACCGGCTCTTTAAATATTTATATATGTATCATATAAGCATTTTCGTAAAATATAATTTATAGAAGACACACTATTTGTCTCTTAACAACAATTAATAACGTTAAAATACAATGTGTGTAAACTTAATTTTATTCAAATCATAAATTGCAAGGAAACTAGACAAAATTTTAAACAACGAAATAGTTTTGATTCCATGTATAATATGATGAATATATTTTTAGGATTTATTCTATATGTCAAAATAACAAAAAAACTTGGTTATCATTTTATAATTTGAGACTTTATTTTCGAGATGTAAGCAATTAAAATTTACAGGTCTGATTTCTGGGGCACGCTATTTAAATCCATTGAGCTGAACGCACGGTTATACATACACGCACTATGCACATACGAGCACACATAGATCACGCTTACGTACATTAATTATCGACAACACTGCTCTGAATGCATCACCATTCATTTTAATATACTTTTGCAATAGTTTTAATACCTTTTTACACACTTTTATGTTATGATTTAAAACATGTTTATTGTGCAATCACATAATACATCCCAACTTTCAATCATAATAGAAAAAGTCTTACGCCGTGTAATTTCACATTAACACGTTCCGTGCAAAAGTTTTGTCCAATTGTGGGCGGCGACACCGATTGATGTGACGTCAATAGTTCTTCAAAGCTTCCGTTTCTTCTTCATACATGGATTGACTTCGCACGGAACGTATTAAAAAAATACACTTCTTCCCATATATCTGTAAATTGTAACATTTTCACGTCAATACGTATACATAGTCGTTTTCGAATTTTTTAGAATTACATGTGCAATAGAGCCTATCGTGATAATAATTTGTTCTTATTGCAATAATAATTTAAATTATTACTCATTTATCGAAGAATATTAATGTAAATGAATCTTATTTTGCAAACCATACTAAGTTGACTTCAGTTTCAATGGAATAGTAACAAGTTATATAAAACATTCTTCAAAACAATTCTTATTCTTTGCATTATCAAAAGCATACTGACTGCTAAAAGTTCCAGTTAATTGTAGAGGGATATTAATATGTGTATAGAAATTCTACATTTCCTAGGCTATTTGAAATAATTTAGAAATGCAAGAGATAGATCAGTTGTACAAAGTGAATGATCTCTTGTGTACAAGATTTATGGCAAGGCTAAGCTAGAAACATATCACTCTTTGTTTCAGTATTTTCATAAAGATCATTTTTTTAAACAACATTGTAGCTAAGCGTCTAGTGAGTAGTTTAAGAACGGTAATGACCAGAAAATCAAGTGCGCAAAGTGAAATTTAAACTTTTGCTCATCAAAAATCCTGTACACAATTGACCAAAACTTAAATGATCGATCAACTTCCCACATTTTTTACTTATTTACTCTATACTTCCTATGTCTTCTAAGTTTCAAAACATTCAATAATACACAAATTCGTAAAAGACCTTTTTAGTTAATCTAATAATTGTTAGTCGTGTACAATCAATTGGAATATTATCATAATAATAAAACCGGCATTTATGAAAAGTTATTTATTTTTTATCAAGAATTTGAATTACTTCATATACAGGAAACGACATTAATCATAACTGAATTTACAAATTCTTTCTCTTTACATAATACACGTTTAAAAGTTGATAAAGAAGTTACATGTTACACTTTCACTCGCTTTATAAACATGTACTTCAATTTCATATCGCATTATATTCTTCAGGCCAAAGACAGTTCTGCATCTTTGGTAAAGATATCACGTAGGTCTAACGACAACTTGTAAAAAATTCTATCTCACGCATTCGTATGATTCCTTTACGATAATAACGGCACTTCATATATTAGACCGAATACAAGAGCCAAATTACATCAACCAGAGTAATATTATCTGAATAGAGAAATTTTTTCAGTAGGGAAAATGAAAGTATAAATTGTTTTTAGAGTACTAAAAAGACTGTCTCACCCTCAGTGAGTAATCATTAAATAATTCAGTATAGCAAGATATAGGGACATGTGCGTAAGCATAATTAGAATGTATTACTACGTTAAATATTTACTTACATTAATGTAATAACTTTGTAATTGTTATTTTATATCAATATTCGCACTTAGTTAAACGTAACAAATAAGGCTGTTAATAAGTTGTATAACAACATCATTGCGTACTTTTCCTCTGTTTTGTATTTATTTTTTAATCGAATTAGACAGTGCTCAATCAAATTCCAAAACTTTACGACCCACTTCAATTTTTAATTAAACTTAGTTACAATTAATACCAAAAGGACATTAAAAATGTGCATTTACCTATGAATAAAAAATGTGCAATATATTCTAAAGAAATTAATATTTTAATGAAAACAAAATAATTACTTTATATGCTTCCACTTTATGCAATTGTGCTTTACTTCATAAATTAATATAATATGTTATAACAAATTCATATGATTCTAATATTACGTTATCTTTTTTTTGTAAAATAAGTAAATTTTTGTGCTTTGCACAATATATTTACGAACTAATAATTAAAAATTTATTGTTTATGAAAATAATTAAGAACAATTACTACTATTTTCATAAAAACTATTTTAAATTAATGTATAATGAAACTGTTTATTAAACCACAATATGTGGCGAATTATTATAAATAAACTATTACGAATTACTAGATGCATCAAATACGTTTGACGAATACAAACGACAATGTCTAGCATCGTTAATGCATCCATTTAAAATGCGATAAATGTAATAAAAATCACACATCGCATCCTGTGTCTCCTTAATTGTCTCCGAGATTTGACTGGAGTACTCACATAAATGGTTCGTAATTCAATAAAGGGGTCGCAAAGAAAATCTATCTCCTTCAACATTCAGATGAAGAATTCAAATTAGGAGGAGAGATTTTATTTGTTCTGGTGGCACGTTCTAATTCCACTGCAGCATTATATATGGCCGCTTTGTCTACTAGAGGACTATCTAAAATGAAGAATAAAAATATAATTAAATCCTTAAATTAAAAATATGTAACAAAATTTCCTGGTACATTTAATATTTACCACTTTTTATTGGACTCGTGCCTACACTACCCGGTGATCCAGGCGATCCAGTCTTTTTGTGGAGAAGGGAATTGAAAAAGTTAGCTAAAACACCTTCTCCAGATTGTGTACTTCCAGTAGCTTTGGGATCCAATTTCTTATTTGGTGTAGCCACCTATTTGAAAAATATTTAGTATTTGCAAAACCAAAGTTTCCGTCATATCCATGACAGATCATACCACATAGATTAGAACATGCTTTCAAGAGTTAACTATAAAAAGCACATAGCGATCCTATTCAATGGATTGCTGAACAATGATATACATGTTTTAAATTGATGGTACTATTAATGGAACAAAGTATCAAAAAATCATGTATGCAAATATATTTTCTATATACTCTAAATCTAGTAAAATATACATATTAACATTTTCACATAACCGTCAATGTACAATATAAATTTAGAGACACAAAGTATTATGTATTATCTATTATAGCACAATCATATTTTATAATTGTATGATTGTAAGCTATTAACTAAAACATATAAAAATATAAACATAAAGCAATGTGGATACATCTAGATGAATTAACGATACATATATGGAAAACACGCAATGATTTTAAAATGTTAAGGTGTATAACATAAAATGTTAAGATCAATGTACAGAAGAACTAATCATGAAATGTAAATGCTATGTATTATGTAATTACATATCACAATAGTAAAGCCACATTCGCTGAAAAAACTAATCAAGGTCAAAGACAGATATTTTCAGGATACTAAAAATATCAAAATTAGATATTTTTAATGCGGGTAAGCGTTATTTATTAAGGGGTGAATATATATGTAACATCACACATGATGTCGCCGTATAATTTAGCCACAAAGACATCACCATTATTCAATGCTGAATGATTATTAATTAACTGCATGTAACATGAGAAGCATGCTCCAATTATAAATGGTATAACCTGAATAACTGGTCCTGGGCTTGCCTGGTTCCTGAGCGTTGGAGAACGTGTTGGATCTTTTAGGCCAAATAATGCAGCCTGTAGTTTTGCTAAAAAAGCTTGCTCTTCTTCCGCCTGTACTTCTACTTCCCTGGCCACAGACTATTTAACAAGAATATATTAAAATAAAGTAAACGTTCTGTTTATAATCAAATTCCTTACATTAATTAAAATAATTCGTATATACGTACTTTTCTATTTGTTGGTGGCTGTGCAATAACATCTCGATAATAATCATCTGGTTCCATTAACTGCAAATTTTCATGAAGAATACTTATCTTTTTCATATTATCCCAACCAGCAGGACTATAATAAAAACGATGTTAAAAACATATTAAATATATATGAATATTTAATTGAAGGAAATTACATACATAAGCACTGCATCTTTCTCAACAACTAAAGCAGGTGTCCTAAATGGTAGTGAATAAATTCTATGTGTAAGATATTTATAAAGCAAATCACAGTTTTTGTCTTCTTTTGCTGATGTATAGAATAATCCTGCACCATACTGTAAACAAAATCGTCTTATCCACTGTTGCATAAAATCAAAATGTTCATCTCTATAAGGAAATTAAATTTATTAATCAAATTTGCTAGATAAGTAGAATAATTTATTAGCATTCATTATAATTATACCTTACTAATTTTAATGGTAAGTCTTACTTGTAGTCATGTTGTTTTTCAAGAATGGACATATAATCAGTTTTTGTAATAACAACAACAACATCTAGACCTAAATTTGTTGTTAGTACTCCCTCTGGTAATGGTAAATTAACAATTGTTTCATCATCAAGATTACGACTAGTACGTCTTAAGGGACTACCTGGATCTAATTCGTCTCCAGGTTCTGTGTAATCTTGCCATTTTTTTACATCTAAACATACAAGAAATAACTTATTAAATCTTAAAAAATCATTTTATTAAATTAGTAAGTTTTATAACATTAAAAAACCATAAACATAAAAGTTAAATACTTTAATTTAGCACTCTATACAAGTCATAGAAATTGAATCCACACATAAAAACAAATAATTGAGAAATTTACTCACTTAGTTGCCTGCATCGTTGCCTAGTATCATTATCTAAAGGCAACTTATCAATATGATCTCCCAAAAGTGCAGCCCAAGATTGAAGTTGATCAAGAATATCCCATGGAGTTGTCATTGCAGCTACCAATATAACAAGTGTATGTGGAAATCTTTCTGCATTTAATGCAAATTTCAAAAGATTTGCATGACCAGGATCTCCATCCAAGACCCATACAGATAATCTTGTTTGGTCTAAACAAGTATTTTAACTGGTATTACTTTATAATTTTTTGTCTTAGATAATTAAGAAATATCATTTACTTTAAATTATTATTACCATCTCTATAATCATCTCTCACATCAATATATGCAAATTCTAAACCAGAACCTTTTTTGGGATCTTCTACACCTTGCAATTTGGCAATAAGTGTTGTTTTTCCACTTTCATTATCACCTACAAATTAATTACACATATATTATATTTTGAACAGTTACTGAATTACCACTTTTATGCAGGGTAACAACTCTGTTCACCTGAAATATTTCCATAATTTTTTATACACTGAAAGAATTACACAATATTAAGAGAGATGTAGTATGATAATATAAAATCATAGAAGTGATTTTAAAATCACTTTTATCTGTTTAAAAGTAATGACGCACTTGATTATCCTTAGCTATCCTATGTTTAATATTGTGATCATTTGAGGCATGCATATAAACAAATAAAATAGTAAGAACATTAAATAGGAAATAATAAATTAGAATTAACATCATCATAAAATAATAAATATTACTAGATTTTCTTTCATTAGTGATGAATTCCTTTAATTGCTGGTAATTGGTATGAAACTTTTATTTAAAAAATAAGTAGATGTATCACTCAGTAAACTTTCCATTATATTATCCAAACATGATATTCTACAAATTTCATAAACAACATTTATCAACATATGGAACAGGAAAAAAACATTTTAGTTTATATTATTTATTATGATTCAGATGACAGAAATTAGGTAACTGAAAAAGATCAAATCAATATCGACAGTTAAGTAGAAATTTCAAAGCATGACATGTGAGACATTCTCTATTTCGTAGAATATTAACATTATTTGAAATTTGTTTACAATTAGTCAAAACGTAGATAAACATTTATACAAAACTTTAATGGTTTGTGTACAATATCTTACTCTTTAATTTATAAAAATCATTTTAAAGATAACTATTTAGACTAGAACATGTTCTTAAAAAAATTATGCTTTAGGCTATTTCTTAATTCCATATAACACAAATATATTAATACAAAATTTGCATATTGCTATAAAATCTATTTCTATGTCTTTTTATCATATGTAACATTAAAAATAAAAAATAAAATACGTTAAAATAACACAATCACTAAAAGACATTAAAAAAATGAGTGAACATATCTATACGCTTCACGTATATATCGTATCAAAACTGAATCAATGAAAGAGAATGACTCAAATTTACCTAGGACGAGAATGTTCTTATTTGAAGGTAACTTGTTGTTGCCACTATTTTGAACTTCGGCCAAAATAGAGGACCTGCAAAAAAGACAAAAGAAAATAACACAAGTTACAAAAAATTCTAAATAAGAGTTTTTCGAAAGTTAATTTTCGCATTTATGATATGTGGCACACGAAGAATACATCCAAACATTTACGTAGCACAATTATTTCCAAGTTCATATATATTCTACATTATAATGTTTACGAAAGAAAATTCTTTAAACATACCATAAGTTGTCTTTATTATCTACGTCCTCTTTCTTTTTTGGCTGAAGTTTATTGCTCTGCAACATTATAGCACTCGCCGTCGCTGCCATTATCCATTTGACTGAAATGAAATGCTATCGATTGTGCGCAACTGCGGTGTAGCTTGCACTTAACTTCGTTCGGAATGAAATCCTATTGTCCGTTCAAGTAGAGTGCAGGTAAACAATCTCATATATAATAACGTAGTACCACCTTTACTTTTACTGATCTTTATTGTACAATTTTTTTCAATTCTGACGTTGGTATTACATACATATATGTAACATTATTACATGTTTTATACCAAATCTACATAAATTAATGTTTCTGATAAACACTAAAAAGTAACAAATAATCAGACATAAATCGATATAAAAATAGAAATTAAAAATTCAAGAAAATGGTAGGCATTTTGAATGATTCTGACAGTGAAGATGAATTACCTCCTGGGTGGGAAGAAATGGCAATTGTTGATGGAAACGTCTATTATGTGAAGTAAATCATATTTATGATATTTTTACAACACATTTATATTATTATTGCAATACACTGATATAAACTATTAGTATAGTAAAGATTTAAATATATTCTCCTAAAATAAGATTTCTTGGTACTTCATAAACAATTTTTATTACTTTTAAATATTCCAGAATTTTCAACAGTATTTTTCTTTTTCTAGCCATTATACAAGAAGCACACAATGGGCACATCCTAGGACTGGTCGTAAAAAGATTGTTGAAGGGGGTACAGTATTAGTACATATATTCATATATTAATGTAGTTTGTTTAAATTATTAACTGATTTTCATTTATATCATACAAATTTAGGAAACTAATATCAAGAAAAGTATCATAACGTACAGTAATTTTTGAAGTATTTAAATATTTAACAATTATCAAACATTGCATACTTAAATATTATGAAACAAAATGATAAGAACTTAATAACATTATTTGTTAATAAGAATTACCATCTGGATGGGAGAGATACGTGTCAGATGACGGTAAAATTTTATTCATTGATCATACGAATGAAATAACAACGTATTCTGATCCACGACTTGCATTTGCAACGGAATATAGAGAATTATCACAACCTGTACGTCAACGATTTGATGGGAGTAGTACAGCATTGTTTGTTTTACATGGTCGAGATTTAAGAGGCAAAATTGCCATTGTTACAGGTGCTAATACAGGCATAGGTAAGAAATACCTATATATAATATATTTGGAAATGTTTTCCATATATAATACTATTATCTCAATGTATTTAATTAATATTAAAATCAATGTTGTTTTTGTAGGATTTGAAACTGCTAGATCATTGGCTTTACATGGTTGCAAAGTTATTTTGGCTTGCAGAGATTTAAAAAAAGGTGAAGAAGCAGTACAGAAAATTCAACAAGAAAGAGACAATGTAATGTGTGAAACATTACATTTAGACTTGTCCTCATTACATTGTGTCAGAGAAGCAGCTGAAACATTTAAACACAAATATAGGTAACCCCATAGTATAAAAAAATTAATCAATAATATTATTACCATAAATCAATGTAATTAATTTATATTACTATAATTACACTACTTGTAATTTATTTGTATAATTAATGTATTTTACAATTCTAGAACACTAAACATTCTTATATTAAATGCTGGGGTTTTTGCGATTCCTTATGAACTTACGAAAGATGGTTATGAAACAACATTTCAAGTAAATCATCTTTCTCATTTTTATTTTACTCTCTTATTGGAAGAACCAATTCGAAACTGTCTTAACTCTAGGATAGTGGTAGTTTCAAGTGAATCACACAGGTATCACAAATTTCTTAATTAAACAAAATTACATCACAAACATATTTAATTTCGATACGAAAATCAAATTATAATGTTTTATTTTTATTTCTTAATAGATTTTCGTTCCTGCGAACTGTAGAAGATTTTCATCAATTAATTCTTTCTCCACCTGCACATAAATATTGGTGTATGGGAGCATATAATGATTCAAAACTATGTAATATTTTATTTGCACAAGAATTGGCAAGACGTTGGCCTTCTGTAAGCATATTTAGTTGCCATCCTGGTAATATGGTTTCATCTTCACTGTCTCGTTATTCGTGGATATTACGATTTTTATTTACGCTAGTGCGACCTTTCACAAAATCACTGGTATGATACTTATTTGTTTGAAATAAGAGTCTGTATAATTGTTTGAAATAAGAATCTGATTGTTCAATTATTCAAACTTTACAGCAACAAGCAGCGAGTACACCAATTTTCTGTGCAACTGCACCTGAATTGATAGGTCTAACTGGAGTTTATTTCAATAATTGTTACCGTTGCGATCCTTCGAATACAGTATTAGATTCTGCACTTGCATCAAGATTATGGTCTGTTAGTCAAGAAATGATTATAACTGCTATGAAAAAAGATAAACTTTGGGAAACTGTAGTAGCAGAAAAGCATCACATGCTTTAATAAAATATACCTATAAATAAATGAAAAATTAGTAACATGTATAAACAAAAATATACCTTTACTAATAAGAAATTGATATTTACTTTTATTTTATTAAAAATTTATTATGTACTGAATAATATTGTTTTTGTCTTTTATATGTTCACTTACTTTTCTCATTTTATGCAATACTCTGAAAATTGTTACTAATTTTATTAGAGTAAACCTCAATGCTATAAACATTTCATGAATAATGCTTGATTTTAGAAAAATAGTTTTTAAAAAAAGTTGAATTTTTTATTTAAAATTTAAACATTTAAGAAGTTTTATATTTTGACTATTTAGAAATTCTAATAAATTTTGTATTAAAACTAAATTTTAATAGTATAAAAATATAAAAGAAAATGAAAAAACATACATGATCTTTATTTTTTTATTAATGCTGTAACATTTTATTTGTTCTTTAAAATAATAATACTGTTTTTATTAACTACACTGAAATATTTAAATAATTAAGATTAGTTAGTGGAAACATTTTTATAATAAAATAATAAATTATTCGACTTTTACTTTTTAAACAAATTACTGATACACATGAAAATAGCACAATTTCACACTTAAAAATGGCTAATTGACTTTTAAATTAATACCTTCGGCTTTGTACAAAACGTAAAAATTAAAATATTTCGGACTTCAAAATTTAAAGAAGTGTAATCATTGTTTAAAATCATTATGAATAATTACGTACACCAATTTTTGGAATCTACTGTTGGTAGAGTATTTGGTAAAGATATAACTTGTAGAGAACCAGTACATCGTTGCGATGATTATCAACCAGGTGTTTTAATGGAACTTGGCAGAACCGGTGTAAAAGTAAGTAATTAATTAATAATTCCATCACTTGAGTTCACTATTATATAAACACTATAGTTATAGTTTTAATGAATACAAAATTTTGATTTATTTTGAGTATTAATGCGTAACAAGATATATGTACATATGTATATATGTATATAATACCCGAAAGATTAATTCAAGCGACTTTCTGATCTTCTTCTTTTTAACCGTTATAAATTTTTGCAAATGACTACGTAACAAAGAATTTGATACAGCATGTCAATTTTCTACGAAGTAATGTAAGTTTTTAATTTTAGCCAATAAATTCTACGTTATTTCAAATTATTGCATAAACTATCTATAAATCTAGTAAGTACATCTTTTGAGTTTTACTCTATTCATACTTTATTGTAACTAATAAGTAATAACCCTAAGAAAGCGACTGATAACCGAAATGAATAACACATTTTATTTCAGTAACAAACTAACAAATTTTTAATGAAATGTTTAACCGTAATATTTGAAGAGGTTTCGATTACAAATCTGTATTTGACTGAAAAAGGTCTCAGTTACAAATCTCTATTCGTGATTGTATCATATCCAAGAAATAAATTAATAACAAAAATACGTTAAAGAAATTCAATTGGAAAAACTGTAATAAGTATAGTATTCCCTTCTAGGTTGTCACAAGCTCGGGACCGAGCCGAGGCAACTTACGAGGGAAGTAAGTGAAATCCGATTGCTGCTATCTTTCTGACTCTTCAACTCGGTACATATCGAGATCGATATAAGAAAAGATGAGAGTGAGTAATACTGAGGCTCGCTTGGTTTGAACAGGTTCAGGAAGTGATAGGGTATAACGTTATAATAATATAAAAGAAAGAATCGAACAGGGAATACTATATTAAATAGTATAATATTTTACTTATAGTCGAATAAAAGATGACCCATTTACTTGCATAATTTCCAACATTTTACAAATTCTGTTATTTACTTACTTTTTATACAAATCATAATTTGTTTTGCTTTTTATAAAATGTATAAAATGTATAAATTAATTAATTACAACTTTTGAAATTAACACTAGGTGTCGCATCTTTATAAAACATACAATTTAGGTCTGCTAGAATACATTCTACTAGTGCCACAATCTTTAGGTTATATCAATTTGGGTTAATCATTTTAGAAACTATTTTAAAATATTTCTTCATAATTCATGAATGAACAATAAATTTTAAACATAGTTACTGTTTCATCGATTGTGTGTTGTAAAATGCAGCGGACAATGGTAATTGTACAGTTATATAGACATAAATTACATGAATTTTTAATCGTTAAAATATACCATTTATTATTTTCGATTGAATAGGTTTCTTTTATGTAATTTTGTTTCCCTTATTTTATAATTTAGTAGAATATAATTGAACATTTTAGTAAAGTTCTATCGATAAACGGGTGCAATATCTCGGAAAGATGCAAGTAGAAGTTTTCTTTTAAGTAGTTTAAATATTGTTACTGGTATATAAGAGAGAAATCAGATGTGTGTTTACATGAAGTTCTTCAAGAAATTCTTGATGCCGTGTGGACTATGTGCAGCAATACCAGCAATGAAACCTGCCACTCCACCAAAAGAGCATGCTACACCATGTTGTAACGAAGCACAATCACAGAAATTAATAAAACCATCTGAACTACCCATTTACTCTGTTGATGATGGGTGTTCTAAAGAGATGCCATGGTAAACTGCAAGTAATTTCATATTGATGAATGAATTTTTATTGTCTTATATAAAAGTGTCTTATAAAGAATTAAAATATTTTTTATACGATAATTTGTATTCTACATTCATAATCAGTTTATGTAAATGTTTCTGTTATGGTATAAATCATGAGAAACATTCTATCAGATGATCTTTACAAATAATTGATGATTTAAAAAAGAATGATAATCATGATCTTTCACAGCATAGCATACCCATCTATAATAGAGGAAAATATTAGAAAAGTACGTCATTCGGTTGAAGATTTGACGGTTATATACCATAAACTATCACATAATGTTTCATCAACTATCGATAATGCTAAATGTATGTGTTTATATACGACTAAAATTCTAATATTTATACTTTTATTCGTAAATTCTTTATATAATTTTTAACCAATAAACCATATTACACAAAAAACGTAATATATTTAATAAAAAACTTAATTTAACTTAAAATGTATAAAGTGTTAGTTTATTTGTTCTAATTAAGTATTTGTCTTTTTATAGTTGTAGTTGATTACCTTCAAGATGAAGACAATATTTTACCACGAGGAGGAGCTATTTGTATCGGTGGTTTATCAGGACTGATACTGGGTCTTAGAGGAGGTTTATTTAAACGATTACTTTATACTACTGCAGGTGCTAGTATTGTTGCACCTATTTGTTTCCCTAAGGAATCTAAAGAAGCATTTAATATGGTGCAACATTATGGAAATATTGGTTACAATTTCATTTGTGGTGGTGCGTACATTTATTATTACTTTGATATTAAAGTACTTGAAATTTTTGTATTGAAATACTTCATAAAGAATATTATATATTAATTACGGATTTTTCATTATCTATTTAATTATTTTGCCAAAAAACATAAAAGGTTTGCTGAATTTATACATTAATGATACTGAAATAAATTTAGAATATTTTATACATTGAAACAACTTAATTTAGTTTTTACAATTTTTAATCAATTTAAGTCAAATCCATTATTGTATTGCACAATAATAAATTATGATTCATAAATTTTGCACTTGTCATCTGAAATATAAACTATTAATGAAATTGCAAACTGCAATATGTTGGATTAATAATTTCAGTGAAACCAGGAGATAACAAAATGGAAATTTCACTTAAAGAAATTTCATTTGTAAAAACTCTACTTGAATCAGAATTTTATCGTACCATAAGTCAACTTTTTGAACAGAAAACGTCGAATACTACAACTGAAAAAACGGAGGTAGGATGCAACAAAAAAATATCCATATTGCATCATTCCTCCCTTACCTTGTAATGACGTTAATATAGTTTGGCATCATATTTTAAAATTTATTCCAAAATATTAATATATATATTTTCTTTTATTAATACATTATTATATACACATTTAGATAATTGTAATATTGGCCTAGTTTTTTATTGTAAATTTTGAAAAAACAATTAAAATTATTGGTGAAACAAATTAATGATGAATTATGAACATAAAATTTTGTATAAACTCATTTTGTAAAATTAGTTCCTTAAATAAAAGTTGTGATCATAGTACTTGGAAGGTCAGCTGAGGATAAGTTAGAAGTCTGCAGTATATTTCAGCATAATAATGAAGATCGTTCAAAACCATTATAATAGTTCTTATTAAAACAGTCAAAAAATTTGGAGGAAATAAAAGTAATTACATAAGTACCCTTCCTATTTCCATTTTCTTGTGTTCACATAATTACTTCTATATTCACCTATCTTCATGTATCATTAAATATTAATAATTAGTAATTAATCAATAATAATAATATGTAAATGTCATATTTTATGTTTTATTTTAGGAGAATCCATCTACAAATAAAGAGAAATAAAACAAGAATGGGCTACTGTAGATAATAGTAAATGAATTTTTGTGGATATGAATTTAATGCAGAAATTATACAATGTTTTATTATAGTTATAAATAAAAATGTATGGAAGTCTGATACTGAAAAAGTGAATATACTAAAAACATAAACTAATTATAATTTCCTTATTTCAAACCAATGTGGAGCTATATAAAAGCCAATAAAATATATTGTCTTTCTAAGCCTTGCAATGTTTGTTTAGATTTTTTGTCACTTCGAAATACACAAGCCGGTTGTACCTATTTTGTTCTACACTGCTTCATTACCCGCTTTTTACCCAGAGGTACAAACCTCTAAACAATCATTATCACAAATATTATTCTTCAAGTGTGTTAATATTTGTGAGTACGCTTTCACAGTTGTAATTTTTTAAATTATATATATGTACATACAATATACGAATTTATATAGTTTAGGGTTTTTCACCATAGTTTAGGTTAATTTTCTGCATATTTTAGTTATAGTTAGGTTTTAGTAACGAACATAATTTCTTCTTTCTTACTTTGTATATAAATCATAAAAATATACTTAACTAGAAGTTGGTAATTTAAGCTTTATTAAAAATCCATATCCTGTTATTAAACTTGTGTATGTAGTTAAGATCTGCGTCAATATTTACTCTAGATTTTCATTGGGAGAGAGTGTATAATCATAATAAGAAAGTATTAATTGTCACGTGCACTTTTATTTGGACGTAACTAAGGATATGATAGCAATAATTATTTGTTAAGATTTGTATTTTAAAATAGAACAATGAATTCAAACAAAGCAAAATTATCAAAAAGTATTCTAGAAATGAAAGTAAGTTAAAGAGGTTAACACATTTTTACGTTTTTCTCAATGTAACACGAAATTGTATGTTTTCTTCTATTAAGAAGTGTGTATTACTTGTATGAATAGTTTATGAAACGGACTAAAGAGAAAGTAGAAAAACAACAATTTAAGGAAGAAGGTGAAGAATATTTTGGTAATGAACTGACAAAGCGCATGAAGAAAGAATCGTAAGTTTCTTTTGATTTCTTAGCATACAAAAATGTTGCATCTCATGATTTCTTAACATACAAAATTAGTATTAACTTATAAGTGTATAAATTTAACTTATAAGAGTTACTTTTAGAAGAAAAAAACTAAATACTTTTAGAATGCATAATAAATATTATATGTTGGTTATAGTTGGTAATTATTATAATGAAACTAAAATTGGTCAGAAATAACAAAATATGATTTAATATATATTGTTTATTATTTAAGAGACAGATTCATCATTGAACCTAGTTACATCTTCTGTGAAAAATTAATTGATGGTAGATTAAGTTTTAAAGGTATGAATCCTGAAATAGAAAAAATAATGGAACTGGAACAAAATGAGCACATGTTATTGGAAACAAGAAAAGAAACAGATGTTTCGAATGAAGAAATGGCACAACACTGGAAAAGTTTCAGAAAAAATATAAAACATAAACATAAATATGAAAAACCATTAGAAGAAAATAATGAATTATTACCGAAACCAAAATTTTTGAAACCACAAGATTAGAACACTACTTAATTTTCCATATAATAAGAATCATTTGTATACGTATATACCCACGTGCACGCGATGTTCTATTAGAAATAGCCTACTTTAATACCTTCGTAATTATAAATTATAAGTAGAAGTGCAACATATAAAAGTTTAATGGTTTTGAGGGGAAAAACATAATATAATGGCAATAGTTTCTTCATAAATAAAAGTATAAAGAGGGTATGAAGGTTAATTCTGTTCTCTTAAATGAAATATTCAGTTTTTATATCAGAATTTAATAGAGTTTTGAATTTTGAAAATAAAGAATTAAAATGGTATTACGATACTTATGTCCTGAAACTAATAATTTTCAAGATATTTAATTTCTAGGGTAGCATTCAAATATTACCTATTTCTTGTTACATTCAAAGTGATGAGATGTAGTATTAATTAGTTTTGAAAAATAAACATTACGAATTATTGTTTTATTTCGTTAATTGTTAAGTCATGTTGATCCAGTAAGTATCTAAAAGTTTTAACAGATAAATTGTCTGTGCCATCTTTTTTTACTCCTTCTTCCCAAAGCAAATCAAAGTTATTATTAGGAAATTGAACTCCAATATTTTCAAATATACTTCTTATTTCTTCTTTGCATCTAAGCTGTAAAAAATTATTACTAAGTAAAAAATTTAATTATTATTCTTTAGACTTCTAAGTTTATGTTTAGCAATAGTTTTACATATGTTTATATATTTAAACATACTTTGGAGAGATCTATATAGCTTAAGCCATGTCTTGTGAAGATGTCTGGAAATATAAGGCTGTAAGCCGATGTTTTATCTTTAAGATCTTCAGATACAATCCCTATTATAAGAAATTATTTATCAATAATACAAATATTAAAATTTAAATTATTAAATAATTTGTACTCTAAAGTAGAAATTAGTTCATGCAAATTTAATATTAGTAATACAAAAATATTGGAATTTTGGTTATAGTTTTTATAACTCATATAGATTGAAATATAACTTATATGTTTTCTATAATTATAAAAAGAAAATCAATATGAAAACGTATGTAAATGCATAACAAAACAAACTAAATTGGTCATGTTATACATTTTTTACTTTTTGAACAGCTGGTTTTTATACTAAACTTTCTCCTTTTTGTTGATATTCTTGATAAAAAATAGTGAATATTTTGTCATGGAAGATACTTTAAAAGTATATATGTATGCGTTTCTACAATATACAAATTATAATACTAACATATTTTTATAATATATGCAGAATATTAGCAAAAACTATTTTAATTTAAATAAAATTTATGTAAAATAATTGTACTAACTTGTAACATCTATTGTCTCCATATTCTCTGTTGCGTCTCTGTATATAGTACTATAATATTGACATTCTAAAGGTATCTCTGAAAAATTTTGATTTTTAAAGTTCTTAATTTTAGAAGCTCCACATGTATGTTTTTAAAAATATATATTACTGATATATTATGTAAATACATTAATAGAGTAACATTATTAATAAAATTGAAATATATTACTTTCTATTTTTGGTAATGTAGGAAAATGACATTTCCAATTTAAAAGGTTTAATAATTCTTTGTAATTCATATTTTTATCCTTGCGTATTTGAAGCAGATCCAGTAGTAGTATTAAAAGTTTTTCATTTATATATATTTTATATTTCGCTAATGTAGAAATAACATTGTGTTCTGGTAATATTCCTGTGGAATTCTACAAATATATAACTTCTCTTTAATTATTTAAATTAATCTATAAGTCTTAAATGTTTTTACTTTTATTGAATGAAAATATAATATCTTATACTAAGTATTTAAGTAGATCCTTATTAAGTATTTTCAAGCAAAAGGGTAAGATGAAAAATAACACATTACTTTATCAAGACATAACAGATCTTCGTAAATATCTAAAAATGGTATTTCTGGGATACGTTTCTTAAGTTTTTGACGTAAACTGTTTATATATTGCAAATATTTTTGTTGCTGTATCACATCATTATTCATAGAACAGTCACTTAAAACATTTGCTACTTCATGTGTTCCTTTTCTTCCACTTGCTTTACCATGTGTCATGGACATATATAATTGTGCATTTTTTAAATTTCTGAAAAAATTAATTGATATAACACAAAGAGAATTTTTAAATATGTATAAACAAAAGTGACATTTTCTTGTATACAATATTTCACTTTCAGTAAGTATGTTTTTCAATACTCTATTCAAATGTTTATACAATTAAAAACTTTCCCACTTGAGTAAAATATAAATTTATTTTCTAATAACATTCAAATTTAACTTCTGCATTAAAATTATTTTACTATTAACATTTATTTTACCTTACTTTTCCAATATGAAAACGTGAACGTTCTATAAAATCTGCCAAAATGTAATTAACTACAGTAGTAGGATCAGAATCAATCCACGTCAGAAGTCTTTTTATACGTGTACCGTTAATGTTACTATATCTTGATTTCCCAAATAAAAGATTTGAATTGAATGGTTCCTTATAGCTGTAAATGCAATTTATGTTTTGTATGATCTGAAATTGTAAATACTAATTTACCATTTTATTATTTCATACTATCTAGTAATTTGCTCTGCAGGCTGATAACTATTATGACTTTTTTTATACATCTCAAGGACATCCTTATTTAAAATATCATTTTGATTTACTTTTGTTTGAAGTAGTTCAGTCATAGTTGCTTCTAATTAATAGAAAACGATTAATAGTAAAAATATTTTTGGATTTGTACTTTATAAATCTTCTAAAATATATTTCTAAATGCTACAATAAAATTAGAAAAAAATATTCTAAATGCTACAATAAAATTACAACTATTTTATTATACATATGATTAGTTTGTACCAGATTCAGTTTTTTTTCCAAAAGTTGTTTCTAATGGATTCATACCCACTGGAAGATTTGGAACCTGATAACGTGATTTACCAATTTCTTTATTCCAGTAGCTACTCATTACAGTGTCTTTTAATTCAGAAATAACTGTTTGAAATGGTGTTCCTTGATCTGATTGTAAACATTCTTTTACCTTAAGTTATTTATTAATTTTACTATTATCATTATTTATAAAATATTTATTTACAATAAGTATAAAAATAAATTGAATACAAATAAAAGGAATCATACAGATTAAAGTAAAGGGAGATAATTCTGTATGCAGCAATTTCAAATAAAATTGGTTATTGTATACTGAAATCTTACCCCAACTATATTTTTTGTTTCGGGCATTATACTTCTATGCGATAGTAGATCTTGTCTATGTTTTTCATTATGGATGAGCATAGTTTTCAAAGCCTCGACTTTGTCTTCTAAAGAATATTCTGTGAGACATTCTTTAACACTGGATAATGAAGTTTTATTCTTTCTCTAAAAATAAAAACTCATAACACTATTAAAAGTAAGTAGTAAGTATTAATAATGTAATAATGCATGATATTAATAATACTAATGATAATGATAATGATGATGATAATAATAATAGTATATTATAGGCATGAATAAACCATTATACCCATAATCTGTATGAAATAATAAAAATATCGTAATGAAATAAAATAAGCATTAAATACTACAGATGTACTAATAAATTAATATAATTAGTAAAATAAATAAATAATAAAGTAGAGTGTAGTAGTAATAGTGTAATAGTAGTTAGAGTTTTTCTTTACAGAATATTAATTGAAATAGTTTATTTAAAAAATCGCATTCTTCAACTTTTTAGCGACATTCAAAATAAATGTGCACGCATTGCAAAATTTTACTTATATTTTATATCAGTTTATATTTATAATCAATCTGAATAAAAAACTGTACTTTGTATATTCAGTGAATAAAGTGCTAATATAATAAATTTTAATAATTTTTGCTTACAAATTGTTTGTTAAAAGGATTTCTGCTTTCCTCTATTTTATTCAATAATTCGTTTTGTTTACTTATACAATATTGTTTCATTTTTGGTTAAATAAGGTATATAAATATGTATGTATTATTTTGTATGTATATATTAACTGAAATATCAGTTTGCTTCGCTTAGTTTTTATCTTGCAACTTGTCATCAATTTATGCATAACAGATTGTCATTTGTTTTTGGTTGCTTAGCAACTGTAGCATAAAACGATAGTGTGAGATTCCCCTTTCAAGTTGTACCAACGTTTAAACAATTAGAACTCATATAACGTGAAAGTAACTGCGCGTACCCTCGATTATGTATTATAAAAATAAGTATATTTTTAAGTTTTTTGTTAAAAATAACCAAAGAATCTATTTTATATGAAAAATTTTTTATGAATTATGTTCTAAGATGTATGAATAAAATACATATTGCGTTTTCATTTTTGAATATACTTGTTTCTATAGGATTCTTCTAGAGGGCTAAGAAAGTAGGAAATATACAAGTGTGTTTATTATAATAGTTTTATTGCAGAAAAAATATAATATTATACAAGGGGAAGAAAATGATTGAGAAACGCACTAGGGATAAATTGTACACCGATCATAGTTGATTTCCTAAGAACTTTGTAATATTCATATCTCTCTTGTAGTAACTTGATTAGTTCATGCTACAGACTATGATTCTATAGTCGTAGCCATATTGTGTCTATTGCGTATATATGTGTGTATCGAAGAGGGAAAAATACAGCTATAAAGAAACAACAATAATAATATAAGAAGTATAAACTACATGTAATGGTAATGATGGCAGTTAAGCAAAACACAAAACGATCCAAATGGGCTCTGGATTTCGCCCATAAGTTAGTAACCAGTATTTTTAAAGTACACACTGTTATGTTTACTAATTTTTATTATTGCTTGCAATATATTGAATTGCATGAATTTTCTTTTAATTTTTGTGTAGTATATAATACAAATTGTAGAAAACAAATACACCAATGAAAATTCTTGTTTTTCAATGGTATTGTACATTTCAATACACGATTAAAATATGTATAGGTTATGAAGTACTAGTTTACTAAGTTGTATTGCCAAATTTTACAAGTTAATTGAGACCTGAAGCATTTGAAAGTAGAATATTGAGATATTATAGATACATTATAAATATTAGATCTAAGAACTAATAGAATGGAATGGTTCTTATTTGTATATTTATTAAAATTGATAGTCATAATTCTATAACTGTTATAGTTAATATTTAGTTGTTACAAATTCTATAAAATCTAAAATATTGTTCTTTGTAGAAGCAAGCAAGACAAAAATGTGGATATCCCTTCCCCACCAGGTTATACGCCAGCTGTTGCTTTAGTTCATGCCGCAGATTCTATTAGAGAAACAGATTCTAATCACTTGATAATGAAAAAGTCATGGGATTTAGCTTTAGGTCCTTTAAAACAAGTTCCAATGAATTTATTTATTATGTATATGGCAGGTAATTCTATAGCAATATTTCCTATTATGATGGTTGGCATGTTGATCATCAGGCCAGTGAAAGCATTATTTACTCTTCAACAAAGTGAGTATTATATTATTATGTATGTTTATACATGAGGTGTTCCATGATATGTAATATTAGATTCTGCTTCTTCCCAAAAGTTAATGTAGAATTGTTTGGTACATTTGCGTAAGACAGAAAAAGTGTTCAGCATTACTATTTTAAAAATTATTTTTTTAGCATTTAAAGTAAGTGAAGGAACTCATGTTTTTGGTCAAAAGTTTGTGTACTTTCTGGGACAACTGGTAAATATTGCATTGGCATTGTATAAATGTCAATCAATGGGATTACTTCCAACACATGCATCAGATTGGTTAGCATTTGTGGAACCACAAGCACGACTGGAATATTCTGGTGGTGGATTTATATATGTATGACGTAAGATATAATTAAATTGAAAATGTTATATATATACTTAAAGAAAATAGCTGTTGTAAATTTAGGTATACTTTACTTTATGCATAAATTATAAAAAGTTATACGCATTACATAAATACGTTTTATTAAAATAAAATCAAAAGGATTATGCTTTATGACTATGTGTTATATGGGTATATACATATTTGTATGACACATTACATTGGAATATATTTTGTAAACCTAATACACGCAATTTAAAATATTGCCAATTATTACTTTTTTTTTTATATTCCTTTATTTATTTGTCTCAGGATTATCCATACAAGATATCTAAAATGGATAAAAAATTACTTTGTACTTTTAGCAAACATTTTATTAGATAGCTAATTCAATGATATATTAAGAATTGATAAATACTTGTTGAACTTTGCCTACAAATTTAATCTATGAATATGCTTGAATATCAATTCCTAAGGTTAAGGTTATATAAATGGAAAAACAATATTTTTAACATTTTTAACGTATACGAAACATTATTAATTAAAAGTATTTAAACGTACCGGAAAATGTATCATTTTATTCATTAAATGGAAATTTAAAGTTAATAACTTGCAGAACGTTCAACTTTGCAATTTATGCAGAATCTAGGGCCAAATCTACGGTTCGTGTTGAGTCTTTTTTAATTTAGCCTTATTTTGTTCATTAGTACAATTGTTTGGCAGAAGATTGAGGTGACTGAAAGAACTATGATTCACACCTGAACGCCTACAGTAAAAATCATCTATAGTCGCCTACGGTAAAAATCATCTATAGTCGCCTACGGTAAAAATGATACAGGTCGTATCGTAGGAAGTGCTGCCTCGGTACAATAAAAGTATAAGGAATTTAGTTGAAAAGAAATTATTATTCTATAGACTAACATTTAGTAATTATTCGCACAAAAAATAAATAATTAAGCATTATTCTTTATTAAAAAGAAAGTAATAATCACATCATACGCTAAATTGTAGTAAAACTTGGTACAATATATCTGCTTTAAGTGTGTGAAAGAACCTCACGTTAAATGTGAGTGTATCCCTACTACTAAGAAGGATCCTTCTTGGCGATACGATGTGAAAAAAAAAGTTTGTCAATTCACTTCTTTAAATAACAAATAATAATCTAGATTGCTTTTTGGTTATGATTTGCAAAGTTTATTACTTTCAGTTAAATATACTAATTCTCATAATCACCATTCTTAAATGAAGAGGTCGCTTCAAAAGCATTGTTATTTTACGATGTTAGTATTTTTATTTCTCAAGGTTTATGTTATGTCTCATCTGTGATTCTAATTACTACCAAAACAATGAATTCTTGTCATGCTTAGTTTTAATCCCTATGCGCAGAATTTTGATTTCAGTTTGAATCGATAACGTCGGAAGTTCTATGGAAATGGTAAGAAAAGGAGACTTGCGAATCGTCTATGCGCGTAACATGATAAACATTGCCTGTGTGAAGGTACGAGAGGGTAAGGATATTAACAAACACTCGTTGATTAAAGGAAATCTTTGCTTTATTATTTATTTATTTACTGATCACAAACGATTCGTAACAACTGCTGCTCTATTTTTGCAATATAGCACGCTACAATAAGGCAATACCCTGGCCACGCCATCTACGTTCATAGGTACAATTAACTGGTTACCATACTCTATCGGTCACATAACATTGACAATCTCATTTTCAATAAAAAGGTACATCTGTCACGTTGAATATAATTTAAAATAAAAATATATACATGATATCAAAGTGAAAATCGATGATATTGCTTAACTATGTTGTTATAACTTTTATAATTGGAACTTTAGTTATTTCTAGAAGTATTTGTGATTTAAAACTGCTAATAATACTATTAACATTTAATTCTTGGGAAAGTTAATATTATAATAATTAAATATTATTAAATATCTAATTTTGTAATATTACGTATATCTTGTTAAATTACCAATTTCTCAACGCGATTAGAAAATATAGAATGACCTTAAAACACTTATCTTATTTCATTTATAACGCCCTATTAACACTTAAGCAAGTACGCATTTACGTACCGGAAATAATTGTGAGAGAAAGCAGGACAGAGATCTAACAATACGATTTTAAATATACAGGGTGTCTTTTTTATTGTGACCACCACAAATATTTCCACTGCTTTTGATGATCGAAGAGAATTGAAGAAAGAAAATTTGTTTAGTTTAAAAGAATAAATATTATCTTGTACAGATCATATTTTACCATTTCGAGGTCGCTTAAGTTGTCTTAAATTGAACGTGTATTTCTTGAAACAGGTAAAACAGGAATAGTAAATCGAGTTCAATTATATTATAAAAATTGTGATTTTATTAAAAAATGTAGAAAATCTTTCTTGTTGAAAAATGGTGGCCACGTTTCATATATAATTGCACTTTCTGTCTTTCAAACATGTCGGTAAACATTTTATTTATAAATTTTCCAATAAAATCATATAATGCATATTGTAATTCAACTTGTCTCGTTGTGCTCTTTTTCTCCAATTTAAATGATAGATATTGCAAATCTTTGACTTTCAAGAAATATTAGCCGCCGACCATAATACTTATTCATGTAAATTGAATAGTTTTTTTTCCTAAAACTTTTTTCTATCATCATATAACTGATAAACACGAGACGTTCAAAGAAATTCTTTATAATTAATTTTAAATTGTAGTAATTTTTTACTACAATTTTAAAATTCGATCGTTACTTGTCGCACGAATTTAAGACTTTGAAGGTACTGTAATTAAAGTTCAAAACTTTCTCTAACTTTTAACGTTTTTTACACATCATGCTTCCTCCTTCCTTCGTTTTATTGCAATGTATTCACATGATACCCAAATTCGAGGTATTATGGGGGCTTTCAAACCTGTGGTATAGATATGGTATGAGTTATTAGTGTCAGGCATAAAATTACAATTCATAATCATAAATAATGAATACGAAATAGTATAATGCAATTTCATCCAAGATGTTTAAGTAAACTCACAACCATTGCGATTATACGCGATAGATCAACTATTTCGTATTGTTCTTTCGCTTCGATTACCCCCCCAATTAAAAAAGAAGTTTTTAATTGTTTTGAACGATGTTATCGAAAAGACGCAACAATTACAATGCTATTCTTACAGAACAGGCCCGGTAATTTCCACGAAACTATTATACAATTTTCTTGCTTCTTTCGCGTAGTACGTCCATTTCTATTTTTAGCTTTCTTCCGGGAGTAGATGGACCTGACAAATTCAGTTCGGGATGAGTAAAAAATTGTTTCTCGGCACCGGTATCTCCACACCAGGTTGTGAAACGATGGAGGGAGATCGGCTTGCATGATCGGCCTGGCAAACTCGGTACTGGTAGGTATTCCGCTTTAGTACGCGGGCTAACTAACATCACTTTGTGGCCAGTGTGTACACACGGGGATTCTTTTTTCCATGTTCCACGTATTCACGTGTTTTCTGCGGTCGACAAGTTTTTGTTCTATCTCGAACGAGACGGCTACGATTGCAGTTTCTCTCCGAGAGAACCGTACGTTATTGTTGTAAAATAAATATTGAAACTTCCGTGTCGTGCGGCTTAAGAAAAAGCTCTTCTCTTCTCTGTAAGGGGCATTTCGTAATAGTGTATTAACAGTTGACTCTATATACTTTTACCTACCGCCGAGTACTTTCTGTAAACCAAGTGAATTTGTCTATGTACAAGATAAGAGGTGAAACTTTCTGCGGCAGCCGTAGATTTCAAACGAGCTTTGATGTGTTGACTTCTTGACACAATTATATTAACGTTGCGCGTACACGTTGGATTTAATGATTGGTGCTACGATTTTTGAAAACACGATAGTTTGAACATGTCAGCTACGATCTCGAAGATGTCGAGCGGCAACGTGGGGAACGGAATAAATGCAATTTGTGACAAGGATCGTGTAAGTATCACACGAGAACAAAACAGTGTACAAAAGTAGTGTATCATTTCAGATTTGATAACGCTTCAGATATGAGACTTTTCTCTTGTCAGAAATTGGAAATAAATAATACATGCTAAAATTGCATCGGTTATTGTATCAAAATTTACTCTGCGAAGAAATGAACTTGTCAAACAAGAAACGTGCTCGTCAATTTGGGACAGATTTGCAACAATGAAAACTGGATAACGTCGAGATTAACACCGTTTCTGTTATTGTTTACACTGAATCGAAACAGAATCGAATCCTGTTTTAAAGTAAACTAATTTATCATTCACTTATCGGAGAAACATTTTTAATCCACTGAATATTATGATAAAAAATACGCGTACATAATAAATCGCGATCCATTGTTTTTGTTTTTTTTTTTAAATACATGTAGCATATTAATAAACAAATATGTACATTACTTTGAATATTGTTTTACGTAAGTTTAGAAGGCCAATACCTTCAAGTATATTGTATCATGTTAATGTAATACAATGGTGTTATTATAATGTAATATGATAAAAACTATTTACTTTATTTTAAAATGTAAGTTAAAAATTAAATATAAACCAGAACATTTTTTAAAAGAAAAGAAGTAAAGTTTCTTTATAATTCTTAATTAATGTCCGACATTAATTTCGATGAATTATGTAAACGAAAGTACTCACATAATATCATAAGTCACAATAGACAATATCAGTATGAAATTAATGTCACTTTATATTGTTTTCTGTTAACGATACATTTTTTTTTTTTTGTACATTCGTAATGCTCTTTCACGTTAGAGAATTCCGTTTACGTCCTTCTTGCTTGTGCGATAAAAATGTTAAATTTAATGAAATGAATCCAACAAAGCGTATTAACCGTGTCATTTCCGTTATTTGATTGTAAATTATGATTCTCTGAATACTAAACTTCTGCGGTAGGAGAACGGTAGTTTTCCCCTACCACCTGTCCTCATAAACTCTGGTTTTCCTTCAATTCAATCACGGTAGCATTTTGAAACCTCTTATATTACAAGAAACGTTGAGAAAGTAATTCTTTCGATACGTCAACTTCCTACCTTAAGAGGTCTTTAAAATACTAAACGTTACAGTTTTGAAATTATTCTCTTCCGATTGTACAAAAGAACGATTACATTCCTAACATCACCATCAAACGTTACGTTCCACTAACATAAATTTTCTATTCAGGGTCATTTGAATGGTTATATTCTTACAAGTCGTTCAATTCGTCTCGATGTCAGCTACAACGTAATTCGCAAAAAAATATGTTGTCGCGTTTGAGAAAACATCGATGACTCGCAAATCTCAAAACGAATCATCTGTCAATCGTAATCTTGGTCTCTCCGCACCAAAAGATTTCTTTTTTAGATATTGTTTCGTATCAACGAAAGAACTGAAGATTTTTGGAGTGATAACGTTAAACGCCTCGATTCGTACATGCCATAAACTAGTTTAGAAGAATAATTGTTTATGGAAATTATATCGAATAAATTTTTATATTTAATATTCCCAATATATTCACACTGCTCCGCATGCATTGATTGCGTTAATCATGAAATTGTAAATTATAAGTAGATGACGTGTTTTGACACGATATTCGTTATCTGTATGTTTGAGAAAGAATTAAACGGTTACTTATTCATTTGACATTTAATTCGATAAACCTGTATTTAGAATAATTATATGATTGGTCTCTTAGAAATATCTTGAATGCGTATGAACTTTTCTTAGCGAACGATTTCCTGCACGCTTCTTTGTTGTCCGGGAAAATAAATTAGATATACTTGTCTTTTGAGAATATGTGGTTTAGTTACAAAATAATGCATTGTGCGGTCGTGTATAAACATTTTGCGTTGTGCAGAAATTATTTACCTTAATAAGCTTCTTAAGCTTCTTACACCTTAAGAAGCACGTACAGATATTATTTTCTCTTGTTTATGCATTTATAATAATCGATGATTGGAAATGTACGTGTTATGAGATATATTGACAGCATCTTATTTTTCAGCATACATTATTTTTATTTTTCCTGCAGATTAATGCGTATTAGTTATCGAGGTTACTCTATTTTCTTCAATCGAAATTGCATGTAGATTTATATAGGATGTCAGAATACAATGAAAGGAAGGTCGTGTCAACGTAGTTGATAAATTGTCAAAAGTATCAATGTGAAATAATACTGACGTTGCTCAAACTAGTAAATTTTTGAAGCGATCATTATTTCTTGTCTTGTTTCTTGATACGAAACAATATCTAGAGAAGAAATCATTTGATTTGGAGAGACTAAGATTATGATCGACAGATTATTCCTTTCGAGATTTTCGAAAAAAAAATTCATTTTTGACTTATTTTTGTGTACAATATAACCGATGGTATCATTATACGATCAACGAGAAGGAATCGGAAACTGATTGTACGATTACTTATGCACCAAATTATTCATATTGCATTATTTGTATACTTCATGTCTATAGTTTCGAAACAAGTGCACTTTTTTAATTTTGTAACCGTTGGAAATTTATTTTGGTAGGACGATATATCGTATAGTTGGTAATTTTGAAATTTAAACAAGATTTTTACCTAAGAGTAGGTTAAAACTGGAAGAATAAATTCCAGGAAGTATAAATGTTTATTGCAGAATAGGGAATGATTATGTTAGATTGCGCGATTATGTTAAAGTGCGTTACTCCTGCGCGATTACGTCGGACGCAATAGAAAGCGTGCAACAGCGCGTGCTTCTTAGACTTCCATATTGAGGCGATGGTCATTGAACATTTTCTGCTACCCATTAGTTTATAATTGAGAGCCACACGGTTGCCTTGAAACAGGATCGTCCATATTATATTTCTCAGATGTTGAAACGTGTATTGTTAATTTTGAAAAAGTCACGAAGTATGAAATACCCACGGGGAGAAGCTTTGATTACGAGCTTCTTCCTTTTTTCATCGTTAAAATTAATGAAACTCGTTCAAGTTTTAATTTTCAAATAATTTTTACGAATTGACCGACATGTTGATAAAAATATATCAAATTCGAGGATTTGAGAGCAGCTTACGTTACATATTTCCCTCGTACAAAGAATTAATCTATCTTTTTAATTAAATACGAAGCTAGAAACTCAATTTTGTATCGTTGCCACATGTTTTGATGCATTACCTTTTCGGCAAAGGGAAATCCTATAAATATTTCATAAACGTTTAGCGTTAAAAACAGTACAAATTTCGCATATAACGGTATGCGTTTCTTTGCGGCAACTGGGGCATATTAACTGGTTTTACTGTAGTCCCTCTTTCTTATGAAACGTCTTGGTGACCGCAATTACGATGGTATTTTGACGGCCTCGGTTGCAATGTCCATGGAAAGAAACCTTGGCAAAATATACATTTATTCGTCTTATACTAAAGAAATGAAAATGTACTTTTAAGACGATTGTAAATAAAATTCTTATTTGGAGTGGAAACGTAATTCGAATCGACTTTAACGACTTTTCTTCCTAAGCATCAATCATGTCCGTTTAGTTTCTAACGACGGTAACGACGTTTTGCATACGACGATAAATTGCAAAGAACGTACAATCGTGAATATTCTATATCTCACAGTGCATACAACAGTTTTATAACAACAATGTTTTCCGTGATAATAAAGTTTTACATACTTGACACACGCTAATTTCTATTCAGAATTTATGGACGTTATATTGTTATGTGCATATCTTCTTAAGCGTGCAATTAATCTTTTTTTATACTTCTTTAGAAAATTAAATCAATTAAATTTTATGATGCATTACGTATCCCATACATAAATAGATAATTAATAGCAGAACGAGAGAACAGAATCGCTTTGAAATAAAAAATCTGAAAATTATTAATAGCGGATACTTGCGAAAACCTTTTTCGTTGTTGTACAAACTATTGTTGACTACGAACATTTTTTTCAATGTATTATTTCGTAGGCTAATGATTCTTCAGCGAAGAAAATTTTGAAATCGGAATACGTAAGTAAGGTCGTGATCTGTTCGCGTAATCAATGACTATCGGGTTTTTACAGTTTTGATTCATAAGTTAATACAAAGTACATTACAGCATACATAATATATTATGTGTATATACTATATGACAATATTTACGCCTATTACCGGTTATGCATAAAATTTTATTCAACGTTTTCCATCCAAGTTGAATTGTCTTTTTAAATTAATAAAAGTGTTCAGTAAGAAATTTAATGAAACATCAATCGCAGAATTTTTTCTTCGTTATTAATACATTAGATATTACCTACAATGAAAAATGAATAATACGAAAGAATAAAAGGATGTATAAATGGTTTGTATTTTTTACAGTGTAATATGTTTGATTGAAAATAATAATGTCTTCCACGTGTAAAAAGAAGTGTACGAATCTTAGTAATTGTAAAGTCATATATGTACAGTCGGTCAAATGTGGACCGGATGTTTCATCAATTTCGTGACAGAGAATTCTTCGAGAATGTATTCGGGATATTAACATACCTTTTCTTTTAAACATCGTCGCATACCAGAACCTTTCGAATCGTAAGGAACGATTGTATCCTATGATAAAATATTGAACTTTTCCTCAAGGTCGTGCCTAAGTATTTTAAGTCCCAAGGTAACAATGGAATACGGCGACCTTTGGCCATTCGCTTTGCAATGATACACGAATATAGGTATTTTACATCGTTGACATGTTTTTACGCGTACAAAAAAGTGTTGTAATAGTTAATTCACCTTTTTTTAGTTTTACGACCACCTGTAAAGACGTGTGCGTATAACAAGTCGTTTGGAGCCACATATCTTCTTCATTATCCCCCCGCTTTGGTACGGCCCTGGTTCTTCGAACAGTAAGAAATTAAACGAAAATACGGTTGTATACGGTTTACTAGTCTTGCATCACAATGTTTGCAAGTTTATTTGAGCATTTCAAAACCGCTCCTTTTAATTATCATAAATGTAACCAGTATTCTTTTCCGAACGAATGGTACAACTATGTACAAATATAGTTGTAAAGAATACGTTGATAGAAATTAATTTAAAAAATTTGCTTTGAATTTTCTTTCAAAACTTTAGGTTCAGCAACGTGACAGTAATATTCGGGGTCAAACAAGGAATTAAAGATAAAAAGAGGATCTGATAGATATTAGAAATAGAATGAGTGACAGAGCTCTGGAATCATAATCGATATTCAAACCTAATGCCAATATGTATATCAAATCTTTGTTACGGCTTTTTATTTTTTATTACGTGTGACCTTGGACATTATTATACGATACGTCGATAAGATCTTCCAGATAACCGCTTTCACATGATACATATAAACAATCCTAGCTTTCCAATAAAAACAATTAAGGTCATCCACGTAATTTAATATTTATTCCAATACTTGAAAACAGAAAATTTTTACAGAAATTTTTAGAAACAAATTTAACGAAGTGTAACGATATACTATACCAATTACCTAATTTTAAGATATTTAAATTATATTAATGCATCTTGAAGCCGCAACAGTTACTTAAAGTAATGATCATTGGTACCAAGACGAAGCTGAAGCCTCCTAATCAATGATCTGTGCAGGTTTTCTACTTCCTGTAGCGTAATTGATGGACATGCTGCAGTAATTCTTTGCTTCATATTCCTTTGTGTTGTAAGTCTCTCATGGTAAACAATACTATTTAGTTCAGTCTAGAATGATTTAAAAGTGGTTTAAAAAAACATGATCTTGAAATTGCGAGAAAAGTTATTCTAGGGACATTCTTTTTCTGTCACTATTTTCTGTCACAATTTAAATTTGTTCTGATTAGTTTTTTTCGTGTGTCCACGTATAAGATGTTACAGTATTCGCATTATTGTTGGTTTATTAAAAATTTGCACATTAATATTCTGCATATTTATAAGGAAAGATCACAAACCATTTATGTATTAATAAAAGAGACACATAAAACTGTTAGAAAGATAGGCGAGTGTTATACGAAGCTTGAATAATACATTAGAAGTTACCCAGAAAAGAAGTAAATAAAGAAAGAGAAACATTTAGATAATGTGTAAAATATAAATTATTGTAATTCATGAAATTAAGATTATTGTATAAAAAAATTTCTTAAATTTATATTTATTAATAGATGATAGAAAGTTTGGAAGAATATATTTTAAATATTTTATTTTAAATTTATTTCGTGCAGATAATATTCGCTGAGTAGTGTTAAGAGCTTCTGAATTTTGCCACACGGTAGCAGAAGCAGCTAATGTAGAGTTATTGATTAAGTCTCGTTATTGAGGGCGATCACAAAGTAATACAATTTCTATGTTTTTAAGAGCTACATTTAAGAAATAAGTACTGTTTTTGGATGGTTGTGTGAAAAGCCTAACATCTTAAAAGTTAATGAAGCATATTTGACGCATGTTCAATATAAACAGCAACTACGCGACTAAAAAGAGTCCTACAAAAATGTGTTCTAGCCTCATACGAAACCGTTAATCAAAGTCATAAATATCTTTTTGGGGTGAGTAAAGATTCTTCCTTCGTTGTTGTTCGAAATTCTTACAATGAATTTATTGAAGATTATCTAAATTAAAAATAACTTGGTTCTTGTGTTAATGATGACACACACTTTTTAAAAGAATGAAACGATAAAGTCATAGAAAATGCTTTAATTTTGGTCATGATTATGAATAATAATTGATCAAATTGAATCTTGAACAATATCGGATAAAATTGCTGAACAATACTTATGTTTACAAAATTATTAATAACACAATATGAAAATTTCAGTTTGGTAAGTAACATCGTATAAAGATAATGCATTATAGTTTTTCATTGTTTTTTAATGTTGAGAGTATATAAACAATTATGTAAATGAAAAATATAAAATATTGAATATTATCCTTTAATATATATTATACATTACAAAAATTTATTTGCAATAAGGATAAAAATATATAATATAAAAATATGTTTCAAAAAGCAGCTTTTGTATTAAATATTCTGATAAGGTACATATTGAAAGAAACAAATGTATATAATACTTTTATGATTTAATTTCATAGAGATGATTATTTTCAGAAGTAATAATGAAAATTAGATTAGGGCAATGTTGGAAAAATATAATATAAACAGATAAATAATTGAACAAACGATTGGATTGATCAATAAGAAAGAATCAAAACAATAAGAATAAGTAGCAAGTTGTTACTTTGAGAAAAAGCAAATATGTACGATTATTCGAAAAGATATTGTCATATGATGATATTTTATTTAAATCGGTAAGGTTATATTGTAATATTATGTATTTATTTATTGTTTGTCACGGTTCAATTTTATTAACAGCTTTGTATAAATTTACATGTATATAATTCATGTATATAATCAATATTTTCTTAAGGAGTGTATATATGAATTATAATTACAATGAATGACAAGAAGTAGTGAATTCTCGTACCATTGTCTAAAAGGTTTATGAATAAAAATTATGTATGTATTTCAAAAAATTTTAAAGTTAAAAAATTCATTATTCTGCTCTTGTAACATTTAAATTATAATGTTTGAAATTAACAGTATTGCTATAATATATATTTTTCTTTGGTTTTATGACATATTGGTTTACTTAAACTTTCAAATTTTAATAAAACGTTACACCGACATAGTCGCGAGATAGACAATAAAGCATTTTATGAAATTTTAGAAACTATTACTCGAAAAGTTTTTTAAAAATTTCAAGTTTTCTTCATATTATAGAAAACATTTAATGGATCAAAAAATTTGTCAGTTTTAAATACATATACAATTCTGTTGCAGAGAGTCCGTTACCGATTATCGGTAACTCTACCATTGTACAAATGGCTTTATGACTGCGCCGCTTCAATCTCATCATAAATAAGAATGCAATAAAAAATTTACAAATTATAGCTTTGTAAATATTAATTGTAATTTTGTATAAAATATTACAAAAATAAAGTGCATGAGAATTCAGTGAATATTTGCACTGTTGAAACAGGCACTAGTATAAATTTCTTTATAAATATGGTATTATGATGTTAAAAATTATAATCATTAAAAAATGTTGAATAATACAAACTAACAATTAAAAAGAAGTCTATTTGTCAAGGGGGTTAAAAGAAGGTCAATAAATGTTAAATAACGAGATAATATAATTGTTGAACAAGTAACAATGTAAATAAGAGGTAAATAAAAAAATAATCGCGATTCTATCACGATCAAATAAAGAAAAAAAAGAAGGTTTTCTAAAATAAAATTTGTTATTAAAATATTTATTAATTTCTGAAAACAATTATAGATATTCGAAATTGGATCAGTTTTAGGTATCGTGCATCTCACGAGAGAAACTCAAGGAGAAAGTAGAAAGTATAGAAATGCTAGCAGACATATAAAGCAATATTAAAAAAAAAAAAAGAAGTACATGTGCAGCAATCCTTTAATTTTGCAAATGAATACAAGCCATTAACGTTTACCACGACAAAACAAATAGCGAAGTAAATTAAAATTTGTTTATAACTTGTTAAATGATGAATTTATAATAACTAATGAATAATAATTTATGTACAGTAATGTTTACTGTAATTAACCAGTGTCACGTAACATTTAAGTATAGGCTTCATTTCCAGTTTCCAAATCTACAACGTACGCGCAAGAATAAAATGATTCCAGATATATCTACCTACATACATATTCATACATATGTGGAATATTACTATTATCCTCCACTTAAATTAATATATATATATATATATTGTTCAAAATAATTAGTCAAATCTGTAACATTATTCTTACGCACGGCTCTTGGTAAAGTATCCAATGTTTCAAGGGCTGTAACGTATTATATAAGCCAGACATTCAATCTAAGCATCGTCGTCCAAAGTAAACACGCATCGTTCTGTTCGTTCGTACGTGCCTCTTTGTCCTCTGCATTGTTGACAAACACGAAACTGTAATTTCTTCGTAGAATGCAATACCCAGACCGGAGTCTGCAGTGATACTCAGATACGAAAGTAGCACAACTCGTGAGAGTAACAAAACATCGAGAAACACTTCAATCCGGATTTAGATAGGCTCTCGGTCTCTCGACATAGTAGGGTACACCTTTGCACTGGATACTCTGCGTTACACGATACCACGCGTGAATGTCTCACATGGTCCACGCTTGTTGCTTGTTGCTTGTTACAGGACGTAGAAAAGGGTGATATCCATTCCGAAGCTGTAGGCCTCTCATCGTCGATCTGTTCGCGGCCGACGTCTTCGTCGCGGACGTCGACGTCGGCCGAGAGCAGGGTCGAGCTCGAGGATAAACTAAGAACCAAGCCGAATGTGGCGAGCGTGGAGGTAGAAGTGGAAATCGCCTCGAACAATGAACCGATGATAGGTACGTCGAACGTAGAGGACGAACAGGAGACGCGGCACAGTTGGGTGTACGGTTGTAACGTTGCTTATGTGCAGGAGCGGGGACGGAGGCGACACCGACAACGGCGAAGACGAGGACGCGAACGGGAACAGGAACGGAAACGAGCGAACCTAGCCGGTGGAAGGCAGTCGGCCGTTTGCTTCGCCGCTTGGCGCTCATCATGATACTGCTAGCGAGCTTGGTCGCCTGTTTGGCTCTGATCGCCATGTACGCGGGCCCCATTTCCCTCGTGCAGCTGCTTGTGGTTGTTCTCGTCGCGTATTTAGTCTCCGGAGGACGTTTCAGATGGTTTTACGTAGTCTACAAAACATTGCCCAGAGACGTCATGTGAGTAACAATTTTTCAATCTCCGTCCGAGGTATTACCGATCGTGATTCCTTCTTACGATCTCCAGTTGCTAATGATCGCTCCGTTAATAAGATTCTAGGTGAGTAACTGATGATGAAACTGACAATCCAATAAAAAAAAAAAACAACCGCGAGCGATCTCGGAATCTCGATCTGAACGTCAGTTTCATCGTTGTTTACCATCAAAATTTATGGCGATCATTTCAGCACGACGTTGACTAATAATAGCATGAGGAACAATTGGACAGTACGCATTTCTATGATTGACAGTATAATACGGTGTATCGGAAATTTATTCTACATTCATCCTCGTTGAACGGTAACCGATTGGTGTTTGCGCTCGTATTTACTTTGTGCGTCAATTCTCTTAATTTTTTATCTCCCGATTGATTAAATATATCATACTAGATGAGATTGTGATACAGTTTGCAAACTCTGTTACGCGTTTAGTGAATTTATAGGAGATTAATATTTGACATCTAATGTATAAAAATGGTCAAAATATTTACATTATTTTGGACATTGTGGCGCCAGTAAGAATTATAACTGATACAATATGAAACGCGATAAATTCCAGATATACAGATACACGTTTCTCTTGAAATAATTAAGAAATCTAAACGTTTAGGAAATGATAAAAAATACTTTTATTTGAGCTCATTCGTGCGAGTAGTTTTTTAAATATTTATTACCTCGTACAAGTATCAATGTACAATAGAAAACTTTGCTTAAGTAATGTAGATGTACAAAGATACCTAGATAGGGTAAAATGATTATAGAAAATCGGTCACATGTAGAAAAAATAGTACCGATCTTCGGGAGTTAATATACGTACATATCACTTTAAACTAATTGTTGAACTTTTACGTGTAAAAATTGCTCGGGACGTTAATACTTCTTTAACACGATTCAAAGAAAAAAAATATCTTAACATTGTTTAACAAAGGCATATAAGAATTTTCTCTTTACGCTGGTTACGTTAAAAAAATTGTATTTTTTATTCAGTGACAAAATGGGTAAACATCGGTTTATTTAGTTGTGGTGTAGCATCTTAAGTATGTAGGGTATGTATGTATTATTCATTTTTGTGTACATTCATTTTTGCTCATCACGTTGCACCAAGGGTAGAAGCACGTGATGTGGTACCTAGAATTTAGTAAATCGACCGTCAAAGTTTAATATTGCGAACTACAGTGAGAGAATTGATTTCTAAAGTAGCATGATTAGCTATTACTGTCGTTGCACAATAATGACGTTTATACGATTGTGATGTATGTATTCAAATAGGAAACTTTTCATGCGCACGTAAGTGACCGGTGCAGTATGACAACAGAAACGGCAGAATATTTTTACGACAATTGTATAAAAATTATACATTATTTCAACATATTCGTATCATTGACATTATATATAGCATGTTTCGTTTTATTTTTCTGTCACACCCTACGTGTTTACTGTTTAAAATGTTTCATAATGTGTCATTTATCGCTCGTTTTATCTCCTAAGGGGTACAGAAAACACGGTTTTCCTACGTCTGCTCATTAATTTATTTTTAAATATAATACTACAAACATTACTTATTTATTACACTCTGAATTTCAATTTCAAATTTTACGAAATAATTGTAACAGTTGTTAACAAATATACGTATAGATAACAAAATAACAAGTTTTAAAACAGTTTAAGAACGGTTACGAAGACATTTTCACTCAGTGATTATTTTTATCTTCACTTCGTTTCTTTTTAAACTTTTTAGATAAAGTAAATTAGGGAAAATATTTTGACTTGATCTTATTTCAGAATAAGCGGGCCTATATTTAAGTTCCAGAACGTAAAAATATAGACTTTAAACGAGACCCTTGATAATAAACATCAATTTGTTTTTTCTAAAGTACGATCTCTGTATTTTATTAAAGAGCAAATTAATAACGAGCACAGAAATCCATGTTTTCCAGATTATGAAAATCTAAGAGAACGTAGTTAATATAGCGATCACGTAATAATAATCTAGTTCATAATCTTGTTCATAAATAATACTTGTTATCATTGAAAGGCGGTCTGCGTACGTTTATTCACTCTCTCGTTTCCTACTGTGACGTAGTAATACACGTTATACTTACGCCGTGAATCGTAAATATGGCGATTTCTTGTACTTGACCGTGTTTAATGAAAAAACGTTTGATTTATGAAATATTGTTCCCCTTTCAAGAGGTTTCAAAGCGTCTGCAATGACATACGACAACCAGAATCGAATATATATGCATAATCAAGGTCAAAATTGATTCACAGGACTCAATTTCACGTGACTATAATTTTTAGCGAGTAACTTATAATTGTGTTTAGATGTCCTAGGAAATACATTGGCAGCTCATAAGATCTACAATCTTTTTTGTCTTCTTTTTCTTAGTAATGTACACTTAATCGGTGTTACGTTTATCGCATACATGTTCGAATTGAATTATAATTAAACAAACATTCATATAATTTTTTTCGACTTTTTTCATTGGACGTTTACGATTTATAAAAGTAATTAGTTAAAAATAACAAAATACGAAACTAGTGTCAAATTGTAGAACTTAGAAAAACGTTAAAATGGTATTTGGCATTTAAAATTGCATTTAATTGCTTTATTTTACTCTTATTTTAATTAAAAATTTTACTTAATAATATTTTGTGAACAGTATCATAAAATGAAAATGATTTACTATACAACTTTGACAGTAATTGATTTTTAGTCTGAATATTAATATTTTATGATAAAATTGAAAGTGAAGATGTAAATATTAAAAGTAAATACACACTTTTGGTACACACATAGATAAGTTAAAGATATTCAATAAGAAAAACAACTGCATGAATATTGTACTTGCAACTATATTTCAATTTTATGCGTCATCTTAATAAGTTACCAGAAAAACAAATAAAACGAAGAAAAATAATCAAATTGAATGTATGTGCAACATATACATACATATGTACATATATACCTGGTTTTGACAAGTATATATGTGTATAATACACAAAGAAAACAATATAAAATTTAACGAGTCATAAAAAAACTAAATCAAGTTATATCGTTTCTGTTTTTTTTCGGCGAATCGTTAAAAAAAATTAATTCAAAATGAACATAGTCAAAAACACTGTTCTTGAGAATATATTTACACGAATCGCTAATAATAATTTCGATATGCAATCAAATTATGTGTACAAATCGTTGAGTCAAGTGTTTTTGTAACTTCTTAAGATTAAGATTATAATGAGCTTTTAAAAAATCATGATACATACAAAGTAATGATTGTTTTACTCTCTATTAACGTACTTTGTGCGTTTGTTTTTCATGTTTTCGACATTAACGAAGAAATTAATTTATTATTTCTAAATCATAGCAGTAACAAAGGAATTACGACAAGAAATCATATCTATCAATCTATAACATTGTGTAATAATTATAATATTATACGAAGGTCATAATATTTACAGTGACCTTCTCACAATTTTTACAATAATAAACAGTTAAAATTACCCTCGTATATCTTTATCATATTCATTACTGAAATTGTTACGTGCGCGTTTAATCTCTGTTTTACTCTCTGTAAAATATTATCGATTATGATTGTCCCTCTCTCGTATCGATACAATCTATTAGTTATCATGGAATTTTAATTATAAACGTGTATGATTTTTATTACAATTTCAGTAGCGACTAATTATTGCATTGAGAAAATATGACTGGCAATGTCGTTAACAATCTCAGTATAAGAAATCGTGCAATGCGGTTTATATTATTGCATAAGACTGGTATTATTTACAGGCACTTGTGATAAGTTTGATTTCTGTTACCTGGATCCCTTTCTGCGGTCCATTAGTGGCTTCCTGCTGGAACTTTTTACATCGCATTTTATTCGTTCTCTATATTTTTTATACAAATTATATTATTCGTTTTTTGTCTTTTCTCTGCATTCGTGTGCACTGACCTGTACGGGAAAATATTTAACCGTGGTAACAACTACTTATTTGATAAACGACGGGTCGAAATCCACTATTTGCATAATTAAACGTTTATGGTTTGGAAAGATTAATGGTCACTGCATTTAATTGGCTGATGGAATTCGATCAGTTAGAACAGAGATAGAGAACCTTTCGACATTGGATGGCCGTAACACTTCCTGTACAATAAATGTTGTCAAAATTATAAAAAGAGCCTATCCAAAAATAAATTAATGTCTTCTCAGGAACCCATTCAAGAACTTGCATTCTTTTTTTCGTGTTTTATCCGCTGACCAAGTTATCAGCTTAAATGTTACACCTTGTATAATAATGTTCTAAACATGTAGGGTGCATTACTCAAGAATTTGTAGAAAAGTGGAGTACGAAGTTTTGTATTTTCCATGTACCATATACAGTTCTCGGATTACGCAGTCTCCAGTTACGTGGATTCGTAGATACGCGATTATGACCCCACTTATGTCCTTGCATCTATATATTTTATACGTATCTATGTAGTATTTACATATTAAATAACATTTTCTTTTATTTAATTTTTGATTTCACAAAGAAGTAGGTACATATGAACTTGTTTAGCTTCGACTTTTAAAATTCAAGATTGTATTATATAGGATGTTTATTATGTAAGGCCATTGGTTTGTTTTATCTGCATTTTTCACTATAGCCATAAAGCCATAAAATAACTTTTACATTTGAATAATATTTCTTACCTCAGACAATATTCTTTCTCTCAACTTTAACACAAAATATTGGTGATTATACTAAAAGTATTAAAACCTCATTGCACAGTGCAGGACATGTTATAGAACTTATATAAAATTATGCAAAGGAAAGATACTGCGTTAGTTACGTTCAATTTGATCAGGAAAGATGAAGTATTGTAAATTTGTATGTATTCACTAGTTCTTAGTGGATGTTACTACGAACATTATTTGTACATTAAAATTTGTATTTACCGAATATAATATCTGTTTGCCTTTTTATTTAACGGATTACTCAAATGATATATTCCTATTGAAATAGATAATTGTAGATACATAAAGTTAAAACCAGGGCTGCAGAATATATTTGTATATACGTTCACGGTTAACTTATCGTGTACACACATGCGTTATATATACAATGTCATCAAATCCAGTGCCGATGAGCTATGAATCGCTTAAAACGAAGTGCGCAACGCACAGATTTCTTTCATTGCTCTAACTGGCCCATTAAATTAACTAAGCACTTATGTTAGCTTTTCTTTAGGATGCATTCAGATTTAACTAACCTTACAATTTAATCGCGACACAGTGTAATCTTATATCGCCAATAGTTTAGAATGCACCAGGTTGCAAGTAGATGCATTTAACGCAAATTTTCAAGTCCCTACATTACTTTTTTATTAGAAAATTACTTTTGAACGTACGTGAAATTTTCACAGTAATTTGTTAGTAATTATTTACATTAAGGATCTCAACACCAATTTTAATTAAATTGAAATATTTTGTAAACCAAAAAAATGTACCAAAAAATGTTATTAATATCTTGGAAATCGAGGCGAAGCGGCGGTTATATGTATAGGAAAAAATTATTCAGAGTATTGAGTTTCACAACATATTCTAGCAAAATCAGTGTTGAGATTCCTAATGTAAAAAAATTATTACATCTATCGATACAAAAGAAAATTTACCGATGATTTTTTAAAGACTAATGCATAAACGTAAATAATGGACACTTTTAAGTACAAGTGTCCAAAACAAACAAGAAATCGTGTTTTTGAATAATTCAGAACGGATTAAATTTCAAGGATAAACTATGTATTCGCATTTAATCGTTAATTGACAATATTACCAAACGTTTTGTATTTTCTTTTTTTTTTGTGTGTAAATACTTGTATTATGTATATGCACCTTTTTTTTACACGAAGGAAATCTTCTAAAGATTCCTCCGACCTCTTGAGGTGACACTTCATCACTCGATGGGATTCCCCACATCGAGAAAGATAAACCGGGTATAAAATCTGCTCACTAAAATACTCACAGTGACTATCCTCCCACAATTTCGGAGAGGCACCAGGAACTGCCTGCAGCAAAACGTTCAGTGCCCCCCACCCGTGCGACACAGAGCCTGCGCATGCTCGTGTTTTTATCGGAAGAGGGGTGGGGGGAGGGGGACGGTTATGGCCCCTCCTTCCTTCTCATATCACCGCGTGGAACCCTAATCTCACGACCGCCCGCTATCCCTAATGCATGTGCACCTATAATCCGTTCAACTAACGGAGTCAACAGATATATCTAAAAAAAACAATTCCTGTCAAGGCAAGAAAGAGGGGGGGGGGCAACGGTCACACTTGCAGCTATTGGCTGCAACAGTTGTCAAATATGTTAAATATGTCAAATATGTCAAATATGTCCTTTGTTAAACCCAGAACCGGTTTTGTCTCGTTGCGTAATGCACACCAAGCGATTGTATTCAATTGTTCATTTCTTAGTTTCTGTATCTTTTTTGTCGATATTCATAATTGCAACGAATAATTCTAGAGTATAATAGTAAACATAGAAGTACAACAAAATTTCCGTGACAATTATAACCAATTCGAAAATGTTTATACCTGGTGACTCGTTGAACAAAGTACAAATGGTTAACGACGTTGATTCAATACCTTAGACGAAAGCTTGTATCGTGAATCAAATACTATTGAGAAGCATTACATTTTTCAAAACCAGTACTATCGATTCCATTTTGTGACCATTGTTGACATTTTCTTTTAAAATTGACTCCACTTGGTATTAATTTCTAGTTCGGAGTATTTTCTGCAGTTAAGTAAAAAATCAGAAATTGTCCAAAATTTCGTTTTTTGCGGATCTGGTAGCCAATCTGTGCACATATCCTTGTGAACGTTTATGCGAATCTGCAAAATTGTGGATATACGAATTTACGGTATAATTGCAGTAACATTGAACCTTTCTCTTCACCGACGTTTCAAGTGGCGTTTCGTGGTCACGGACACGGATTCTCCCATCATCGGGATGAACTTTCTATGTCATTCGTCGACCTACGAAATAAACGTCTTGTCAATTTGATAATGAGTGTGTCGTCGAGCAACCAACGCCAACGTAAGAACAATTATGAGCGAATTGGTGTAACCCAGCTTCTCGTTGAATTTAACCTGATCGTTTGTTTTCGGGAGATAATCGAGCATGGTATACAGAGTGATTCTTTCACCAGTGGAATCAAAATTCTTTCGATAGTATTGGTTTCTGAGACCAAGCCTAAACACTCTGGCGAGAATCTCGTTCGAGCGTGTTGCAAGTCACAGACATTACGAATATAGCAGTCTCTCCGTGACAGTAACATTGTGTCGGCCAATCGATGACGTAATAAGGGACATCGACCACTTCATCGCAATACTCGATCCAATGACACGAGTTACTGAAGAAAAACAAACTTTCGTGCGGAATTCATACGATAAAAGAAGACAGGCTGTGAGTTTGGCCTTGTCTTGCTTGTACGTCGGCCGGTGTATTTGTTTATGCTGTTGACTCGTTTCATTGAACCTAGTATGCAGAGTGTTTCGGGAATACATGTTCATACCTCAGAAGGTGAAGAAAAATTTTTTATTTTGGAATGTTAAAAAATATATACGAAAAATGACAAAGTTTCATCGAGGTTTCACGTTGTAAAAAAATTACCGAAAATCTTTTACTTTTCAACCGTTGGTGACTGAAGATGGAAAATGCCGTGTATGTATCGCAAATAGGAGGAGCGATATATTAGTAATTTTTGCTTAGTACCTTTGAATAAATCGAGCAATTTGAGGGAAATCGAACCAAGTGGCTCAAAGGAAGACGTGCAGGGTAAATTCCGAACGTTCTGTCAAACCGTTACTTCAAACCTCAATAACTGACAAGTAAGAGTCGTTCCTGGAGTTGAGGAGAATAGACTAATAGCTGCAGACCATTTAACTGTTCGCGCAGGCATTAATGTAAACATTGGTATCTCGTTACTGCGGATGGACTATGGTGCCGTGAAACTGTTAAAATCGTTGAACGACCTCCTGCGAGGATGCAAAAAGGGAAACTCGTTTAGGTCGTTGAAAAACGAGAGTGGTCACGAACGTTATCGCGTTAGTGTATCCGGTACCGGGTGCGTCGATTAGTATATGTAGTAGCAAATACATTCGATTTCGCAGTAGGAGTAGCGTTGCAACTTATAAATAAAAAATAACAACCGTTGGGTGTTTTTTTTTGTTTAGAAAAGCTCTAACTTCTTCGCAGCAGAAGTAATAGGATTGTGTGTAGTGTTTACTATTGAATTTTGAGCTTCGAGAAATTACTTAAATTGAAAAATTTGAATATCGATAATAAATTTTAATTTTCGACTAATCGATCGGAATACTGTTCTATCGATTAATCGCCCCTGTGCTGTGAACAATTTACACGGCTGCACGAGGCGGTCTTGTTCACGGGGCCATAAATCGTTAATCTACGCCTTCAATTAGAATCGCGACAAATGTTCATCATGTCAATTCCATCAACTGGATTCTATAGGACAATTTACAACCGATATTCGACATACATTGACATATTAAGAGCCTTGACAATAATGTAGCCCGTGCATTATCGCGCATTGCAGCATTTTCGAAATTTATCGATCATTCTAAATCCTGAAGTCCCCGCAAAAGAAGTGTCACGAATTGCGCGAAATTTTCCGATTCACGACGAACGCATTACGACTTAAAAAAGTATATTTTCCAGCTTTAATACGATATAGCATCGATATTATTAAATTTGTACAATTTATAAGTGAAATTTCTTCCCATGATGATTTTATGGCTTGTCGAGGTTTATCTTCATTGCCTAACTTCGTTTCTCGTATATCGTAGTTCTCATAATTGATAACATACTTAGAACGTTATAGATTTAAGAATATATTTGTTATATATACATATATATTAAATTTAACGAATTTGGTCGAAATATTTCCGTTCATTTCAACTAACAGAAATGTTTATATTAATTTCAGAGCTATCACAGGGTATTTGAGAATTCTTTGGACTATTCGCTGCCACGAAAAGAAGGATCGGAGCGTCGCTGATGTATTTCGACAACACGTTAACCGACATCCAAATAAAGTTTGTTTTGTTTATGAAGATGAAGAGTGGACGTTTCAACAGGTAAGATACATCTTAGTATACGATTATTTTTCTTTTTGAATAAAAAATTTTGGTTCAATTTGAAATTATCTAAACTATCGCTCAAAAATTTGGGTACACGTGTTAGTAAAAACAGTATTCATACATTTTCCTGTGATAGGGTAATACGAAAACTTAACGAGTTACATAATAATTGATTAAAAATATCCATTTCATTAGTGTATATCCTTTTACTTCGTTCACTATTTTTCATACCTTCGAAATTCCCATTCTCATGTAATTGTTCCAACATGACATATTTCATCATTCGTTGATATGTTATTTCACTTTTCACGCAACAATTTTTTATAAATATCGTTTTGATTTTTAATCGTATCATTAATTTAGTTACTCTGTTAAGATGTAGTGTGTAACGTCATTTTTGATTGTGGATTAACTTTGAGTGGCTAAATGAATTTGCCTCCACTATAGCAACGCATGGTCACCGAGCCATAACTTCCATCTATGTACGTTTCATTCGTCCCCGAAGTGCAGATGATAACGATATAGCTACGTCTATAGCTATAAAATTATAACCACAGATTTAACTGGTACATCAAAAGAAACGAACAATTTCTAATAAACATAGGTATGCGAAAAGTAATCGAGTCCAAGATATAACGAATTTTTCTGGCGGTTTCATCAAGATACCCCAACATCTCGTATAATCAATTTCTATTTTAACAGTTGACATTCAAACCATCTCGCTATAATTGATAATAATTGCCAATGAGTTGTCTGAGTATATACAAAATATTTATTATAATTTTATGTTTACAAAAAATATACCAAATCCTCTAAATACAAGTAAAGAGAAGATATAAAAGGTTGAGATCAAGTGAAGGAAGAATTTCAATAAAAGCTTTATTGAAACGTTATATAGTAAATATTTAGTGTATACGTTAGGTATACTATATACAGTGGTAATTTAACTTTTCCAAGTTAGATCTTCTATGCACGCAGTCTTATTCATTTTTCACACCATGACCCACTGCTCTTACCGCTCTCTACCTCCTTTCTCCTTCTCATTTCGCTCAACCTTCTTAACCACTTAACAATTTTTTTACCTCCTTTTAAATTCAACATTTCATTCGCTCCTAACTCTATTTGCTCTATTTACAACACTCTCGTTCTATGTTCCTGTTCGCTGAAAATACGGTCAATTGTAAATTTATTCACACGCTTCAGGATATTAACATTAGAACTACCGAAGGGGTCAATTTGACCTGTTTCAAATTTCTTTTTAAAATTACTTAATTATTAACGGTGTGTTTGCCTACAATATTCGTGATCAGTTATCGAAATAGACAACAATATTGTATCTATATTGATTTTTTTATTCCAGTGTCCACTGTCGAGACTGACATGTTGTTTTGTTCGCATATCACAAATTCTTCGAAACTATTCAGTCAAATGAACTAAATGTTAGTAACGAAACAAATAGTTTGTATTTAATACAACATGATTTTTTCTGAATATCTAATCTATGTAATCGGTTAGTGATTTTAGAATATTAAATGTCTTCTTGAAGAATAATTCATTTATTTAGACGAACCTCTAATTATCTCGAACAGTGTATTTATATTAGATTTCTAATTTGAAAGCAACTCCTTTTCGCATGCAAGTTATTTACGGTCGTAAAATCTAACAAAATACTTGCAGGTGGAGGATTACAGTAATAAAATCGCTACATTGTTCAAAACACATGGATATCGTAAGGGAGACGTTGTCGCCGTGCTTTTGGAAAATCGAGTGGAATTCATTGGAATTTGGCTAGGTCTAAGTAAGCTAGGAATAATAACGCCCCTCATTAACACCAATCTTCGCAAAACTGCACTCCTGCACAGTATCAATGTATCTAAATGTCAGGCCCTCATTTACGGAACTGATTTCATCGATGGTAAGTAAAAAAACCATGTAATTATTAACAGAACATTTACTCGATCAAAAACGTCGTCTGTTCATTTGTTTTTATTTTTTTTTCGTATTTTAATTTTTTCTACGCTTCATACAAGGTGAGTGAATAACAGTTGACATCTAAAATAATCCTATTTCATATGGAATTTAGAAAAAACTATTTTGTATAGAATGTATGATATTAGATAGGTCTCATCGAACAGAAGTACAGTAAATCCTCTTTAAGAGTCGCGTTAATCCCCTCTGTAAAGTTCACGCGATTATCCCCACCACTTCTTAAAATTACCGACTCGGTACCTGAACGTTATCTCTGACACGTTATTGACTATGTCAATGTTATTGAATATGATAATGAGTTATTGAAGCAGGAAAATAAAAGTTTTATAGTTTTAGTTTATCGTTAAAAAAAACTGCTTTAATCTGATTCTTGAGGTTCTAACGATGAAAATTATGCCAAACACGAATATGTTTTAATGTTTTCAAGTTGGACAAGGAATATACAATTGGCGAGAGACAAACTGGGCGACCAGTGATCAAATGTAACTGCATCCTACTCGTTCTCATTGTTTCTCATTTGCTCTGACTATTCTCTTACTTGCTTTAAGTTTCTTAATTGCTCTTACTGTTTCACATAATTTTCCTTAATATAAACATAACCAAGTGAGCTTCACTTCAATAGAAAATAAGCACGATTAAATTTCACCTACCTTTCTTTCTCAAAGTATTTTACTTTTTTTATATTTTTTATTTTTCAATGTATTAAGGCGACCTTGAACAAACTGTTGATAAAATTTTATTTTTTCAGAAAAATTCGTTTTAATAGACGTGTCAAAAGCTTGTCAAAAAAATATTTTCTTGTCGATTTCGTTGATTTTAAACGAAATCTTTTTCAATGCATAAATAAATCAAATTTTTTTCATTTAAATTAAGATTTAATCTAGGTGTCACGAAAGTATTGTTTAGTTTAAATAATTATTTCATCAACCGAAATAATATAAAATTACGAATTCAATGACTTATCGTAAAGTGGCCATTAGCCTTGAAACATGCATTATTCGTGATGTAGAAAGATTAAAATCTAATGTACCACAGTCACGGAAGAAAAGTACATCAGAAAAATGCAAATGTTCGAAATGCAATTAAAGAAGTTCCGGTGCAGTTCGATTTTTATGCAATAAGTTACTTTCTCACTGACGGCAAAGCAATCTATTATAAATGACAGTTATTGTTTCATAATGCATATTGCAGCATTACTGCTGCGCTCGTAATACAGCATCAATTTAATAAATTAACAAACGGTTATTGTGAAACACTTTGTCACGCGCGCATGCGAATAGTATGTAGTACGTGTAAAATGCACGGTTCACATAACCAAGTGTACTATAAATAGGGCGTTCCGTGTAAGTAGAACATTCTACATTAATTATTAGTTATTAATAATTCATGTCTGTCAAATGATTCAATAGAATTCATACAGAAATATTTATATTCAATATCATTCTTTGTAAAAATATTCAAGTGATAGTAAATTGCAGTAACTTCTAAATTCTATTTAAAATCAAATTTTTATACAGTTGGCAATGTCGTTGAACATATAAATTCCAATAAAAACGTTACGTTTCAAAGTAGTTGAAATTGTTTTGTATATTAATATTTCATTTTTAAAACAATTAAAATTAAAAAGGGAAAATAAAAATAATATGAGAAACTGAAGAAAAAATCGAAATAATGTCATGTTCATTGAAGTTTCAGTTTCGTTGAATATGTTAGTTATTCGTAATGAATAATTGATACATTTTCTAGTAGAAAGCCCACAATGAACAATGGCTTAAGTTGTACATTTATTTTAATATTTTTCAACGTTTACATTTATTCATTTCTTTGAAATTGCTCTTGATTGAATTGAATTTAATTCATTATTTTTTATTAAATTATGCTTAATTATCGTATTACTTTTATAACGAACATATGGGAAATAATAAGTGTAAGTAGATTATAATATAAAATTATATTTTTACAGAAAACCTCGTGTTGTGCAAATGTTAAATATTGTGTCATAATAGGAATATTGAGATAAAAATTCTAAACTCTAAAAGATACATAAAGACAAAAAAAATGTCTACGTTTGAGATTTATGCAAAAAAATATTTTGTTATGTTTATCGTAATTAATGGTAAATTAAATCGCTTTCACTAACTTTAATTGATTGAATTTTTCACTCATTGAATCTAAAAACATATTTAAAGAAAGCCTCTAATCAAAATAAATCCTTGTGAAACTTTTGCACTTATAAATAAAAGATATTTACCATATGATACAAAATAAAAAAATCACAAAAATTGAAGGATATTCTTATAATATTCGTGAAGAAAAATTTAGAAATGTGGTTATTTATCGAACGAGATAAATGGTATATTTAAAATGAAACAAAACAATATGTTTATATAGCAGTTAAACACTAATAACGAGTGTTTTCTACGACTCAAAATAAGACGATAGTATGCGTCATATCACTTGTTCAATAGTAACCAGCATAAATGATAGACTTATTAATAAACATTGTTCATCTGTAGAAAAATTAGGTGCACCTGATTGGGCGTACTGTATTGATATTCAATGTGAGTCAGACTCGTAGTTGTCGATCTTAGACAATGTTCGATTATAGTTACATGCTTCAACATTAAAAATTTGATTTTGCACTTTTTAGAATTATAAGACGTTTTCCTTGGTTCACGCCCACTAGCTTGGAAAATACTACTTTATAATATTTTTAGTCGTTTTCATGTTATAAAGTAAGAGTGTTAACACTTGTAAGAGTCAATCACTCTACTCTCATCGTGTATGAACATTTCGTAGGCTTCTTGGTTAAACATATTCACTATAGGCGTTTACCGCACAAGCTGCACCGATCTACTGCACTGAAAAAAATAGATTGCAATTTAATTTTAAGGGGATAATACAGATGATTCGAAAAATTGAATTGTTGTCTTGAAAATCCATCTCTATTGGAAATACATTCTTTTGTTTATTTAACAAACAACTGATGTAATTTATTTTACCTTGAAACTAACTGTCTAAACCAGTATATCCACGTGCAACTCGTAGATGCTGTAGGTATGTAGTTCTTGTTAGAATGATTGATGCAATAATAGGAAATAGAACTAACTACTTCGAAATGGAAGAAAATTAGGTGTTCGGTTGCGTGCTGTCGTCGATTCAATGCAAGGACCATTTTATAAACGATTGCGCAACATCAATAGCAGCTATTACATTTACACATTAACTACGAAGTATGCACATGGAATTATTTATCGGAGGCATTACACACGAAATTTAGCTACTCGAATTTCAGGCAATCAATTATCATTAACTCGTGCTATAGACAATCGTGAATTAGTATGGGTGTACGTAGTTGCTAATACACAGTTTGTCAATCGAGTAGGATTTCGATTAACCGTAATTCGACTTTACGCTTCTTCGATCATTCCAGCTTTTATCATCTATCTTCATTAACTGATATACCAGATTTATGATTGTGTGCCATTGCTAGCTTCTCTACTATACCACTTACTGTGAGACACCATATATACAGCGTACCTTAAGAAAAATTGAAAGTTTTATTGCGACTTAAAGATGTTGTATGCAATTCTTATTAAAAATCTATGCAGGATTCATCGCGTAATTGAAACGTGACGTATTTTATATAATACTTTATTGTAAGAAGTAAAAATGTTACAAAAAAACATTTAATGTTACAACGAGGTCTTTTATTTTTCTACGACTTTACTTTCCTCATAAATGGAATGTACATGTACTACTTGATAGTACATGTAAATAATTTACATGTTAATTTATCTTATTTCCAAGATACACATGCAAACATTTCTGTAATGCGATCAAATATTTATCTCAGCTGTCTCGGATATCACGGGCTCGCTGGATCCGAAATTTACACTATACAGACTTGGTAGTTTACCAAACTCCAAAACACCGAAACTTAAGGATAAAGATTTAAACGCCATTTTGACTGATATTTCTCCCGCCCCGCCAGTTCTTCAAGAAAAGGGCTGTCACAACGATAAATTATTGTATATTTTCACCAGTGGCACAACTGGTCTTCCTAAAGCAGCAGTTATAACTAATTCTAGGTAAGAAACAGCTAATTCTTGAACGTATTGCTATTAAAAGAACTGTCAAATTTTAAATGATGAAGATGTTTATTAAAAAGAATTTATTTTTAAATATTTTAATTTTATCGTATACTAAGTCGTCCTGTGTAAAATTATTGAACGTTTCTTTTTATTATGTTAATGTTTCTTAATGAATTCTTTATAATTTTGTCTTATCTTTGCTCGTGATCTATATTCGCCTTAAGTTATACCGTAATGAAACTAATGACTGACATTGCTGAAACAAACATGTATGTAGATGTGTATAGATCTCTACTTCTTAGAACTAATAGATAATCATTTACTCAAAGAATTTCACCCATTAATAAAATATTTAATAATACAAAAATTGTTCATATTGTATCAGGTAAACATAAGCTACAAATTTTCCTGTATTAAATATTTATGTATATTGTCTTTTTCATTTCTGATAATTGATTTATTCTCTAGACTCATTCGGAGGTGTGATCATCTAATTACTTTGAGCAGTGTATTCGATTTAATCATATATAAGTTGGTATATCCGAATTTATAAAAATGTGACATTATAAAATAATAACTTTGCCAAAAATATATTATATGATATTATTATAAATAATGTCGTTTTATTATAGGGTACGTGACTTCACAGTAGATATTCTTCCAGTATTTTAATCCTGATTTTTGCCACCTTCCCAGGTATATGTTTATAGCGACTGGCATTTTTATGATGGCACAATTCAAAAGTACAGATAGATTTTATACACCATTGCCATTGTATCATACTGCGGCCGGTGCAATGACTGTAGGTGCAACTCTTCTTCATGGAGCAACTACAGTAATTAGGAAGAAATTTTCAGCAAGCGCCTACTTTACCGATTGCATCAAATATAACTGTACAGTAAGTTATCTCCACTTGTATTGTTATTAAATGTAAATTAGTATTTCAAAACCCTTGTAAGTTTTCAAAATTCTTACTCAGATATTCTAATTTAGAAAAAATAATATATCATTCACTGCTCCAAATAATTAGAAGAACTCATGTCTGAAGAATGAGCTAAATATTAAATTTTGAAAAATATATTAAATATTAGGAATAAGAAGAATATCGTATATTAAATACCGTCAGAATTTTAATAAATGTTTGCCTTTTGAAAATATTAATTACCTCATTTAAGTAGGCAACATTTCGTAAATTTATAGGAATGTAGGATAGAAATGACACATGTTTCTTTTTTTTCAGACAAAATGAAAAACTTAAATCTATATTATGTAAACATTTATTACTATATTGAATGCTATAAAATCAGTAACCAGCAGGAAATAATATAATTTTATTGAAACTAACATCTAAAGATTCATAGTAATGGTTTTTTTAGAAAATTGCATTTTCTTTAACTATATTGCAGAATAGTACTTTTGAATAAAGAACCAGAATATATTATGTGTTAATACAAATTTTATATACAAAATAATCTTTTTTTTTTTTTTCAATGTTTTTATTACAAGTTTTTTTATCTTAATACAAGATATGTATGCATATGCAATATGATTTGTCTGTAAAAAAAATAATAAATAAATAATTACAATAAGAACGAACTGACGTAATTTATTTTTAGGTTGGTCAATATATTGGAGAAATGTGTAGATACATTTTAGCTGTACCTCCAAAACCAGAAGACAAGAAACATAACATTAGACTGATGTTTGGAAATGGATTAAGGCCACAGATATGGCCAGAGTTTGTAGAACGATTTAATGTTCCACAAGTTGCTGAATTTTATGGAGCAACAGAAGGAAATGCCAATATTGGTAAACCAATTACTTTATTTATTTTATTTATTCTACATTATTTTTAAGTATAAGCATGATAAGAGTTAAAGTATCTTCCTTGACAGATTAAATGATTAAATGACGAATCCTGTTAGATTGGCTACAATTATAATTTTAAATAATGTAAAAAATTCATATTTTGTTATATAAGGTATGCATATATTGCCTACATTAACATTTCATTATATTAAAGTTTTATATTTTCTTTCAGTAAATACTGACAATACTGTTGGAGCCATTGGTTTTATGTCTAGAATTATTCCATCAGTTTATCCTATTTCAATTTTAAAAGCAAATGTTGATGGAGAACCTATTAGAAATGCAAAAGGTTTATGTCAAGTGTGTGAACCAAGTAAGTACTCTGTTTGATGTAAATATATTTTTTATTATAGAATACAATGGTTTACTAGTAGTTTCATTAAAAATTTTACCAAACAATTAAAAAATATTTTCATATATATATATATATATATATATATGAATATATATGTTGTTACTTTCAGATGAACCAGGTGTCTTTGTTGGAAAAATTTTACCCAACAACCCATCTAGAGCATTTTTAGGATATGTAGATGAAAAAGCAACTGAAAAGAAAGTAGTTCGCGATGTATTTACAAAAGGCGACTCAGCATTTATATCCGGTATAAATGTACTTTAATCAAATTTCAATCACTTTTATTTGTTATTTATACCTAAACTCTCTAATTATTTTGATTTTTATTATTACACATGTTCATTTTACATAAATATAGAAACCAATGTTACCATAACTAATTCTTGCATTTCTTTTTCCTGTAGGTGACATTTTAATAGCAGATGAGTTTGGTTATTTATATTTTAAAGATAGAACAGGCGATACTTTTAGATGGAAGGGAGAAAATGTTTCTACATCTGAAGTCGAAGCTATTATTAGTAATGTTGTTAATTATAGAGACTGCATTGTATATGGAGTTGAGGTAAATAATGGATTACATAATTATATAAAAGCTTATGAAACTATATTTATAATAATATTATTAGAAATTTGTTATATTATGCTGCAGATTGGGGATACAAAAGGAATCAAAATAATTCATATAAATATGTGCCCTATTTGATATTATTTCCAAATTATAGCCATTTTTGTACTTTGATAATTTCTGATTACAAACTTTATAGTATAGTTTATCCTACTAAACTGATTATGTGCAATGCTTGATAGGTCCATGTTGACTATTTCGTTCTGTAAATCAAATTACTCAAATTCATTATATTTACTAATCAAATTCCATTTTATGTATTTTCTATAAAGGTTAGCAACTTTACACTACTGCAGTACAAAAATGGTTATAACTTCAGAACAAGAAGGTACATGTTTATATAAATTAGTTTTATTGCTTTCGTGTCTCCAATCTACTACTAAAGTGAGTTCCACGCGTTATAATACTCCCTCTATACCCAAATAATTTATAGTAATAAGCACTTTTATAGATTATTCAAATCTTCATATCATTGAATTTTTTGTTAGGTTCCAGGTATCGAAGGTAAAGCTGGAATGGCAGCAATATACGACGAAAATGCTACATTAGATATCAACAAATTGTCAGTTGATTTGAAGGAACACTTAGCATTTTATGCGGTACCTAGATTTATTAGAGTTTTAACGAAAATTGATCTCACAGGTGATTTTAATAATAACATTCGTCAAATTCAATGATAGTAATAATGAAGACTTAATATTTTAAAAAATAATCAATTTTTTTTATTTTTAAATATTTTATCAAAAATTTCTTTAGTTTGAGATAAATCTAAATAACTGTTGTTTTAAATGGTGGAACAAACATCAGAAAAAACACTTCTATTAGTGTTTTTATATATTTGTCTATACGTTTTCGAAAAAATTATTTTTATTTGTATATTGCAACAAGATATATAAAAACTTATTCCTTCAACAAAAATTTATTAAAATTAATAGTATATGATGATATACTTTTGCTCTTCTGGTCCAATTATTTTACCATAAAATTATAACTAATTTTTTTAGGTACATTCAAATTAAAGAAGAAGGATCTTTTAGAAGAGGGATATGATCCTAAGAGGATACAAGACAAGTTATATTATTTGAGCGAAAAATCGGGGTATCAGTTGATAACCACCGAAGTCTATGAACAAATTCAACACAGGAACATTCGGTTTTAAATCATGTTTTTTAAGAATTCATGGGAACAATTTTTGCTTTAACATTTTACCAGTGTACTACCAAATTGAACAAAGGCTTTTCATCTTCATTATGTTGAATCAAAGGAATTACTTTAAACTGAAGTATTTTCTATTACTAATTCAATTATTATTATTCTCGTTTCATTATTTTTTAATATAATTTTTTATGAGCTTATATTTTTTGGAACAGAGAGTAGTAATATCGTATAAAATGTTTTATCAAAACTGAAACGAGAGATCTCTGACTTAAGAATAAGGTGAATTTTATGTTTTCATAATTGGAGTTAATAATGTTAATTTTATTATATTATAATTCTTAAACAGATTTGGTTCTAATCTAATATGTATCATAAAAAATATAAACCATCATTTTATTTTAAAGTTTAAAATCTTCCGTTTCAACATTACATTACATTTTGTAATATAAATTGAATAAGAAAGAATTAATATATATTTTCAAGAAAAAATTGATACCAGAAGAGAAATTATATAAAATGTACATGTATGTACCTTAAGGATCTACAATTTCATCCAAACTATTAGTTATTGAGATATGCATAGCAGAAAACATAAATAAAATACGTATTTTGTAACATAAACGGGGTATAACATTTAGTTTAAAATCTAGGCACTGTTAAACGTGTTGTACTGTTGTATCTATATTTTACTATATGTTGTTACTCGTGTATTATTTTCATGATCAAGTATATACAAATATGTATGTTATTGTTAAATGTTATTACACATGATATTAATACCTTCATTATTAAGAAACTTCCATAATTAAAATTGGACAAAAATACAAATTTACAATAATGAATATAAACATTATCATTCAACACAAAACATTCCATTGAATTTATTTTTTTGAAATATTTAATTCTAACACATTACCATCTAATGATATTATCTACTCAGATTATTGAATTTTTGAAGTATGGTAATTTATTTTGATTAGTTTTATTGATATTCATTAATGAATTAAATTGATGAACATTAATATTACTTAATGGTAAAAAATAGTTACTAAATACAAAATGAATGTATTACCTAAGAATATTAAAATATTGTTACTACATATACAATGATAAATATGCACAAAAACATTTATTAAAATATAATATGTTATAAATCATTAGTGCTTTTATTACACTTATTATTTTTTTTATAACGTTATTAATATCAATAATATGTGTAACATAAATATTAGTCTTAAAATTTAACATAATTTGATCATTCAAAAAAACTATTGCAATTGATGTGTACGTTGCAAATTAACTTTATATATTTGGATGTATAATTTTTTAATTGCTAAAATTAAAATGAATTTAAACAATTTTCGTAAAGAAGTAATTAAAATCCCAACTATGTAGATATTTTCAGTTAAAATGTATAAACAGTCTAACCCTTATGCAGTTAACTATTATGCTTATCTGTAACAATATAATGGTAAATCTTCTGGATGGTAATGTGCAGTTTTATAAACATGTGAGATGTATTATTATAATTAAGGTAGTATGGCAATTATAAAAATAATATGTTTCCATACTTACATTTAATAATATCGTAAGAAATAGATACATTCTTTTTCACTTGATTGATTTTTTATTCACAGTTGATATATACATCCTAAAAAAATAGTATGTGTACGAAATTGCAAGATAACTATACTTTCAAATAGAAAAATGACAAAATTTCTATAATAAACTTTATTTTCTTTGTAATAAAAATATATAATAGAAACATATTAAATGTTATACATTTGCAAAACACATTAACACTAGAACTATCAAAAAGGACAATTCGACTTGCTTCAAACTTCTTTTTAAAATTACTCAATTATTAACGGTGTCTTTACTTACAATATTCGTGGACAATTATCAAAATAGACAACTAATGATACTCGTAAATTAATTTGTCCTTTCCCCATCTAACTTCGAAAATGCGTATCTAGTTTGATACAAATAATAATACGTTTACTGTCGGTAGTTCTAGTGTTGAAGAAATATTATTTGGAACTATACAAATATAATTCATTTATGTGTTAATATCTCTAAACATTACAAATTTTGTTAGTAGTATTAATAAATTACATAATTTTTTTTATATTACAATTACTGTACATTTATTGATATTTGATCTACGTATAGTATTCATAATTTGAACAAAATTCTCAATAGTTACACAAAACACCTTTTAAGAGAAGAGTTATTATACTAATTTATATTTATCTAACACATAAATGAAAACATTAAATTGTATAACATCATGATGTATTTAATTTTACATATCATTAATTATTTAATGTACAAAATATCATTTTTTATCCATAAGAAAATATTCCTCTAGTCTGACTGAAATCTATTTGTTCCCAAAATCCATATATCATGCTATCGTTCGTACACAAAATATTTGTAAACGCAATTAAATTATTACTGAAACCTTAATATCTAATATATGTATTTTATAAGATATGTTTGAACAGTATTCATTTATTTAATATCTTATATACATATATGTTAAACTTTGTATGAAAATTATAATAGGATTTTTCTACTCTTGCAATTATTGGTAACATTCTTTTTAAGTTTCTTTCAATCTTATTTAAATCGATTTATTAGTTCATTAATGAAGATGTAACATAGCCTAATATACCTTGACTTAAGATAATCACAGCTAGATAGCAGGTTTTTTATAACTCATCGATTATGAGAATTTACAAAAATTGTTAATATTGTATAGATATTTTGGTGTCTTTTATGGTATGATTGTATCATTCTAGCGCAGAAAACTTGTTATTTGTTACTTTTTTAAAATAAAAGTTTTCTACTTTTTATGAAAACTGTTTTGGAATGTTTATACCAACACATAAGCATAATTACATGCGTGCATCCCTTCAAATATTAATTTAAATTTATCAACAATTATTTGAATCAATCAAAAGCTATAGTATTCGATGATATCGATGATATTGATGATACTTAGGTTTAGATCAAAAACACTCCAGGACACAGTATTGGATATTGTAAAAAAAGACAAAATCAATATAATATCAGGAAAAAAGTGATTAGATATGAGAAGATAAAGAAATATTTAAAAAAAATAGAAAAAATAATTGAACAAACAAAAAATGGACAGGAAAGAGACGATTTATTAAATGGAAATGGTATAGCCAACTAAAAATTGAGTCTATACAGAAACAAGAAAAGATCAACAAAATTAGTAGTGCAAAATATATCTAAAAATACAAACATATAAGAATATGCACATATAAATAGTATGGAAATAAGGGAATTTAATATTCTACTTCAAATACTATTTAATGAATTTAATATAACTTTAATAAAGCATTTACATAAATACTTAATTCAAATAATATTTTTGTACATTCTCTTTAAATGATTATTTCATTACAAATTGAAAGTGTAAAAATTGATAGGCATTTATAAGAATTCAATTGACTTATGCATGACAATTATGTAATATAATCTGATTCATACATCTTAGTACTCAAAAAAATTCCGAATTTTAACATTGCTCCATTTGCAGGTTCAAGGAAAATATCTTCTTCAACAACCCAATCAGTATTTGTAATCTCTAAAAGAAAAATATAATACAATTTAGTTTATAATCATTAAATGTAATAATGAAAATATTGCTTTAACTTTAATGTTATTATAAGGACTATAAAACTCAATTCAAAAAATTAAACAAAAATTGATCATACATTTCATTAACAAAATAACAGTATCTTTACTTACTTGGTTCAACTGGTGATGGCTTGGAAAATAAATTTACACGTGATTTCTTTAATATTATCCTTTCTAGGCATTTTAACTTTTCCAACATCTATCACAAAAAAATGTTATGAAACAATATAAAAATGATAAAATATTTCATTTATATATGTACAGCATATATTCTATAACTGTATCACCTGATACATCTTTTATTTTAAAATTATAAAATACTTCCTACTATTTGTATAAGATGTCAATAAAAATATACACTTTTTTAGGATCAATTTTACATATCATAATACCAAAAAAAGTGCTTTACTATTTTGTAATTGGAGACTTTGTTTTTGATGTATAGTCTAAGCAGTAGCAGATGTGTCTTCTGCTGTATGATCTTTAAATTTCAATTAGCTGATTGCATCAGCAAATTTTAAACATATAACACATTACATCAAATATTCCACACTTCAGTTATTGTAGAAAAAATCTTTTGAAAAAATTCCACTCTCCTATATTCTCCATCTTCCAAAATATGAAAGAGATTTGTTTAGATAAGATTGTAACAGTGACTATTGCATGATGACAATATTTAATATCATAAAAGCAATTAGGTACTGACAAAAAAAAATTATATTAATATCTTCATAGTACCTCTACCCAAAACAAAAGCATAATATTAATAAGTACCGTAAAAATAATTTTTTAGCGAAAGTCATTATAAAATTAAAAGAAATATTTCATGTGATAAAATTATGTAGGATAAGATATATATAGTTAATTACCTCAACCAATTCGCGTGTATGATATGGTTGAAGAGCAGGAACAAATCTACTTTGTACTTTAGTTAATGCTATACCAGGATGCGTCAAGCAGTATGATAATACTGCTCCCAACATACGATCAAGTACTCTACGATTTAAAGCTCCATCTATTCGAATCCACGGTTTTATCACAACCCTTATTTCTTGTTTTGTACTAAAACATGCATGTAGTGAACTTAAATAAATAATGTATTTATCATATTTATAATAACTTTAAATAATTTCATATTTTTAAATAATATCTGCTAACTAATATACTTACGTAAGATCTAATTGCTTTGCAGCTCTAGATATATCCCTTTGAGGTAGCAAACGAGTCCTCTTTCTTTGCATTCTTTTCTTTACGTATCTACTACATTCTTCATCACTATGACTAGATGAATCCTTATCACAATCTTCATTTTTATGAGTTTTTATTTCTGACTGAATGTTTAATTCGATTGGTTGTTCACTGGAAACCTTTGGTAATTCGTTTTCCGATGTACAACTAGGGTTCTCATTGGATTCTTCAATTGGATTTAAATCTTTGCCTTCAGTTATTATTACCTCAGGTTCTGTCATATATATTGTTCCTCTAGGCATTGGTACAAGTGTCTCTTTTTCAAGGCGATAAATTTTATATGAATGTATTAACCAAGAATCAGCATGACGATGGTGTATGTAGCGAACAGTCGTTACACCAGATCGTAAGAATAAACGGTGTTCAGTCAAGAGTGAAGCAATGCGGTGTAAATCTTCTCCCATGGCTTTTTCAAATTTATCCTGTACAAAAGAAACATAAAATAGATATATAACTCTTTAATAATAATTTAATTTTTACTTACAATCAATTCTTGAACACTGGCTCCAAGTTCTTTTTTATCGCGTACAAACTTATAAACTGCATCCATATTATTAAAACTGGACAAAAAATTCTTGGGTAAACTTTTCTTGAAATCAGAATAAGACACACTGTCTTTAGGAAAAACTGCAAATTTGTTTACTTCTTGAATTAGATTATTTGCAGTGCTCAATCTTAAAGGTAATAACTCTAAAGGCATCAAAAATCCCTTAAAAATTTCCTTTTCACAGGAGTTTTGTGAATTTGATGTATATAAGGAATAAAAAACTTTAAACATGTTTACGACGAAATAGTCGTGCGCATGATGGCTGTCTGCTACTGTTAGTTCACTCAATTCTTCTCTCATTCTTAACAAAGCTATGCGAGTATATCGTTTTTGAACATCAGCTGAATCATCAATCTTACAATATTGATATAAATAATTCTGTTCATGTAGTGTATTTTTCAAAATATCACTAACACGTGTAAATGTCTGTTCATTATCTTTCCGTGAGAGCAGAATACTTTCACTTTCTTTATTTAAAATAGTTTTTTCATTATTAAGCTTTGTATCATCAGCACTTTGTTTTGCATCATTATTTTCATCAGTTTCATTGGTAGAATGTTTACTTAAACTTTGTCTTTGTATTTGATCTAATAATTCAAGTGGTACAGAATCATTGCTTGGCAACATCTCTTTTTTCTTACTGTCATTCTTTCCAATGTACATAACTTCATTATCTGGTTTTGCTTTTTTTTGCATAGGTTCATCTAAATCAAATATTTTTTTATCAGTATCCCTCGCCCTCTTATGTCCAGGTGTAATCAATTTTTTCTGCATATTCATATTTGATTCTAAATGCAGTTGAGATGAAACTGCACTTTCTATATTCAATGTACTATTACTTTGAGTACTCTGTACTTGAGTTCCATCTTCAAATTTTAAAAGTATATTTGTAGTAGTTTTAGTATTTTGTGCTTGTGCTTGATTGCAAAATTTAAGATTATCATCATCTGTTAAAGATATTTTACCTTCTTCCGTTTCCATCACTGAATCATCATCACAAAATATTGAACCCTCAACATCATCTTTGTTTAATATGATTTTAGTTCCATCTTGAAACCTGATTATATTGTGTTCATCGTCGGCTACATTACGACCACTCTCTTCATCACTATCGAAGATTAAATCGTCATAATCGGCAGAACATTTTGCATCCTCGAAATTTCTTTTTTCTATTTCGTATTCTTGAGAAAATAAATTTTTCTCCGTATCCAGATCTGAGAAGCCGTCTTTATCTGATTTTGCATCAACATTGCGAATATTAGTATCGTTATCGTTTGAAATATCAACGTCGGAATTGAAACATTTGTCGTGCTCGCTTTTTTTTGTAAAATTAGAAATCGCGCTACTATTTTGAAAAAAACACTCTTTCACTAATTTTAAATTATCCAAACTAGCTAATACATCCTGATATCTTTTAGCAATTCTAAAATAAGTTTCATCTTTTTCTGTTAATCTTGGATCAAGCATTATTACTTGATCCGGTATTTCAATATCAAAATCTATTTGATTTCGTGTAATAAAATCATGCATTGCTGCTATTAAACCGCCGGTAACTGGTGACACTTCGACGCCACTGCAATTATTAAGTGTATTCTTTTGATTATCTATTTGATTCTGATGATACCAATCACTGAGTTTGAAGAAAACATCGTATGATTCTTTGAACACATCATATGGCCATTTAGTATGAAATTTATATATGTAATTACTACTTAACTGATACTGAGAGCTACTCATTGGCATGTAGTTACCATATTTTCTTATTGTAGGAAGTTGAGTCTTTTTAACTGTAACCATTTGATCACTTCGAATTTTTGTCATGGCATTTCGTAGAAGCATCTCTGGATACTGTTGATACACTTTGAATAATTGATATGCCCAAGATCTTCTGTCTTTCCCACAACACATAGAACTATGAATAACAGAATTGATAACTGCAGAATGTATATCATTAACATTTTGAACGTCTTTCACGAATCCACGATTACCAAATGGTTTTGCAGGGTGCACCACTTTATAAAATATATTAAATTCTTGTACTGACATCGGCACAGGAAGGGCTTCAACATCTGAAATATCATAATATTTTTTCGCTATATAAGCAACCAGTGATTTGAATATTTCTGTAACTTGTTTCTCAAATTCATAAGAATTTTTATATTCTTCTTTGATTCTTTCCATAATTCCATCAAAGCGTTGTCTAATGAAAAAGTTTTGTTTTATCTCTTCAATTCCTAAAGCAATGGCATTGAGACTCTGTTGCTGTCTAAGCATGTACAAAAGTCGTCTTTGACAAGCTCTTGACGTCTTATTATATGAAGTAAGAGAATACGTTCTTAAGATGTCTCTCACCATAGAAAATGTTATCACTTGTTTACGTGGATTTGGACACAGGTAGACCATTGCAACCTTACAAACGAGCAAAATTTTATCTTCGTGTGAATCCCAATCTACTCGCAATTTTTGCATTCGTTGCAACGCTCGATAATCAATTTCGTCGTATTTTGTCCGTCTTTTATTGGTGGATTTACGGGGTAATACTCTTCTTACAAAAGATTTTTGTTTCATACTTCGACAACACGTTAATGCTTCGTATTTCTTCTGTTGACTCGATCCCTCTTCAGTTTTAGCCTGTTCCTTCTTTCTAAGATCTGTCGCATTCACAGAAGGAGGACCAGACACTCTCTTCAAACCAGAGAACTCAGTAAATTTGATAGGTTTCGCTTTTATTTTTGAAAGATACATATCCCTTTCATATTGTACATTCTCCTGACACTTTGTTTGCTTCGTATTAGTACCAATACCCCAATTCCAATTACGTTTAAGATGGGCAAAACAAGCAGAATCTGTTCCAGCAGCGCCTTTATGGTCACCAGGAACACGACCAGTATCCAATTTTACAGCTTTTTCTGGAGAACGAGCTACCATTGCTTGAATCATATCACTTTTCTTATTTACGTCTTCTAATACTATGTCTTTTCCTTGAACGACAAGTCGACCACCTAATGATGTATTCATACATGTATTCCACATATCATACCAGTATTTCTCAACTACGTGAATTGCGTCGAAGTTGTATTTGACTACAGGATAGGGTTTATCCTCTATTATGTGATAACTAGGTGCAGATGAAGTCGTGTCCATTAATTCTGTACGTCGATTCACGTAAATGAATACCTGGTCTTTCTCCTTCAGTCTTTGAGGACCAAATTGTACTAGCCCAATGTAACATAATCTTGTTACTGTCTCATGAACATTGAATATGTACTTTCGCGCATACAGCAAAGAATTCCTAATATCACTTGGTAAATCTCTAACTAAATAATGCTTCCGAATAGGATGATTTGCATATTTATCCAACTCTGGTATAACAAAAGAAAGAAAATGAATTTTTAAGAATATCGATAATGGTAATCGTAACAGAACATCGCACATTAACGCCCATCCTTGAGGCCAACCTGAAAAGCAACAGTTTAGTCAGTACATTTTGCAAAAATGTAATGCAGTTTATCAATCTTTTTAGATGAATTTATACAATTCAAAATATATACACTGCTAATAATAGTATTTAAGGTTAATATTTACCGGTATACCTCGGCAAAGGTGGAATAAACATTTTCCAACTAATATCATTAGTGTAAATTGTACTGAATTCTCCTGCCAATTCATCCGTAATTTTAAAATCGTTATCACGTAGTGCTTGTATCTGCATCTCTTTTGAAAGGGTTTGTTCACCTGGATGTTCATAAACTAAATAAAACAAAAGTATATGTAATGCTTGCATGCGTATAAATTTTGGACTATATCCATATTTTTTTGATCCTCTCTGAAATGAAAAAAATAGAATTACATAATTTTATTGTTAATACTTATCTGCTGTGATTATTGCTTTAATACGAATCTACTGTGATTATTGCTTTAAAAGAGAATGACATACATATAATTTATGAATAAATAAGCAAACAATAATTTCTGAAAAGAAAGTTCAAGTATTAATAGTATACAATTGAAACATTGAATAACTGTAATATTTTCTAAGAGAAATTTTTTCCTTAAAAGCATAAATGAAACAAAATTCTGTAATAAAAGATGAAAGTGAGGCTAACAGACAACTTCATAGGAAGATAACAAACTCCTTAAACATACCTACTAATTGTACATTCTTGAACAAGTTTTTTTTTTTACATTTTCCATCAACTACTTTATAATTATGCAGCTTTACAGGTATAACTTTAAAAATCTAAAACAAAGTAAATACTTACAGGACCACATTTACAGGCTGTTACTACTGTTTTCAATTGTTTAAATGCAGATTTATCTTCAGACTTGTTTACCATATCATCAGCATTATTATTTTTGTTAGACTCTAACTTTTCTGAACATTTTTTTGTGAACGATTTAGTTTTTTGAGATGATGATAATAGATAAAATTTTAATTTCGCTTGTTCCACAGCTGATTGAATAACAGCACTGTTAATATCTAAATTTGGATTACATATAAATGTCAAACGTTTCTCTTTTCCATTTCCACTTATTGTTATTCTTATACTTTTTACTAAATTATCTTTTGCAAGCTTTTGTAACAATCTTATTAAAGATTTTTTATCAATTTTCACATCATATCCTTCTTTATCTTCTTCTTCATGTATCATCTGAAAAACATTAATTGATACTAACTATAAGATATAAACTCTACATTAACAAAACTTTCAAATTAATTATTTATGTAGACATGGTATTATATAGCTACACGAGTATAAAACAGTATAAATAAGAATCACAAGTATAAAAAACAAATGTAATAATTGCTTATACATTAAAAAAAATAATTTTATTTTCTTACTGTTTTACCTTCATTAATTTTGTCATGTCATCAATAACTTGATGTTCTTTTACTGATTCTATAATCATATTAGCCCTTCGCAATAATCTGTATGTAATATTCGATATATTTTTCTTTTCACTATTTTGCACATTTTCCATAAATCCAAATACTTCATTCTCAGATTTGTCTGTATTTATTGGTGTTAAAACTGTCAAGTCAACTTTTATATTCTTATATGCAGCTGCTGCTTTTTCATTTCTTGATAGTTCAGAAATTTGTAATGATACATTATTAGAATTTGTATTTTCTTCTTTTACTTGTACTTTTTCAATTTTTCTTGATTGAAAATTCGAAAATGTACGTTTATATTTATTTCTACACTTTGTTAAATGATATTTATACAATATTCGATTAACAACAAAAAATGTTTTTTCTATTTGTATTGTAGGTAAATTTGATTTTTCTTCTATTTTTACATAATTGTTTTCATTGCAATCATTAGTTGCATCAGATATTTTTACTTCTTCCACATTTTTGCTGTTATTACTAATAATAGTATCCTCCTTTTCTTGTTTTATAATTATACTTTTCTCAGGACTTTCATTTTCAGTTACAATTTGCTTTGTAAGCTCTTTGATTTTATGCATTTCCTTCTGAAATTGTTTACTCAACTTACTACTTTTCTCAAATCTTTTTGACACATATTTTGTAAGTCTTTGTCTACCCATATCATTCATATAGGTAGCAACAATGTTTCTTTTAACTATATTTCGCAAAACAGTCCTGGATTGTAATTTGGTTAGGCCCATTTTTTTAGCTAAACTTCCTTGGCATACACCTTCACTTCCACTAGCTTCAATTAATGTATTTGCTTGCTTTAAGTAGGGCACACTGTATTTATGACTTGAAATATTTAACTCTAAAAAACATAGGAAATATAAATTAAAAGAATTAGGGTACATTGAACTACAAAATAATGGTTTAATTACTCCAAATTTAGTTTTAACAGATCTCTATGCAATCGTTTTGATCACTAAAATAAAATAACATGTTAAATACTGCAAATAATAAATAATTAATAAACAAACCATGTGATTCATCCTCTTCTTGCATGTCATCTTTAGTCCACGCTTCAACAACATCAATAGTGGGATGTAACAATTGCACTACTTTAATCTTTTTTTCCTTTGCTGGATTATTTTTTTGTTGCCATTCAGTAGGTTTGGCATTTGGATATAAAGTTCTATATGGTACCCTCTATTTAGAAATATACACCTCTTTTAAATGATCTAAACAATATCTATAAAAATGAAACTATCCAATCAATTTGAGAAATATACAATATTTATTACTTACTATATCTGTTTTTACAACTTTTTGAAAGAATGAAGTTTTAAATAATTTCCTTATTGCATTTTCAATTTGCAATTTGCGTTTTATTTCATCATATTCTGCAACACAATTAGGTTTTGATTTAAGAATTTTGATAACCTCTTCAGCTAAAAAAATTGCTTTTGGTTTCCTCTCAACAAAGAACCTTGGAAGATGTAAAAGACTGCCATTACAACTATGACCACCACTTTTCAGATGATGTATTTGTTTTGTTATTAATTTATGTCGTAGTAATAATTTTCGATGGTAAAACAAACTTTTAGGATCTTCTTTCAATGCATTCAGACTGAGTTTTCCTTGAGTAACTTCACCATGATACCGTGATCTGCCTACTCTTTCTAGGAAACAGTATTGAGTTACATTTAATTCAAGCATTGGTGATACTTCATCTCCCATTAGTGCATGGTTTCTAGCAGATTGTGATGCAACAATAACTAATTTTTTTCCATATTTTTCTATAGCTTCATCTAAATTAAGATTTCTTGCAATTTCTGTAATTTCTTTACGAGTATAATATGTTGAGCAAGAACCTTTAATGCCTTTATTAATATCATGTATAGGACAGTGTGGATAAATGTCTGGTGGTACATTTTCCTATAATATGTAAATCTTATATTGTTTGTTATTAAATAATGTAATTAATATTTTTTCTTACTTACTGGTTCTAATATTACACCTAAATCTGGGTCTACAAATTCATAACGATCATAAATTACAAGTGGTTCCCGTGCTGTTTGTAGTTTATAAAATCCAAATTCTCTGACTTGGACACATATTGACCATATTTGAACCATAAATGGTTTTGAAAATGGCAAAGGATTCTGTAGTCGTTGTGCTAAACGTGACCATAATGCTATAAAAGAAATTAAACATTACATATAAAAAATTCACATTTTTAACATAGAAAATTAGTATTAAAAATATATAGAAATGAAATGAATGGAATTATAGAGTGACCAAATTTTTAACACTACCTTATGCAAAACTTTTCATATAATATAAAACAATTTTCTAAAATAATTCTGTGCATAAAATAGTTTCACTAAAGTATTCCTGCTTTGATAATAATAATCATTTTTAAAAATAATATAAAGAATAACAACAATGCTAGTATGTTCCATTAATTAATATTATTTATATATTCTTAAACTGATTATAAATATATTACTTTTATTGAATTAATTATAATATCTTCTAATATATGTCAACATTTTTTTTATAATATAAATTCAATGTAGATGAAATAAAATTATGTACCATTAGTTGTAATGTATTTAGAGTATAAATATTTATAATAAACAGTAATAGTTATTAAAATATTAGAGACAGTTTCTTTATAACAATTAATTATATGTATTTACTAAAAAAGCATTTACTTATTTAATTCTATTATTTATATAAAAACGAATATATTATAAAATTACAATCTTATATAATAAAACATACATTGGTTGATAATTTCAAAAGATGAATTTATAATTTTAAAGTTACATATAAATAATAATCATTCAATTAAAATCAAGCAATTATTTTATCGAATATCAAAATCGTTGATTGTTCGAAAGAAAATAATAAGTACTTTTTTATACTAACCTTCTAGACTAATACCATCCAAACCCTCTAATGCAATCTCGTCAATAGTTAAATCTACTAAATTAATTGATGGATATGACACCATAGTGACACTTTAAATATACTGTGCAATCTGAAAAATTGTTCACCTTTTTATCTGCTTTCACGATTTACGCGCTTAATTAATGAATACATATTAATGATTCTGATCGTCTCGCATTGTCTAACCTGTGAAAATACTTTTCATTAAACAATACCGTGACACTATATTACAAAATATTTTTATAATGCCACAGTACCATCGATAAAGTATACATTACACACATGAGATATGTACAGGATAGATGTTAAAGACAATGCTTTTTCATGTTACGCGGTCAGAAACTCACAAGGTTGCGAGTCTCCTTATCATTTTCATATAACTTCTAACGTTATCCACTCAGCTGGAATAAAAATATAGTGCTATAAGGTGTAGGAATTAAAATTAAACATAATGAGAATTCATTATTTTAGTAGCAATCAGAATCACTACTCATTCTTCCCTTATAATATAAGATACATATAAAATTAAATTGTTACAGTAGCTGTAACTTCGAAAATATTCTTAGTATCATGCTTTATTTCGTCGGTGAGATTGAATAGAACTTATTATTATAATGTTTTCTAAGATTGTGAGCTTTGAGAGAACCACAAATGCTATGTATACATGAATAATTTTCCTACTTTTGCTATCTTTACCGACTTCGATGGTTCAATTGAATAGAGTTTCCAGTTCTTGAATGAAGAAATCACTGCAAAACCACTGATATTTTATGAGGTCGGTATTTCAGATTGTGTGACAAATCCAGCACAGAGCATGACCTCTTGCAGACAAAAGCAAGGGTAAATACTGTACCAAAGGAATTTACGTTGCAGCAAAAAATTATGAGTAGGGATTAACTACAGTAGTGGACCGATAGTAGTGGGGTGAAAGATAGGAAGGGTAGGTACGGATCACTCCTTTGTGGATATTTTCATAATACCACTGGTTTATACGTTACAGCATAGACGAGGTATCATTGACTGATATGTAAAATGATAAAACTATTTCAATGAAAGTATAAGAAACCTGTTTCCATTCGCACACTGTGCTTTAAAGTTTTGACAATGGAGGGCGTGATTATTTGATTTCGGTTTAATAACATCAAAACAGTCGGCTAATGCTATTAAAAATTGTATTTTAAAAAATTTTAAAGATTTAAAATTACTAACAAACGAAACAGCTATATAATATGTCCGATTAAATACCGGCTACATTCCTTAAATGGGTTGTGTTTATGTGCATACAATAAATATATGAATGATTTGTAATTTATAAAACATGTCGAAACAATGGTTATCAAACTTCATATTAGCTGGTACTATTAGACTTCTATTAATGAACTCTGGATACCAAAAGGTTATTAGCGATCGTGTAGAAGTCTCTACTGCGTTAAATTCTTGGAAAAGAGGTTAGGATAGGTGTTAATTTATTATTTATATTATTTATATATATAGAAGCCACAAATTATAAGAATTTATTGTAATCAATAGTATTTTAAAATTATGACAAATGACAATATTTATGTACGTACATTTATAAAATAAGTAATGGTCATCATAATAATAATTAATAGTGAACTTATTAGAAAATATTAAATATTACTGTGCTGTTTATTTATTTTTAGTAACTGAGGGTGTACATTTATATAATTTTGGCATTGATCCTTATACGGGAGATTTATTTCACGAAACTCCTATTGGTTTATATATTTTTAATCTTCTACAACAATATTTATCTTGTTGGACTTTATTCTTCTTATTTACTGCCACTGATTTATTGACTGCTTTACTTCTCGCATTTACAGCAAAACAATATGCAACAGAACTGGTTAGTTTATTTAATAATAATGCTATTATTGTTATATAATCTAATTAAATTATATTGTTCAAATAATATTAATTACAGGCATTTAAAAAAGAAGAAAAGTCACATGATGAAAATGTAGAAAGTGAAAATGTAGAAAGTGAAAATGATTCTGCAATATCAACTTCGATGATGTATGTCTCAGCAGGATATTTATTTAATCCATATATAATACTAAACTGTGTTGGACATACAACAACAGTATTTACAAATTTATTGCATTCCATAGCATTGATTTCAATGACAAGATGTTCTATATTCTGGAGCTGTTTATCAATTTCATTATTGACATTGCAAGGACTTTATCCTATTTCACTTATGGTACCAACAGTCATTTACATTGCTCGTTCTAAGTGTATAAAACAAAGAAGGAATATTATCATTTTTATCATCACAATATTTGCAAGCATGTTAACAGCTCTATTTTGCATTTCCTATTATATCATGGGAAGTTGGTCATTCATTTGGAGTACAGTTGGTTTTATTTTAACAGTTCCTGATCTACGTCCAAACATAGGACTATATTGGTACTTTTTTACAGAATTATTTGAGCATTTTAGATGGCTCTTTATTGCTTCTTTTCAAATAAATGTTAGTTTATTGTATATAGTACCATTAGCATTGAGATTACGACATGATCCAATGCTATTAGCATTTTCTTATTTGGCAATTGCTGCTATATTTAAGTCTTATCCATGCATAGGAGACGTTGGATTTTACATGTCTCTTTTGCCACTTTGGAAACATTTGTTTCAATGTAAGTTTTTACCAAAAACTATATTAATTATTTCTCACTGTATTTTTATAAAATTCAATGATTTTTTTAAAATTTTTGCATTCTTTTTAGATACTCACCAAAGGTTCATCGTAGGCTGTTTCATGTTATTTTGCACAGTTTTTGCACCTACTGTTTGGTACCAATGGATTTATTCCAGATCAGCAAATGCAAACTTCTACTTTGGGGTAACATTGGCATTTGCTATAGCACAAATTTTTCTATTAACTGATATTCTTTTTGCAAGTGTAAAACATGAATTTGCGATACGTCATGGTATTAATAAGGATGTTAGTGGAAGTAAGGCAAAACTACTTTTAGAATAAAGTTGTATCTTACAAAGTTTAGTATTAAAACCTTTTATTAAAGTTCTAAAATTAGTCTGTTCTTAAATATCTAAAATTTGTTCTTAAATATTCCAAAATTATTTGCTTTGTGAAGGATTGGTTTTTCCTAATTATAAATCATTATCTTTTATTAAGAAATACTAATCTACATAATTTTATAAGGTGTTTAGTTAACAGAGTTAAAACAAGGTAGAATGGAATTAAGAAGAAAGTGAAACTTTCGATTCACTTACTGTTATATTTAAATATTTTTAAACACCTAATATCAATTAATAATTTACTACGTCTGCGTTTTATAAGTGATAATTGGCAGAATTCTTAAGTGTACGATTTTAAGTGATAGTCATTGTATGTGTCATTAAATTCATAGAATGATCGTTAAAAGCATTAGACTTACAACACTAAAAGGACAAAATAATCACCTTTACTTAATGGTATTTTTATTATTTAAATAAAATATTACTTATTAAAATGGAATTTATTTTATATTTTTTATTTAAATTTACAATAGTAGAATTTGGTAAAAATTATAAACAGGTGGGATGTTAAATACAAAATGTAATTTTATTACATTAAAACAATAAAATTACTGTGATCCATTATACATTCAGTTGCATCAATCATAAAAAATATAGTTTATATTTCTAAATTATTGATTACAAGCGAAAAGAAATGTTCACTTATAATTTATATATTTTATTAAAAAATATTTATTTAAAAATTGTCTTTTTTAAGCTGCTATGAATTTATTCCTTTTTTTCAATCTGATCTCTTCATGTTCACAATTAATAGTTTCATTTGAACGTTTCCTTTTCCTTGGAGATTTTATATTATGTTTTAATGAATGTAGATTACCACTATTCTCGTTCTTAATTCTAGAAGGTGATAATGAAAAACATAGTTTTGCTGAAGCTGCATGCTGTGGACTGTCTGTCATTGATACATTTGTATTTATACACATCTGTGATTCACGAGATATAGAACATTTATTGTTTATTGAATCACTACATTTTAAATTTTTACATTTTTTATCTTTAGTATTTACTGAAACTTTTTGTTCACCAGCTATTAACTTATTAAGAATTGGAGTTGGTATAGGAATAGGAATAGGAATAGGTATAGGTACAGGTATAGGATATGGTACAAGAACTGTGACAGGAGGTAAAAGAGTTGTAGGTGATGAATTGTTGGAAGATTCAGCTTGACTAGATTGTACAGGAGATGCCATTCGTGAAGATGCATTAGTTTGTTTTCTACACCTTACTTGATTACATTCGTCTACAAAAGATTTAACTGCAAATGGAGTTTTGCATTCCACTGTGGATGCAGTTGATTTTGTAAACCAAGTTGATGATCTTAATACATTTTCTGATGAATCATGTTCTTTGTTTCCTTGCAATTTCCTTATATCTTTTACATGTATATTCTGTTCCAAAAATATATTATTATGATGTTGATGATCGTGTGAATTACACTTTATGACATCCATTGTTCTGTGATCCTTTTTAAAATCTTTACAGTTCAAAACAGTTTTTTTTGAACAATTTATTTTGCAATGACTTTGATCATTTGTGAAGTGACAAAATTTGTTTTCTTCGTTTGCTAGTATTGTTTCTTCATTATCTTCATTGACATTACTTTTATTAAGTTCTGTATGGAAATTCTTTTTTTTTTCATTACGATTATTAGCTTTGGTACATATTCGAATGCAAAATGAATCTCTTTTTCTTATTGCTTTTCGATTAGATTCTACTGATTTCTCAATTTCATTATGGTCTTTTTCTTTTTCTCTATCATGAGAAGGTAATAGTAAATTAGACGTCACATGTTCATCTACTACAAACGTATCCTCTGTAGGACTATTTAGTGGTGACTGACAACTGCGGAACCAAAGTTCTGGTGTTATTAAATTACCCTTTTCTGTATCATGACAAGAAACATTGTTTAAACCATGAAGCATTAAATGAGTTTGTGTTTCATGGCAAAAAATATTCATTTTATACTGATTTAAACATTTATCACTGCAAAATTGAAGTTGGCTTTCACCATTCTGAAACAACACATTACAATTATTTGGTACACCAATTTATTATTGTATAATGAAATTAGCATTATATGCATATGTAATATAAGTGTAATGAAAAAATTACAAATTCTTTTATCCAAGATTGGGTAATTTTGAAAATAATTTTCTTGAAGTATCTACTACTTTATTTTATTTGGACCTCTTCCTTATTTCATATAAAATTTGTAAATCGTTTTTCTATTTACGTACCTGAAAATCAACATAACTAACTGGATTTCTTATGTGTCTACACCAATCACATATTTTTGCTCGTTTAAAAATTGCTCTTCTACCAGCTGCAAAACAAGTTTCGCTACAAAAGTGTCCCAAAGTATTCATCATGTTATAAGAAAGAGAATTAGGTCTTCCTGATTTACATGTTTGAGTGACTTGACCACACCAAGAACAAGAGATATTATCTACAATACATGTAAAAACATGAAAAGATAAATTTTAGTAAGTTCTTTAGAATTAAATTAAGGAGGAAATTCTTATCTTATATACATAATAATAATTTTCTTTTAGCTTACCTGAACAAATTGAATTTGATTCATTTGTATGAAGAAATTTAGATGTAGAATTAAGTGATATTTTTTTCAGTGATAATGGAGGTGATATTAATTGTTTATTTATAGTAGTTAAATTATTTGTAGAATATGGCAGTGGTAAACTTGATATGTCAAAAGATGAATTAGCTATATTTAGAGATATTGGAGACCTTGTTGTTTGCTTGTTTGAAATAAAATTTTGATCCATTTTAAACATTCGATTATTTCTGGTATTAGGTGTGGATGTAAAATGGTCCAAGTTTAAACTTCTTGTACAACCACTATCCACTTTGTCATACCCATACCACCCTAATAGTTCACTCATTGTAGTCGCTGCATATTCCTGCAATAACGTATAATATAATATTATTTTACCAGAATTTATCAGCATTCAATAAATGACCTATTCCTTTTTTCTGTATATAAATGACTTAAAGGTATATTTTTTTTTAGACCTATAATAATATTAAATCAACTGCAATTTATTTTAGTTCAATATTGTATTATTAATAATGTTCGTTTTTTGTTAGAAGTAAAATACATGTTTTTAACTTAGTTTTTATTGTAACTTATAGAATAAATAGTTAAACATAAAAATATTAATACGAAATAAAAAAAAATTGATAAATGGTTAATTTTGTAAAATATATATAGGTTTGACTTCCTATTTGAATCACGCGCTGAAGTTCAGTTCCGAATCTTATTGTATCACTCTCGTTTATAATTTAAAAATCCTTATAAACTTTAAAATCACTCCAGTTAGAATACTTAAACTCCAAAATTATTACAAAATTTGATCTCCGTATTTTTTATATATATAAATTTGTGTATATATATTTGTATATAGTATAAAATAGAGTGTTTGGGGGTGGGAGATACAATCAGGCAGGTTGTGTCTGTTATATATATATTTTATTTGAAAGGAGAAGTTATATTTCAATATTTTTTGTAATTTTTATTGCCCTCTATATTTAAAAGTTTTATATAATGTGCAATGGGTTAAATCTACTCCATTAATAAACCATATTAATAAATGATATAGTAAACTATAATAGCTAACGTTTGATATAGTAAACCAAAATAATATTACGAGAAAAAAAATATATTTTACCTGAATTTCATCAGTTGTTTCTTCCTCTTTAATTTTAATTGGTGTAAATGAACGATTTTCTTCATTATTTTCTGGCGACGACGAATGTATGTTTCTCTTATTTTCCTCAATTTTTTTTAAAAACGAGTTGGTCGACTTATTGTCCATTACGGTATATCACGCACAAATTTTAAATTAATAATAATATTTCTTCGAGTCCTTAGTAAAATTTCAAGAAAATTGGTATAAATGTTATAGTTCACTATGAAACACTACACACACAAATTTTAAACTTATGATTCTTAAATACTTAGTAAAAATTTAAGAAAACTGATAATAAATGTGAAATTAATATTAGTTTTATTGTTCAGTACGAAATAACATGTGAATTTCACATTACTATTATTTCGTTTAGTCGTTACTGAAATTGAAATCTATATTAATTAAATTGCCGTAATCAGAATATTATTTATGGTTTTCGGTTTTACATAGTATTTATTGCCGATTAAATTAAAATTTTAACGAAACATCCCCAACAATTTAAGAATTTAATCGATCATTTAATTCTTTATGACTGATGTGAAGTATTAGACCACTTTAATTAAACATGAATCAAAAGTTGTAATTCCATAATTCATTCTGAAAATGTTCACTCTTTCATTGAGATGTCTTGAATGTTCAATTTTATTGAATTTTTAAGTTAAATTCTACATTAACTTGAGGGTATGAAAATTAATTTTTGTAATTGTAGTTAAACAAATACATACTTCGAATATTTATCATTAATTACTTAAGAGTGAATACGTTCGATTGAGGAAAAAAGAAATTTCTTTAAACGCGAAAAAAAATGTGCATCTCATATTTATATACCCTTGTGAAACTTTACTCATTTTAATATTAATGAAATTTATTTATTTATAATTAATATTATTCTACTTTGTCATAACAGTAGCTTCCTTTACTTTATCACAATATTTTCTTTCAACTTGTTATTATACATTGTTAGCTGTTCCACTGTCACGATGAATTTGTTTACGGAAGACGTAATTTATAGAGATATCAAATTATCATAACTATACAAATTTGTTTCGTTAATCATTTGACGAAGCAATATGAAAAATATGTATAGAATGCGATTAGAATATAAAAATTTATAACTGAAAATTTTGAACATATTTATCGCTTTAAAATAGATATAAATATTCGAATAGGTAATATCGAAGCATCAAGTTGTGCCTAATCAAATTTCACAGATATTTTTAGGCCAGTAAGGTAACACAACTTGCGTGAAAATAGATCACATAAATAACTCTGTCTAGTGTCTTCTCCTTCTCACTGACTTAACAGAAATTTTCTTCTTCTCGGAAATTTAATTTCACTTGATCTGTACAAATACTATCCGATGATTGCAAATGTAACATTAGATTTGATATATTATCCATTTATGGAAATGATATATTCAATGAATGTTGAACGTTTAAACAGCTCATTTTTCGTCCGTACAACTCACGTCACTTAAACAAAATAAAAATCACACTGAAAATCGTAAATGATCCATTAGAAACTCACTTTTAGTTTACAGATCACGTGGGTACGATTTCGAAATATTTACTATTCTTCTAAAATAGAACACGCGATGTCAAACGATCTTTTGAATCATCGAGTTTCGATTTCGATATATGGAATAAAAAACGTTATGAGCAAGGAGAGAAAAGAGTCTGCTTTTTGCGCGCGCATTTCCTTTAATATTTTTGATTCTTTCTAACAGCAGCTTTTTGAAGGTTTTAAGACGGAATACCGAGAAAGACTGATGGTAGGTACGCGTGCGTAAAAATACCCGGGATTACTTCGCTTCAAACCGTCCGCGTTCGTCTAAAAACGGCGCTGATAAAAACTGACATGTTACACCCACGGGCTCTCAGCCTAAACTAAACGTGAATTCTCGCGTTCCATTGAATTGAACACTAAACTCCACGAAACAAATCCATTTTTATTTGGTAGTCAAATTAAAAATACCGTTTACGCATGCACTTTTACAAACATGTTTATATTTGTTAACAAATGATTATACAAATACAATTACATAGGAAATAAGTTTCTACTAAAACATCCCCGATGATTACCTTTTTATTTTTCTTTCTTCTCTCGCCTATTTCTTATTAATTTACTTGTCTTCGTTTACTCTTAATACAAGAAATCGCTATTTAAATTGTGTGAGACTTAGTAATGAATAAAATGTTAATTAGAAGTAGTCTTTTAACGGATATGTCATTAGATGGTATGCAAAGTACGTGGTGTTAGCATGATGGGTATCCAGTTCACTATTCTAGAAAAGTAAAGCTATACTCAACTTGATCTACTTGATACTCAATTTCTTGAACGTTAAATTGAAGTAAGAAAAGCAGTGGAGTAGCTTGTTCTCCAGATTGCTCTACACTGGATTTCTAACTATGAGTTGATTTGTTTATCTTAACAAATCTACGATTCCAGAGGATATGAAAATAACTTTAGAGAGGAATTAATATTCTATCAGATAGTATATGTATATATTAGCATTCGTTCTGCATTTTTTATTGTCAGTTAATGTCTTAATACCAATAAATCAATAATTCTAAATACAAAAATAATACAGTACATTTAAGACTTTCAAATATACTTTTAAAAAAGATACAGACATATGTATGAACTGTTTCCATAATTCAAGGATTATATTGGAATAAAAGTGTTAGATTTGTTTAATTTCACCACTGCAATGACAGCAAGTTATGTTTGAATCACAACGCGGCAAAAATATTTGGCCACTAATTGCTACAGCTGCTCCCATCACTGCACTACAAGCCACATCTTGCCTTCCAGATACGAGCAACTTTGGTCTCATGAGCAACTGCACATAAATGGAAGAAATAGATTAAAATCAAGAAATCAACAGTCAAATTAATGTAGATTATAAAAATAATTAACATTACTATAACTACGACATACTTGTTCTGCAGTCTTTTCAGCAAGTGTTTTCATATCTAGACCAGTTATATTAATTTCCTTTTGTAAATTAATATTTTCTAGACCGCATAAAAGTTGAACTTTTAGAATTTCTGCTAGTTGACAGCAGCCCTGTGCTAAATCTACAATATTTGTGCTTGGTAATTCGTGCCTTTTACAAGAGACAATTCCAACAGGGTCAAAATTTTCACGAAGGATACTAAGTGTTCTAAAATGAAAAATTAATTCTTAACACTTATGAAATAAAATGTTCTTACTTGTACATTATTACTAGATATACTCCTTAATACATAAACATACCTGTATGTTTTAAGGGATATGTCACGAATGTGATTACAATCTTCTAAAAGTCTTTTTATTGCTTCCTGAAGATCTGTTGTTCTTTGACAAAGAGCTGCCTTCCATTTTGCAAGTTCTTCAACCATTAAGCTGTTATAACATAATGCATATGTAGAAATTGTAAAGAAAATACTAATCGGTAGAATTATTCAAACCAAAATTTAAGTATGTGATATGTAATTACTTTATTGATTACATTTTTTAAGTTTCAGAATTTTATATTTGTAATCCTTAAAAATTAAAAAAAGTTTTAAAGGTATGTTTATGAATATGTACATACATGTCATTTTTAAAAGTTGAAAAATGTTCAGGTCTTTATGTTACATATTGTATTAATATATAATTATTAAAAAATTATGTATATTTATATGTATTAAATAACTTTCATTTACCTACTGGCTAAGAATTTACTTCTCCAAACTTCACATTGACCAGCCAACCACTCAGTTTGTTCCTGATGAGTTGAAAGGTGTTGAGCTGAATTTAGAAGAGCTCGAGCAAGTTGCAATTTATCTTCAGTTAATAAATGAACCTTTGTTTCAAGATCTTCTCCTACAGCAGCTACTAATAAATTCTTCAATTCTCCATTAACCTGTTTAAAGAAGTGTATAAACATATATTTTGAATTTTTACTTTTTTATTATTTCAATACATTTTTACTTATTTCTCATATATTTAAAAAATTACATTCATACCTGTGTTTGAAATTTCAACTGATTTTCAAGTTGACTGTTTTCTTCTTTGAGTTTTTGTATTTCTACTTCATATGCTTTCTTTTCTTTTAACCACTGACTCTCCATATAATTATCTTTATCTGTATTCGCTGTATCATTTGGTGACACTGTCGTTTCATGAATTTTCATTGCAGCAATTTGGGAGACAGCCATGTTCATATTTAAATTGTTTCTCTGTAATTTTTTACCTTTCTTGTCATATGGAATAATTGGATTAACCGCAGCTTTATATGGCTCATATGGAACAAATTTTGGTTCCTTTGATTTTAATGACTTTAAAATGTGTTTTTCATCTTTTACACTAATAACATGTTTTGGTATTAAATTTACTATTGGACCATTTGGAGTAACCGGAGGAATTAAACTTAATTGTTTTAAATTTGTTGGATGATAAATAAGTGTGTCTCCAAGGCGGCATTTTGTCTGTTTGACTTCTGTTTTTTCCATCACCACATTTTCCATACCATCACCTTGCGTACGTCCCCCACAATGCATTGTTTGTACATCTTAAATGTTAATTAGACTGCATTAATATGCAGTATTAAAAATGAAAATAAGAATGTTACTAAGTATAATATAAACAAATGTTTTCACTAACATTTTGCAATGTGTTCATATTTTCATATGTATTAAATATAACAATTACAGCAAAGCAATTGTCAAAGTAAACTAATAAATGTATTTTTCTAATGCTAACATTACCAGGAAATTATGAAGATATTGTCTTATGTTTATTAAAATATAGTAAATATGTTTTATAGGTACAATTTTATATATAAAAGTAAAATTAATGTTATATTATAGACATTCAAAATGTAAAAACTACACACATAATTATAAAGTTAGATCAAAATAATTTTAATTCTACCTATGCAACATCTACAAATTATGTTGAAAAGAAAGTTTTATACAAATGGGTCATAGAAAAATAATCTAACCTTGTGTATTAATTTGGGCTTCATCTTTCATAGAATTTGAAACGATAGACATTATCGTTCTATTTTAATTGTATTCAAAATAATTTCAATAATTTTATTCTTCTTAGCAATAAAGTGAACATTTATAATCACTTAGTACATATCACTTAGCAAAGGCAATCCAACGAAACTATAAGCTATAGCATCGACAATGAAAGTGGGAGAGAAAACATTACGACATCCTTAATTTCTGCCGTTTGAGGGGAATACAGTACACTATAGTTCGCATAGGTGCACAGGTGCATAGTAATAACTATCCTAAAAGTTGGCCTGTAGTTAAATGCACCGTTTTTTCCATTTCAACATATTACTACTTTCTACTACCTGTTCCTGACTGTTATTATCGATTGCGTTACTACGTTGTTAAATATAAAGGAGTGTGTGTAAATAAAACCACGTGATTGCAACATGGCCGTATTAGTAGGGCATTGTTCCCAGAATAGATTCAGACACAATAAAATTTATATAAGTTATTTTTCAGTTTAAAGACTATAATTTTTATAATTTTTCAATGGAAATTTTATCATTGAATCGGCTTTTTAATCATTTATCATATTTTTTCGTTTTCTGACTCACTCTACCTTACGTAACTACACCCCTGGCTCGTACGTCATCGTAATGGATCAATGACTATTTACAATCATTCTATATACTGCAGCATTACAACGTCGATGCGCAGTATCAGTATGTCACTGATCGTATTATAGATCAAGTCTAATCCTTCATAACAATTTAACAAGCACAACCAGAAGCGACCATAACATCTGCGAAGAGCCTTCTCCTCTTCTCCTGATACTAAAGAAATTTCATAAATTTATACAGCAATTAAAAATAAAAGACATATCTTGAAAATTACATACCTCGACAGAAGAGAAGAGGAGGGGCTGGTAGGACTCTTCTTAAGCATTGCAATTTATCTCCTATTACTATTTAAAGTTATACTAAAAATCGGAAAAGATGTTTTTTTTTTTGTTGCAGATAAAAAAAAGAATGTTGGAATAAGTCTAACTTTTTGTATTCACACATTTTCTGCAACTACAATTATACATTTGCAAGATACTAAATAATTTTAAATACGTATCAGGTATAAATATAAAATATTCATATGTGTAATATTCACTTTTATATGCTGAAAAGTTGAATATATTCTATATTGATAATATACTTATTATAAACAATTTTGTTGAATCACGGCCTTCTGTAAATAATCTCGAATTTTTATAGTTAATGGCAGCACCGATCATGTGGATAACACAATAGAAAAATATTTGTAAAAAACAGATAAAATTATCAAAATTTATATTAAATTTATAATACAAAGTACAAATGGTATTACTGTAGTAAGTAAATTATAATTACATAGTTCAGAGTGTTAACTTAACTTTAATATAAACTGTAACCTCTTTTAAAATTTGTCGATCTTTAATTTGAAAGGAAATAGTGATGTGTTTTCATTGAAAACCATTATTTTCCATTATTATTGCATTTAAATTGTTATGAATATAACAATATATCATTTGAAACCACAAAAAGTTATTATATCCTTAAAACGTCGAATTTCATACCTCGATATAATAAATTATTATATTATAATTTAGAATAAAGGGAAGAGAAAATCATATCAAGTAAATTATGGATGAAAAAGCCTACAAACAATATAAACGAATGATTGCTCGAGCTGAAGTTGCAATCGATAATAAACCTCCAAAGTTTAATGTTTCTTATTATTATAATAAACGTAATTTAACTGATGATGCGAATCGAGTTAGACAAATAGACAAAGAAAATATAAAAATGTTACAAAGGATGAGCATAATTACTCGTACGAGAGTAAGTATTTTTCACTTAAAAACTTTTCCGCGTAAATACAACAGAAAAATACAAATGTTAAAATATTTTTGCATACAGTTAACTACATTTGACTTTTACTTTTTTATTTTTCTTATTTCTCTTTATTCTATATTGTTCTAATTTTAAAAAGAACACAACACTAAGTTGAATTAAAATTATCTAATCGCTACTAATTGTGAGGACTTATCCCCACGATACTATTTGACTAATCCCTTGCTCCATCTATCATCTCTTTGTGCAAACTTACAAACATGTGACTCTCACTCTCTCTCTCTCTTTGTCTTTAAAATAGAGAGGTAAAACGTAGACATATAATTATATTACTAAAGTTTAATTTATAAATAAAGTTAAGTTCATAGAAAATGTAATCTTGATTTCGACGCATTTGCATAACAGGGTGTAGTTGATTGTTGGCAGCCACGTATCAACTTTCAATCAAATCTTGAACATCCAGAAGCAGTAAATAATATGATTAAAAAATCAAATCAAATTTTACTAAAAAGAATTCGTGAAGCTAGTAGTAAATACCCTACTGCAGAACTGATCAAAAGTTGGAAATCATTAAAAAAGAAAGCAATAATCGATGGAAGGCAAATTATCAATTTTTAATGTTCCAAAAATTTCATAGGGCACAATGTTTTACAATAATTCTATTCAGATAGCGATTACGTGTATGCGTTTATACATACATATATACAATGTCTACATATATGAATTATTTATTTATACATGGAAAGATTATCTGCATTGATAATTACTAAAAATATTTTTTCTTGTTGCACTATTTTTTTATACTGTAATTTAATACTTAGGTTCTCGATGAATTATTTTCTTACCTAATCGGATTTCTTATTAGGATTTTAGAATATGCAGTAGATTTATGATAATCCGGTCCCGCTTTAACCGGCTACATTTTTTTACATGAATACCAGTAGAAAAATCACCAACACATTTTGGGAAGTTTCATTTATGTTTGAATAAACGTATCTACTTTTTGTCATTGGTCGTTATTTATATATATATCAATCAATTTATTTTTAACAAATATATGTTAAAAATGACTTAGCTTATATTTGACAGATTTTTGCAAAAAATTGGAATCCAAATTGTGTCTCGCAAAAATGAAGATCACTGCATGGTCAAAGATGTGTCATTAATAAAAGAGTTGAATCCATCTATTCGAACTAAATGTTTCTTTGAAATTGAAATTCGAGGTGACAAACAAAAGCTGGGAATCATTCAATTTGAATTGTACGATGATATTGTACCGCAAACGTGTGCAAATTTCGCGGAACTATGTCGTGGTACAGAAAATGGTTTATCATACAAGTAAATAAATTTTACGAATACTAGTTTTTTTACGTCGATAATTATTTGAATTTTCAGTATTATTTTCTTATAATTATCACGATTGTACTATATGTATAAATAATTATATTACAATATTTTAACTAGATCATAGTGATAAAAAATCATAATAATCAAAAGGTAACAGATTTTTGGTAAAGGTAATGGAAAATTATTACATTACAGGAACACACCATTTCATCGCATTGTTACGGGTTATTGGTGTCAAGGTGGAGACGTTACAAGGTACAATGGTAGTGGAGGAGTTTCTATATTTGATCAACCATTTGAGAATGAAAATTTCAACTTACGTCATGCCGGTCCTGGAATTTTATCTATGTGTAACGACGATACAAATAAAAACGACTCAAAGTTTAATCTTACGTTTCGAATGTTAGAAACAATGGATGAAAAATATGTAGTATTTGGAAAAGTTATTTCAGGCCTAACAAATATTTATAAGGTATACAAATCCGTTTCGTTACTTTTATAATTATATGAACATAAATTTTTGTTGTTCTCAGATTGAAGAATTTGGAACACAAACAGGAAAACCAATTAAAACAATAATTGTATCCAACTGTGGTATTATATCAAGAAAATACGAGTGGTACCCACAAAAATCAAGCGATGACGTAGAAATTTCATGAAATATGTTAATTCTAAAAGTCTTCAACGAAAGTGTGCAAATTATTATGCACTTAGATACTTTCGTGATCAAAGTTTCCAGAAATTCCTCGGTGCCATCTATCTATTGTTATTATTATATCGATCAGTTTTTTTACGAATCGATAACTACACTACCGATCGGTAAATAGCAGTGGCCCACGATTGTACAGTTTTTAAATAATTATATTATTATTATTACAAAATTAGAATATAAAAATGTAGTGTATTTAGTTTTTTATTTTAAAAAATTAATGAGTAAGAGCAATTCATATTTATATAAATATATAAGTTATATTTCTTTATCGAACAAAATGTTATTCTAGATATCATTTGATGGTGAAATTACAAAAATGAATGTGACGAGATACATCGTATCCAATGGTGAAGTAGAAATAAGAAAGTATTACGATTTTGTATTCTAAAGAAGAAATAAGAAACAAATTTTTAACTGAGAAATACAATAAATTTCTTTTTATTAAAATGTTCATCTAAAATGATGAAACATTATCTGATGTATGTGCGATGGCTACATCTGTAACAACTAACACTGTCAGTAACGATCAGTCTCATCGTTACTTACTGATAAGAGAAGTGGCAACATACTATTTACTTCAGAATCACTGTATTCAAAATACATCTTGTTTTGCATAAGAAATAAAATTTCTGACAGACAAATCTGTAAGTGACTGTAGCTATAAGAAAAAAAGAAAATTCGAAAACTGGGTTTTATTAAGGATTTTATTTTTGCACCGTTTATAACACATTTTAAAATCGTAATTGATTTGTGAGATTCTTGTACTCCTGTTTTTCTTTTATTACGGTTCATTTAAATTTAGAAAAAAAAAATCGAGTGCTCCAAGTACTTCTTTTATTTGGCAATATTAATAGTACGGAACACGGAATTTTATAAATTTTCGATTTTTCTTTGCACAGACCTACCTCGAATTAACTAAAATATATTTGTCCACACAAACACGCGCGGGTGCATATACACAAATCTTGTGTAGGTATACGTATATACCTTTCTTGTCGTTGAAGACAGAATTTGTAATCATACGCCATTTATTACATGTATCCATATGCTTTATTGTATTTCCGTATATTTATGTGAAAAAATGATAAAAAAGTTTTAAAATAATATCACTTCGAGTTATAAACGAGGAATTTGTGCTGTAAAATTTCTTTTCGTACAACTACAAAAACTTGCAAACATATTAAGATAACAATATATTCTTTCTTACAGAAGAAATACTTTTTCAGTTGTCTAGTGCACAGAGAGAAAGTTTATATATCTAACGTGAATTATACTTTTAGTTTAAAATAAAATATACAAAAATGTCAGAATGTATAATAAAAGCAGGTAAAGTATCAAGATCAATAATATGCTCTACTTAGGTATTAAGAATTTACAAATAAGAGTTACATAAAAACAAAAGGAATTACCTTCATTTGGGAATCTTCTCCAATTTTACTCTTTCTATGTAATATGGTGCACTTCTGGGAGCTGTATAGTGTATAGGTTAAAACAAATTTTATTTAGTCTCGGACTTATAATCTCAAGTGATTTGTACTTGTATCTTTTAAGTATGAAAGAAGTCATGTTTTATATAACTTGAGTATTTTTATACACCTTTAATTTGTAAAAAACAACAAATAATATTAAATGAGTAAATAATACTAGACATAAATAACAGTAGATAAGAACGAAAGTAGTACAAATTGCAGTACTCCCCGGATAACTGAAAAAGTCTGGTCTCGGTGTTTCAGTTATCCGGGTACGTCGAGTTTTTGTTCCAGGAATCAACTTTTTACCTATAGGATGAAATTACCTATAACAAGAGTGACGATAGAGACCACAGATCTAATTATTTTTTGTGCTATGTTATTCAACAAGTTTGCAATGGTAATCGAATAATAACTCCGTATTGTTGTTCAACACGACCACGTCATACAATAAGTTATACAACAACCACGCAAATTTTACAATTATCGTTCGATAGTCAATAAACGATAGTTTATTAGATATTTTTTACGAAAAATTAAAGGTCTATGACCCCCATTAGGCACGTACTTGGAATGAGTTATTCATTAATGAAAATTCAAATTTTTATGTTTTTTATTATAACTTTATATGAGTATTACTAATGAATTGATCAAATCTTTTCAATGAAAATGAGTCTAGACAAATTTATTCAGGCTATTTTTAATTATACGTTATATGAATATGCGAAGCAATGAGCTATGCGTGTGTGTGAAAGTAATGGACAAAAAATAAAAAAAAAAAACCATTGCTTAAAAACGTAATATTTACATTATTTTTCTGTATGATATTCCATTATTACATATATTGTAATAGCGAGTAAAGAAACCTAGTCTCATCAATCACAATTTAGCAAGTAAAGCAATCAGACTTATAGAAAATTTGATATTTGTAAACTAAGCAATAAATTCTTAAAATCAGTAGAAAAACAGCATTGATCACATTTTGTCATTAAATTTAAATTAGCATCTATACTTCTCAAAAAACGATTATTTTTTTCAAACTGAAAATTACTTATAATTAGTTTTGTTAAATAGATCGTTATCTCACAGAACATCTTAATTTGTAAAATCCAAAAGTGTGTGTTTGAGTAACATATAATTAAATATAAGCGGAATATGATCTATGTTTAGACTCATTTTCATCTGAAGAAATTCACAAATTCATTGACAATATTCTCATAAAAATATACTAATAAATATAAAAATTATAATTTTTCTTAGTATGTGTTTTTATTATATCATGTGTATTTTATCGCTCTTGCTTATTCGGCCGGACAAGCGCGCTAAATAAACATAAACAGTGGTGGGGATGATTTTTCTTTAGCTATCCAGGGAGAAATCGTTTCAATTATTCAGGGAATATTATAATTAGGAACAGTTTATGCACTCGTATTTGAAGAATTTTGTACTTGTGTGCAATGTGAAATTATGATGCAGTATCGTGTTTCCGTTTTTCTAACTACATATTCTATGTGCTTCATATGTCCATGTAAAATTTCCGTATTTGTACATTTGTACAAATCGTATTCATAAAAAAAATTATTTTGTTTGTAAACATTACCACAGATGGTTTGTTAATTCGAGATCAGCCTATACATATACATATATACACGAACATTATACACACACGTATACATACGTACGTACCTACATACATACATACACAGAGTGTCCCATTAAATGTGATAAACAAATGTAATTTTTTTATCAATAGCCTTATAAAAAAAACTACTTACTGATAGCTTCCTGACCATTCAATTGTATTATTGATAAAATTGTGTACTTGTTTTTCATTTCTCAGAAAATATTAAATTAAATTTGATTTAATTCAATATACTTATTCTTTTAGTGCGTACTTAAAACTAAAGAATATCAAAAATCTAGAATTACTAACATCTTGACACAAAATCAGTACAATTAATTATACATTTTGTTTTTCGTATCTTACACCACAATACTTTTATACGAATTTTTAGAAGGTACAATATATACTGATATAGCATACTATTTCATCAGTAAGTAATTTCTTCATAGGATTAATAACAAAAGAATTATAGTTCTATGCCATATTTAGTAAGATATTTTGTACATAACGTATTTACAGAATGCTTTATAAAGGATAGCATATTGAAAGAATATAAAAGGCTTCTGTGAAAAATAAGATGACATTTGACATTTTTCTATAATTATTAACATATTTTTATGTCAACGACAATTAATATTTTTAGTATTCCAAGCCACTTCCTAAACAATACTTTTTCTACTTTCGCTGTTCCAATAGTATTGTGGTTAGATTTAAAGATTAGTAAAATATACGAAAATAAGAATTACTAAGACAAAGTATCGTCTTTCTTTTAAATTACTAAGGAAAGCAACGTCATCGTAATAGAACTATAACACAAATACATTAGTTTATTACTTTTAAGTTTAATGACTGTTATCTTAAAAGGTTAATAGAGTTGGGTTGAGAAAAAATCAAGACTCATCTTATTTTGGGCGTTAGAATTTTTTGTTTCCTAGATACACCATATCTGATGAAATACTTTGCATGTATATATACTGCTTTACATTACCGAGCTCATACGTCTAATTTGCAATTAATTGTAAAATTTCTGTTGGAAACACAGAATAAATTGAGTTATTTACAAAATTAATCCAAATTGAAAAGAAACAAATTTTGTACATATTTTACTAACAAATTTTTTCAAAAATATATTACATTTAAAACATCCGAGTCGTGTAAAAGGACTAATTTATTGAACATAAGTTTGTAGTGTTTAATTCAATTAACATTTTTATGGTGAAATGTTACACGGTATTGTAAAGATTTTTCTTTCCCATTTCAAATATACATGTACAAAACTTCTGCAACTGAATTTAATAATATAAAAGTTTCAGAATCAAGATTATAGAATGTTAAATTCATAAAAAGTAATAAAGCCACCAACGTCTATTATTCTTTGCGTTTAATCGAAGTTTTTCGAAACATTTATTCTAGCTATGAAAAAGTTTCCATTGAAGAATCAACAACTCGAAAATTATGTACGAAAGATGTGATACATTGGGTGAAAAAACATAAAAAATTCTTGAGTAACTAAAATCTGAACCGAACAATTAAGAAACCGAGTATATAACAGTAAATGTTGCTTGACACTTTCGCATAGAAAATCTCAAATCTAAAAAGCTCTCAAATGATGTACAACATTTGACTAAGAAAATGTTCTCGAGGAGATCAAATTTCAATTGTATTAAACCGCTACGAACGTATGTATCAAACGAATAAAAAGAGATTCCCACAAGAGTTTCATAAAATACTTTACCCTCTATAAGCATTTCCTCTATAAGCAGGAAATTTTTAACAATAGTTGGGCTTGTCAATTGAAGTACATAAACGAAATATTGGTTATTCATTAAAAATTTTGAAAAGCTAAACTAAAATCAAATGGTCATAATTTCTGGAACGGAAAAAACATTCATAAAAGAACCAAAGTGTTCAAAAAAGTACTGCAACTAATAAAAATAATAATTACTACAGTAATAATAATAATAATAATAATAATAATAATAATAATTACAATTGAATTATATTTAAATGCTTCAACACCTCTTAAAACAATAATAACATTCATTCCTACATATGTATACGTACATAAATGTATATATGTATATGTCTATCATATACATACATGTATATGTACATATACATATAGATGTGTGTATATTTATATATAGATATATATGTATATTTTATATTTCTAAGTGTTCCATTCTAATCAACTGATTAAACAATCATTTTATGAGGTTCATATTTTTGAACACAGTTCACGATTGCTAAACACTTTCACTGTAATCAACAATGTCTTTTTCATCTTATTGTTTCTGATTTTGTTTCCATTTAATCTGGCATACTTTCTATTATCATTATTTCACTTGTGTCTTGAGATGTTGCAAAAATTCGTAATAACTCAAAGCAGACTCAAAACGGTCTTCAACTAATCGTTCAATAAAGAGCGTCCTGAAGTGGCTGTCATCCCTGAAAATGAAAAATATTACTAGGAATAAATGTTATACACTCACGTTTGTAAATAGGTATATAAAATGAAATGTATAATCTATAGTAATAAATATTACGTTATAATAAAATTTAATATATTGTTACTATTATTATTATTCTAACATAATAATATAAGCATCTTAATGTTTTGCTGCTAATATTTCATCTTTAAATTAAAATGCGCAAAAATTAATTGTATACAAACAAATGAAATTACATTACTCTTTAAAATATGCAATTATATTTAAAATCGCCAATTATATACGTTTTCAAATATGTTTAAAAGTTATTGTCAACTTTTAAAACTATAAATCACATTTTCTATGAGATGATTTAATTGGATAACTTATATTGTATGCACATTTTATTAACATGTTGAATCCTGCTTGCACTATCAGTGAGCTATAGTATTATTTACTTAATACGTAATTATCATGTACAGTAAAGTTATCATACCGCAGGCCATGAATGGCCTCCTCAATAATTATTTTTGTAGTCTTATGGATTTTATAAGTCATACTTTATACGCATATAATAAGTACAATAACGTAGGCTATCAGCTCACACAGTCTAAATAGTTAATTTTTTTGGTATATTGTTGACTGAGATTAAATGTGAAATGACTTACCGGATAATTTGTACAGAAGCGGAGAAGGGTTTATCCTCTTGTAAACTAAATACAAAATTGCGTAACCTTTCGCTTTCTGCTGTCTCGAGCTCTGGTAACTCGTACTAGAAACCGAAAACAATTTTATTTATTTTCAGCAATATAAAGTTTATCGATTTAAATTTCTTAAAACGTTACAAATATTTTGTTAATATTGATAGTTATTTCTTCTACAATATTCTTTCTTCAATTTCTTTTACAAAATTAAAACATATATTTCACCTGTTAAATAGTGGAGTAATATAAATCTCTAATAAATAATTTTTTAATTACAAAAAAAAATTCATATGTGAAACAATGCTTTCTTAAGCCTATACATTATAACCATCATTACTAGTTTGTAGGATTTAGTTTCATTTTTAAATTTTCAATTTGTGGCTAAGTTCAGCAAATCTTAATCTATATCAGTTTTCATTCACTCTATACTTAGAGCCATATTTATATACAATGCTTTATATTTACATTTATATATATTACTTTAACTATGCATCAGCGTAACTCAGTAAATAAAAATCAAGCAAATTATGCTTTACAAACCTTAAAGTGATACAATAATCAATTTTAAAAGTATGAACTTACTAGTTCTTCCGGTATCGAAGCAAAAGCAGTGACCCCGAGTACGTTACAACAAAACGTGGGATGAATATTCTTGCCAATCAAAATGAATATTCGATCACCAGCGTCCATCAAAAAAGCACCTCTCGAGTGAATTTTCTCAGCAGAAAGATGCAGTCTAGGTGGCTGTGGACACTGTTTTCCATTGATGTCCTTTGAATTTTGTTCTTCAAATGCATGTATAGGATACAGATCAGGATAAATCATCTGAATTAATTGAAATAGTGGTAAAGTTTTCAACTGGCACATTGTAAAGACTCGATCATCAAGTCTTGTACTCGTTCCTGATCTGAAGGCAACCTTAAAGAAGATACTATTTTTACTTACTTATAGTAAAATTTTAATGATTGTTATATTTTGTGTACATACATATTATTTTAAAAATTAATAAAAACGATACTAATTGTAATTACTATATTGCTATAAATATTTTACACAATAATTTTTTTGAGGTTTAAATACATTATTATTAAATGTATTTAAATTATAAAATAATATATTATAATAATGTATCATAGGTCGTCAAATTTGTCTCTAAAAATATTTTTAATCTTATATAAAAGAGGACATGTGGCTCTGTTTAAAAAAAATATGAATAAAAATAACATTAAGAAAGTTATCCTTAAACCTTATTTACTTTATAAAACCTTTTGAATCTATTTTTGAATCTTATATACTTTAAAGGTAAGGAAAATAATTAAAAATTCTGCTTCTAAGAGAACAATCTATGCATAAATTAAACAATGTATCTACTTGCCTACATTTAAGCAAAATGTACAAAACATCAGTCTACCCTCTTCAAGAGTTAATTATTTCATACAATGCATACAATGCATAAATAGTACACAAAATACTTACGGATTTGAGCAGAGCAATAATATAAAGAGGCAGTAGTTTTAAGCTTCCTGGAACTAGAAGTCCACCAGTGGAAACTGACTGAGACAATTTGTAGGCTGATAACACGTCTATGGCTACGTTTATTAATGCATCTCTTGCATCAGATAAAGAGGACTGTTGAGACCTGTCTACAGCTGTAAATACATTAATAGTAGAACGAATTAATTAAAAAGAATATAATTAATAACAAGAAATTATAGTGGTATATATAAGTGGTAATGTGATAGAAGAACCCATAAGTGATGTGCTGAAGGCAACTACTTCTGTTTATGAAGAACAAAATCAAAACGAGTATTTGAGCAGTATGATGTGGTGTTTAGCTCTAAAAAATTTGTTTAGCCGCATTGCAACTGTAAAAATTGCTGCAAGAATTTTTAACACAGGTTTTTCTAATGTATTATTAATTATAAGCAATGTGTACATAACAGTAGAGCCAGCAGTCTATTTGTTTGATACTTTAAAAAATGCTTGTACGAGCATCGAGTTGAACATGTCTGCTCTATGTAATACAATTTTCTTGGATAACTTGAAAATCTAACAAAATTCCAACATAAATATCACTTTATATACTACTGTAAATATTATACATTTATATATGGGTAAATTTTGTGTTCATTACTTATGATTTCTTTTTCCGTATAATACAGATCTTACCCATTTTCGAAAGTAGGCCTACTATGCATTGTTGATCAATGGAATGAAGTATATTTGACAAATTAGACTCTACTGGCAAGCAAAATGTATGTACCCTAATCCTTCTTTCACCTGAAATATAATTTTGCTGTTAATCTTTTTTTAACATCGATTTATTTGGAAATAGAATTTTGTATAAAAAAATGTCACTCTACTTTTTCGACTTATTTTTATAACGTAGAGTCATCTCCTTGTACCATCAATTCAGTAACACTCTATATAATACTTACCCTTGCTTGACGTGTAAAGTAAAGCTGCCTGGAAACAGACGTTCTGAAGATCTGAAAGATTCTCTTCTATGGAAATTTGCATTCCAAAACCCGCATCTGGATTGACATTAGGCAAACTGAGAAGATCAGTTGATCTTACAAAGAAATTCCCATGAAAAGTATGAATGCTTAAGCCACGTGTACAACGTATTCTCATCACTGCTTCAAAACCAATCTTTCTAGTAAGATAACGTCTTAATATTCTATCAAGAGTTTCTGCATTTTGCTGCTTCGAACCTCGGAATAAAGGAAGGTGATATATGCATCCTCCAGAGAATTTACACATACCCGCTAAAAAATAAAATTTTTCTTTATTCTTTTATTTTTATTATATTTATATGTTTGAACATTATATAATTATTATAGGTTGCAAACCTAACTGAATCACATCAGAAATTTTATAACTATATTAAATGAAATATTTGTTTTTATAACTACGTCTCATTTAGTACTCATGAGTACATATCTAACTTAATTCTATCAATTATAGACAGAAAAGTAATTTGCTGTAATGCTTTAAAAATGGTTTTTAAAATAGGTTCAAATAATTTTTTATAAAATAACAAGAACTAAAGAGAATAACTCAAATTAGTACTTACAAAGAGTGGCTAAATCACAATATTGGCTATTTAATAGGAATAAATCCACAGCAATTTGTTGTCCACTGCAATCTAATGCCAATCTCTTGTAGAAGTCTGTAACTGGATTTAAATGTGGTACGTCTTTACTTAAAGTTTATTCGTCGCGTTAATAATGAAAATATTGAGGCAAGATATGTGATTCGCCCTGTATAACGCACAACATTAAAGTACAACAGATCAAACATCATTCATTTTTATTGAGCAGTTTATGATGTTCATAGAAGACGATCTGTAGGAACAAATAATTTCATTCAATTTGAATTGTAACAGTATTTGAAGCAAGAAGGAAATAGAAAGATCTTAAAATTACTAAACAAAGCAAGAAATGTTTATCTTTTTATACATAAGAGTATACAAAAGGGTTATAGGGTTCAAAGAGCGTTCTAATTGTCTAGATGTGCATTACGCATCGACGGATGCTCGATAATTCGTAAATCGCTCGGACCGCCATCTTTCGATGGCTTTGGTGCAATTATAGCAATAGACTAATTTTTAATATATGTAACACCAAACTTTAATAATACTATATTAATATGTTACTTTAATAATACTCACCATAAGTTTGTATGCAGCTTGCAGTGCTGCACCTAAAGCACTATTTGTATCATGAGTTCCTTGAAATTTCGTGGGTAACTGGGCCAATAAATCTCTTAGTAATTCCTCGCGTTCCTTCAAATTGACAATTAGATTTTCCGGGCATGGAAGAAATACATCTGTATAAATATTTTTTTGCAATTAAATTATACGTTTTTATATATACACTAATATAATTATAACTATATATAACTTTCTTAACAAATTATAGTTTTTTAAATATTAATATTTTAAAAAATTAATGATGAACATCTATGTAAAACCTTAAAAAATGTCTGTATATTCTATTTCGAAATTTGAATTTTTTTCTGACACAATACATAAGTATCTTATAAATCTGAAAATATGTTTAGCTTTAACAATTAACATTTTTAACAATTTGTTAATTTTATAGTATTAAAATAAAAATTAACAAATTGTCTAACACTTTGACAGCTGTTGCTGCATATGTGATAAAAATATAATTCGGAAGCTTGCATCACATTGCAATCTCACAAAAAGTAGCCAATGACAGACGGAAATCTTTGCATAAAATGTGTTAATATTTTAACAAATTAACTAATATTACTTTACCATCTATATCTAGCATAATCATTTCCTGAGGTTGTGATACATTGTCAGGTATACTGAAAAAATGTATTGCAGAATCTACTGCCAAGAATCCAATTTGTGTTCTACTATCGCCTGGTAACCTTGACAATTCCTCTGATATTACGTTGCATACTATGCTCAAGTAACCACTTTCCACCGCTAGTCTCGAAACGTCCAAAACAAATAGATACACAGCTGGCTGTGGTGGACGTAGCTTAAACATATTATTTTTATTAATTTGTTTAATTTACATTTACCATTGAAACAATTCTCAAAATTTGTATACAATATATTTACTAAATGAATTGAATGGATAAGAATAATTAAAAATGAGTAAAATATTTAATGATAAGAATAACTTCCAAACAAACATTAAATGTACATAGCACATTAACTACCATATTAATTACATACTGTCTTGTATCACATAGTTATTGATTCACCAAGAAAGGAGTTTTAGATTATGAGAAGTTTTATGAGTATTAGTTTAACTGTCAATGTGATAAACATTAATATATGTTAAATAAAAGCAATCAAACAAATAATAACTATATTGAATAATAAACTACAATACAACTTACAATAACAGTCAATAAATAAATAAATAAATACTTGAATAGTGTAAATATTAATATTATGGTTTATATTGATTATTATTGATAATATTAATTAAATATAAATATTATAAACTATGTACATTAGTAATTCATATTTCTCACGTATATACTTTTAAATAAACATTTCTTACCATGTATTCACTGGGAGCAATAAATTCAATTGTACTAGTTTTAACTTCCGGACGTCTTGATGGATCTCCATAAGATTTAGTTACAGGATCAAATTGAAATTCTTCTGGCACTGTAAACATAATCTTCATAGAAAATCAGATAAAAATTTATTCCTAAAATTAAGGTTTGGTATTTCTCAATTACAAATAAGTAGAATAAATATTGTAAATAAAGTACATTTGTACTATTAGATTATAAGACATTAAATTCTATTTTTAATATTGCTCAGGGAAGTATGTATAAATAATATTCAAAGGTTAATTTTTAAAATTACTTGTAAAATAATAAATTAAATTGAAGAAATAAAGCAACAATCTTATGAATTCGGACTTACATTCATTTACTCTATAACATAGATTGCATTTCCATCTTTTTGAGTCATTGAAGTATACAAATGGGTTGATGTACGTTCTACAAGCACGACATCGTACTATTGTGCTGCATTGTATCACTGGTAAATGCTAAAAGTACAACAATGCTCGACTATTTTACCCATTTAAACAAATATAATTTTTCAAAATGTACAATTTTTTTTAATAATGTATGATTATTAAATATAGTAATACAACATCTTATTTGAAGCACACAAAAATGTTTAAAACAATATTACAGTTCAATTAAATTACATTAAAGAATTCCTTCCTGTACATTAACATAAACTCAATATTTATGTTGTAGATAAAAGGAAAAATACCTACATTTAAATCTTTGAAAGGATGTATTAAAACTCCTAGAGGCAACCTGGATTTCTGCAGTAAAGAATTGGATTCTGGAATCTTCGTGAGTGTACAACGAAAGATACTGAAAAAATTAATAAAATAATTAAAAATAATAGTCAAAATATTATGAATTGTTCATTAATATTTCGTAAAACATTTTAACATATTAACAACTGTGCTTGATTCCCTCTTCTCCTTTGGGGAGCACAACACAAGAAATTAAGCACTAAATGTAAGTATTGTTATAAACCAATTGATAACGTGTGCTTCTATATTGTTTGCTTTATTTTTTTTTGTACAAACGAGCGATACTTAACAAATTGCAACCAAATCCATAGAGGACCAAATATCTTATGCAGACATCTGACTTTTATCGATTACAACATCCAGAATATATTAAGGAACAATGATTTATTTCTATAATATTTATAGCTATATGTATATGAATTTTTATTATGAACTATTTTGCAAGTTTAATTTACGTAATTTTAGAGAAAGTACTTACTCAGGGCTGCAATTAACACTGTCTAGGAATTCTTGGCGAAGTTTAATTTTTGGTGGCTCTACTTTTTCTGAAGGTAAAATATTTCTATATTGCAAGAGATCAACAGTCTCCATTCCCTAAAAATAAAGTGTCATTATGTTATTCAAATAACAATTATTTGATGCCTTCATTTACTTACCCATAATTTGTTGTATCCAGTTTGTGCAACAGACATCATATTCATTTGGTTGTTCAATTGATTCATTTGATCAGGATATCGTTTGTTCATTGAATCTGGTGGTATGTTCAATGGATTTGGTGACTGACCTTGATACTATAAGCAAGAGAAAAATATTCATTCTAAAATATATTTTAACAAGTATAAACATGTATAAGATGTTTCTTAATCAATTAGAATACTGTAAAAATATATCTAAAATTGTAGTGTATTCGAATTATAACTTGCTATATGTGCTACATTTTTTATATATAAATATGTTAATGAATAGTCAAAAAAGTATGAATTTGAGTATATTTAGAAACAATATAACAAAATCAAACCATTCTCTGTCCAGGAAATTCTGTGACTGTGGTTGAAATCTTTCCTTGCATTTGTCCACTAGTAACCACTCCATAGGACATTGTATTTGGTACAGTAGCAACATGTTGTATACCATGTGCATTTTTGGCATACATTCTTTGTCCACCAAAATTTGATTGGTAAAGAGTTTGTCCTCTAGGTTGTTGCATAGGATTTGGTAACATATTTTGTTCCTGTACAAATGGTTGCGCACCTTGTCCAATATTCTGACTCTCAATTTTATAAGGTATCGATTCCAATGCTAAATTCTGTGGCAAAGTTTGCTCAAATCCAGCTACTGATTTTGGCAGATCCATTTGTGAATTTATTAATTCATCTCTTGGAGGTGCTTGATTCTGTATCACTGGCACTTGGAATTGATTCTGGACATTATACATCTGTGCATATTGCTGGTTTTGGGGTAACCTTACTGGGGGTAGCATTACAGGGTTCATTGAATTTTGTTGACCATTGATTGGAGGAGGCATTGATGGATGTTGTACAGGTGATCTGTATTGGTTGTAAAGATATGGAGTTGGAGATGGATCTCTTGAAGTTTCTCTAGATGGATCTCGTGATGACTGTGAAGATGGAGTACCTAGAAATAAAACATATTTACCATGAATTATAAACTTTTATTGCATTAAACAGACAACAAAATATTTTGATTTAGAAATTTTAACTTTTATTTGCATCAAATATATATAGATAATTCATTATTTTTAAATGCAATATTAAAAACATAAATTTGCATATATTTTTATTGTACAAAATATAATAAAAAGTAAATTATTGTTATATTAAATATCTGTTTAAAATACTATTTATGGTTGGAAACTGAAAAATATATTCATGAAAACCAGATTGATCTTATTGGTCACAATTTTGAATTCTCCTTTGTAATGAATATAACTAAACAAAGACTTACAAAGAGTGTCATCTATTGGGCAATGTTGAATTTAGACTTTCTAATAAATAACTACTTAGGTAGACATAAGTAAATGTAATCCACAAACAGTTTTGAGGAGCACTATTCTTTTCAGTTCCTAACTGTATATTGACACTTTAAACAAATTTTACAAATATTTACATCGTGCTATAGAGTGTGACATTTACAATAATTTAATTTCTAAACACATATATTACTGATTGAATTATTCATCTTCTCTGCATAATAAAGTACTGTTCATCACCTACCCACTCTGCTTAAATTATAAAACTTATATTTAACAGGATTTTTATAAAAAACATAGTAAAATCTATTTATAATATGTGTCATCAACTTTACATTAAAAAGTGACTTAAAATATGCTTATAATTTTATTTTTTTGTTTATTAATACTTAGTTGGTTTCCCTTTGTTTTATATAACTTTAAAAATTCAACAGAGAAATAAATCATACAGAAAATATAAATATGTGCTTCTGTAACATTTATTCAAACTACCTTTATAACACTGTTAAATTGTTAGCAATTTTCATATTGTTTCCACTATTAGAAATTGTATAGAAAATCATCCTTATATATTTGTAATATTTAAATTAAGATATAATACTGGCTAAGTAAAAATTGTAATATTGTTTTCATAAACCATTGTTTACTATTCATGTTAAGTATAGCACTATTGTAATAAAAGTATAACTTTTAGACTGCATTCTACTTTTCTTAATACATTCTCGAGAATAGTTATTTAAACTTTTTTTAATCTTCTTTCAGTGATAGTAACATTATTCTGATTTTCAGAATTACTTACAGCAACATAAACAATCATATTTAATAGTCCATATTATAAGCATATCTATGTTATAACATAAGAACATTGTTAACTAACTACTTTTAATAACTTATGTTATAACATAAGATCTTCTATTTGTCTAAAATAACATATTTTTATCTGAGACTACTCGAATGATACACTATTATGCATATATATGTATAATCAACAATTATAAAACAATAATTTAAAAATATTAATAATAATCAAATAATTACTAGTATACTATTTTTCTTTATATACTTACCTGTGAAACTATAATTTGTTGATTGCATGCCATTATGATGTGCTACACTTGACTGCCCATTTACCATCTGAGAGGGGCCACTTTTAAGGTTACTCTCATTACCATACGAATGGTATTGATAGTCTATTGGTTGAGACATATTGCTGATTTCCAAACGTCGCTATAACAATTTGAACACATGTAATTCAAAATATAAGAGTCATATAAATAAAGACATTCAAAATACATTAAAATAATTGAAAATTATACATTTATTTCCAACACAATGATTCTGTATAAAACCTAAAGAGAAAAGAATTTATTCATTCATTTAAAATAAAATGTTTCAAATTATTTGAAGAGAATATGAAACTCTATTTGCTTGTTTATGCCTATAATTTACTATACATACTTTTATAAATTAATTCCAAAAGAAATAAAAATACACATTTTGTTATATAAATATAATGGCTTATTATGTATAAAAATATATTACTTACAAAGTAATTAATTTTAATTAATAAAGATGATTAATATAATAATCAATAAAATAATTCTATGTTTATACCATTTTTCTTTATGATATACATGACAAATGAAATGTTTTTATAATTTCTTGAATATATCAATTATACATGCAATAACAAAAGACACTGTGAAAGACTTAAAAGCCACATGTTACAAGCAAATGTTATAATGTTTAATAACACATGACTCATTAAGCATTAATATATTTACACAAGAACATCATACAGTATTATACACATATATAGATTGGACTTAATGTGTAATATTCTTCCATGATCAAGAAACTCATCAAATATGACTCAATGTACATCAATTAAAGACTTTCATATTACAAATTTTGTAATGCTTCTTGCTTTTTGTTACATCTTTCATTATAATAAACTATAATTTATCTATATATAACTTATATTTCAAAACTATCAATGTGTAAAATTTGGATATGTTTATTGAACTGTGTAATTTTCTTTACAAAACATTCCTTTTGTGTCGAAGTAATAGATGTACAGACACATATATGTTACTGATATTTAATTATGAAGTTTCTTCAGTAAATATTTTAAACATCTTTCTTTATAACCAACTAAATATTTAAATTTATAAAAATAATGCTTTGATCCTTTATTACAAATATTCAGTAAACATATGAATCAAATATATTATTTATTAAAAGTGAAAGTAAAACTATTACACAACTAAAATATACTAAAAAAAATTGTGAAAATTACACACTTACAGCACAAATTTACCAATTACAATTATAACTTTTTATAAAACAATAATTAATTATAAAAAATTATACATCAACTTGTTAAGTTTCGTTTCATAATATAAAAAAACATATTCTTATTACACAGCTTTGTTTAATTTAAAGTGAAAATAAGGGATAAAATTAAAATATTATCAAAAAAAAATAATAGATTACTTATAATGTGAAATTTCAAAAAATAATTAAGTGAAATCCAACAACATCAAATTTATAGTATTTTCAATCTAATTTTAATTAAATGTAATGAAGTTTCAAAATATATTATCTGCATAAAAGATGTTCGTAAGACTTCAAATTTATATTTCACAAAATAACGACATTCAAACAAAATTGACATGAACAGCAACACTATATTAAGATAAACTTAAGTAAGGGGAACAATTGATATTACCATAAAAACAACAAAAACAAGATAAAACCTGTAAATATAATCAAATAAAATAGCTACGAACTAAAACCAGTTCGTGTTTAAAAAATAAACATTATAATTGCTCATTAAGCTGAAATTCTAGCGAGAAAATATTGACAAATGTTACAACTTAAAATTTACGATTAGAAAAGGAAACAGAATGCTTACACAAATTTTCAAAGATCGGAATGAAGAGAAAGATCGAAAGGTTAAAACGTCACGTCGAAGTTGAGGTGCTATAAAGTCAAAGTTTTTTGCCAGTAATTTGCCTTTAAAAAAAAATTTCTTACCTTTTCGACGAGGTTATCGCGGCAACAAGAAAGAAAATTTTAAACCTCACTGCACCAAGAGACGTGCATTGCACTTTTTATGGTGTAATTCGCCGTTAATTATTGGAGAGACGTATCTCGTCGACGCGACACACAACATTACGTGGCAGCCCAGTTGATTGAAGCGCCATTTTCGCTTTGTGGGCTGATACTGAACCACATACTTGAAATCGTTAATGTACGAACCATTTTACTCTAAATCGAACAAAGATTTGACACCATAGTTACCGATGATTTTCAATCTCGCAATATTCATAAGATTTTACGATCCCGAGAATCTAGTTCTTGTAAAATATCAGTCCTCTAAACTGAATAGTTTTCAAACTATCGAAAGTTAAAATTTTAATACATTGAAAGTTTAAATATTTTTGTTGCAATATTTGCACTCTATTTCAAAATTCTATTTTATAATAATAGCTACTTTAAAGTTCAAGGAATGTGCTCTTTAAAATTATATACATTAAATATTAATTACAGTTAATATAAATGATAATACAAAGATCATTTTTTGATTGCCGATTTGACACTGTTCTACTATCACCCTTTCTCATAATTAGATTCAGTAAAATTACCAGTCTATTTTTAGAACTCAGACTACAAAAATCTTGTTTGTAAAAGATAAGTCTATTTAAGAAACTTGTAAAAAGAATAAAATCTACAATAATGTATGGCGCGCAACAACACATGCGCGCGCTGTACAAACTGTAGAACCGTTTGCGCGTTTTTCCCATTTAATGACAAAAAATGTAGTAATAATAGGCATTATACATATATTCAGAGTTAATTTTATTTCGCTTTAAATATATTATTAAAAATTAAAGTTTGATAAGTATTTTTTTCTAATCTTAAATTTAAGATGGAATAGCCCTTTGAAAATTAAAACTGATCATGTTACAAATAATAAATTTCAGTTTGGTATATTTCAAGTGTCACAAGTGAAGTATATTTCAGGAAGAATACTAATTATACGGCTAACTTCATAAATTATAAAAATAAAGGAGGTAGGATTAGGAGAAGTCAAAGCATTTTGTTAAGGTATCGTAAATGAAATATATTTATAGAAATATTTTGTTCATTATATTCACTACAATGATATGAGTCAGTATGAGATGTCTCACTCAAAATTATTAACTGAAATAGTTTTATTAAATGTTTCTTAAAAATGTCAGGTAGAGCTGTAATTATAAATTGTTTTCGTTTTTCTCTTATTCCTAAAATATCTGAAAACGAATAGTTTGTATTTAAATCTTTAATTTAAAAGTCAAATAAGTTTTTGTACAATACTACAATATATGTCATATATTGTAGAATGGCTGATACTTCAAAAATGCAGTTAGTTAACTACAAACACTTGACCTTTGAATATATACAGGATGTCTCCAAAATTGTGGCACAACCGATCGAGTAATGATTTTACGTGTAAAAATCCTCCTAGAAAAAAAAAATGACATTTTTTCATTTAAGGCTTCGTTTTCGACGAAAAAGGAATTTAAAAATCCGGCAAGTACTTGTATAATGACTGTAAGTTTTGGCTTATCGGACTTCTGTTTCTTCTCGTATTTGTATTTATAAACATAGGCAATGTTCGAATTATTTTTGTGTATAAAATCACTATTCGCGCGGTTGCACCATAATTTTGGAGACATCTTGTATATTATTTAAATGTTATTCGGTTTAAATATTTTGCTTTTAAAATATTAAAAATAAGAAAAATATATTAGTTAAGACTTTTATTTAATTTTTTATTACACATTAAACATACAATTTTAAAACTCTATTTTATGAATGTTCAAGTAATAAAGAAATAAGCAAGTATAATTATGTTAATTCAAACAAATTCTATATAACAATTGTCATTAGAACATTGATATTATTAATAATTTTCAAAAGATTTTAAACTTGAAAATGTAATTCCCTAATAAACCTACTTGAAAGTAATTCCAAAAATATATTCCAGTCATAATGTAAATCTTTCATAAGAATTATATGTTTTAAAAATAAAAAAACAAATAAACATTATTTAATTACCAGAATTTTTCATCTATAGATTTATTTTAATATTTGGTCAATTTCCTAAAAGTATATATATTTTTGTGTTCACAAATTTTAGGAATTTTTCATAATTAGTCAATTGACTAATCACATTTACGTTAAGTAGTGTTTGATCACTTAATAGACACATATACAAAGTAATTACATTCATCTTATTTTAATGAATCAATTGTTTAACTAAATGTTTGTGATAATTTAATAGGGCTTTTTACATTAAAATCAAATAGCAAAATATCGATTTCAAAGAATTTTTCAAATATTATCGTTACTTATTATCACTGAATGGATGAAATTAAATATCCTATTATATTGTTTTCATATGGATTGTTTATAATCATACACATCAGACGTTTTACAAAAATATTGCTTTAGATATGAAATGGTTGTCATATCCCGGCATAAAGTTTCATTTTCTTCCAGAAAAAAATGTTATATTCTGCTGAATATATGTTTTTCATAAAAAACTTTTAATTTTCAAATTTTTCCATTTCTTAATCAAGTTTGTCACAAATTTCTTGTAATCTGCTCCGAAGAGTTGAGTTTTCTTCGTCTTGAATTATATTTTGACATAATGTTTTTAAGTTAGTTTTTCCAAGATGTTCTCTTAATGCATCTGAAATTATAAGTTAAATATAATTTTAACACAACCGTTTCTCTTTTTTTCTAAGTAATATCACGTTCACTACAGTACAAATTAAATTTCTGGAAAAAACCAAATAAAGTTGTCAAGAAATCATTAATTATATCTCCTATTTACATTTTATGATGCTGTTTTTATCAAATACGAAATATAAGCACAAATTCACTATAAAATATAAAGTAAACACAGTTTAAAATACCTGAATTAGTAATATTATCTAATAGAGATACAATATTTTGCAGTATTGGTACTTCCAGGCTATTCACAGTATCAAAAAATTTGCAAAGTTTTTCTCCTATATCAGCTTCAAGAAGAAGTTTTTCACACTCAGATAAACAGCTTGTAGTTAATATCATTAAACTAATTAGAGCTTCATTCCGCATTAGAATGTGTTGAGCCATTAGCATTTTGACTAGATGTTTCACTGCTCCATGTTCTATTACCGAAAGTGAGATTTCCTTATTCCTAAATTAAAAAGTATATAAGTAAATATTCTGAAAAATATCATTATATTTTTACAAACAATCAATAAAATAAATACAATAGAAATAAGGCATATGGTAAAGGCCGAAGTGTTTTATATAATATATTGGGTTGTTCGGAAAGTTATTTCGTTTTGCAAAATGGAGAATAGATAATAGAATTAAAAAAAAAAAAAAAAAAAAAAAAAAAACGAAATGACTTTCCGGACAACCCAATAGAAGCATTTTTTTTAAAACGTATTTATTAAAATTATTGCACCTGCTATTATTAATCAACCAAGCAATCAAGCGATTTGCTTCACCCTGATGAACTCCTGGAAGTTCCTCAACTTCACACCACTCAACTGTCCTCTTTATTAAATTGTTTTTTTTTCCTAACTGTATTGCAGCCTCACCTGAAATAGTGAATAGATTTATCAATTTAAATTTCAAGAACTGTTTTATTAATAATTAATTTTAACAAAAAATAAATATATTTTTAAACAAAAAATTATAGTTATATTCTTTAAATATGTAACATTAACATTTAAACTCTTTCATAAATTTAAATTTAATTTTGGTTCATAAATAGTTAAAAAACAACTTTTTTCAAATATAAATTTTATGCTATTTTTTTTAATAACATGATTTTAATAATGTATTTTTGATTACATACATATATAACATTTCTTATCTTTTGGTTTAAAAGTAACAATCCAAATATAAATAAAATAATTGAAATGAAGTATCAAAAATTGAAAAAAAAATATTTGAAAAAATTAATTCTTATTAAATGTTTTTGAAATGCAACCTTACATTGACCATCTATAACAATCCTTAATGTACCAAATAATTTAAAAACCACAGAAAATGATTGAATATCCAACATTGAATATAAAACATCTATTAATCCATCTTCTAATATTATAGGCTTATTATCTGCAAGAATAACAAGGTTCCTCAAAGCACTAAGTAAAGCATATTGAAATCTTTTGTCAGCAGTGTCTGTATTATTGCTCTGGAGCAGTTTAAGGAGATTGCGGTGAACACTTTGAGTAACCATAAGCTTGCAATGAGCATCGGTACGTGCAAAATTGCCCATTGCTAATACTGCTGTGATTTGCAAATCTTTGTCTTCATTTTCAAGCCACTGAACTAATTTCTTATATACTATGCCATTACTGTTATCATAGAGACTGTTCATACTTTCATCTGAAAGAATCACATTATACACCACTCTATTGATACATATAAATATATATATTTCTAAATATTATTTTAAACTACAATAAATATGATTAAAAACTGTCTTTCTTGTTGATTAAGAAAAGAAAAACATACATGTATAATATAGGAAAGTAATGTATTATGTACATACTTGAAAAATAACATAAATAATAATACTTATTAAAATCTATCTATAATGCAGTATAACTGTTCTTGATATAATGTCTTACAAAATAAGTAATCTGTTAATACTAAATAAATTACTTTTTTGTACTTTGCACATATATAATGAATGTTAAAATCACACAAATTCTACATATTAAAACTTACTGACCATTGAAGTAAAAATTATAAAAATAATTGATCATTATTATATAATATAATTTCAAATTTTTGTTTGTTTCATTCAAAACGACTTGTTTTACATAATAATAAATATTTTATTTAAGTTATTTTTTAAATGAATTTGTTATTAAAATTATATAAATAACACAATTTTAGCACATTTCAATAATACCTTATTATTATTAATATTAATATTATTGATTTAATAAAAATCTTGTAAAATACCTCCGGTCAATACAAGGACAATTAGATTGCAAGCAAGTTTCAACAATAACCTAGACTCTTCATCTGTACAGTATGGACAATGTTTTTCCAGAAGTTTCAATAATAATTCACAAATACCTGCTTTTGCAAGTAATAATTTTGCATTTTCTAAAATTTAAATATTTGCATTAGTAATTGTTACAAATGTTTATTCAGAATTTATTAATTAACATTTAAACTAAAATTGTATATATAATGTATTATAGAGCAACAGAAAGATCAATCTTAAAAGGAATAACAAGCCATACTGAATCAAAAATTGTAATCAACCTTTATTACAAATATGATTGTTTAAAAAGCAAAGCACTCAACTTATGTTTATTTAATTTTAATTTACAGAATGATAGATTACAGATCCCTATTGCTACATATGAAATATTAGGTGCAATAACTGAATTACTTTAAGTGTGCAAATAATTAAAATTACTTATCTTAGAATATATATTATAAATATCAACAGCCATTTACAACAAATATTTTTATCTCTTTTTTTAATTGTTTTTAATTACAATTGCATTAATGGTACACATGTTATTAAATAGTAGTCATTATGAATGCATTGGAAATATAAAAACATGCATTTACACTTTTTACTATTCACTTTTTTCTGGAAAACAACTTGCTTGATGATGCAGCATATTTCCCGAGATGTAATTAAGTTTGCAATAAATGCTATAATGCAACAATAGTAGAAGTAGAAAAACACTTAAAGACACAATCAGATTTACAACATATATTGCAAGGTATATAATTTCAATTATTTATATCTTTAAAATTATACTACAACTCACATAATTTCATATGCACAATTTTTCACATAACAAGAAGGATCTATAATCTACCATCCTGCAAAAGTAGATTCAAATTATAAGTGAACAAGTTGAGTATTTTGCTTTAAACAAAAATTAGTCATTATTATTTAGACTCCTCTTTACTCATGATACCACTGTATTCTTAAGAGATTCTCATTTGAAACGTTTTTTCAAATGATTTTTAATATAACAAAAAGTATGAAATATCAAATGAGAATACCCCCTTAACCTGAAACTGATTTTTCTTTCTGCCTGCATTATTATACATGTAATACAAAAAAGGAGTGAAAAAATTAAATGTATTTTGCAAAACCTTATTAAAATAAAGTACATGTACCATTTTCTGCTTGACCATGAAGAAGTTCCAAACACATTTTAGAGAGTTCTAATGATGTATCACTGGCTAAAATGTCGACCAAAATTTTTGTAAGTCTTTCATCTAAAAACTCTATATTAGCATCATCCAGTATTCCTAATATTAAGAGTGCATGCATAGCAGCCTCTCCACCTGTAGGTCCATCAATTTCCAAAATACTGCAGATAATAGGTACAGTTTCCTGTTGCAGTGCCTAAGAAAGTTTTCCTACAGATTAACATATTAATTACCACGAATGTACTAGTATGTTATGTTAAGAGTTTATGGTATTTACATTAATATATTAGTATGTATTCATTTCCTCCATGTGTAATTTAGTAGACTTTAATTGATTTGAATGAATCAAATATTTTATTTTTAAAACAAAATAAAGTTGTTGCACATAATTGAAACACGTTTTTAAAAATATTAAAGAATATTGTATTGTTTATAATCTTACATTATAGTATATGAAGATTATTGGATAAATTTGCATGTACTCATACTTACAATTCTACTCTAGTTGAAAAAGGTATGTAAAAGCATACTAATTTAATATCAAAAACATTTTGTTATCAAATTATTTACATCCTAAAAAATATACCTCACTCACCCCCAAAGATTACACATAAGGCTTTTGATCAGAATACTTATAAAATAAAGTTTATTTAATTATTAACAAATTTCATAATAAATTATTCATAGTCTATATAATATATACTTATTTTTAAGAATACATTTAAAAAAAGATCTGAAACACCAGATTTCTACTTACATAAGCAAAGATTATAAATACATACTAATACACCGATTGTATATGACGTGCATTTTCTGACAACATACTAGCATAAATGTGATAATTTAAGTATTAATAATTAACATAATTAAAGAAGTTGAAAAAACATGCAGAACATGACACACCTCTTTGTGAAGGAATGATCTGTCAATAAGAAAGTTCAACAAAAGTCCAGCAGCAACATTACGGAGAAATGGTGCTCCTTCTACATTTTTCATTGTAACACTTTTTTCTAATACTGCCAGAATTGAATTCAACCCATTTTTGTCTTCTACAAATTTCTTACCATTTTCTATAATTTTTTAAACAAAAAATGTTAAGAAAATGAAATGTATTAATATAATGTAATTTAAACTCTTATTTAGTTTAAAATTAATTTAATTTAATTTGAACGAAATTTTATATAATTGATTTTTACATTAATAACTTTGTTTTCTATCAATGTTTGTACTTTGTTTAAAGTATGTTTTAAAATTATTATTATTTATATAATTAGAAAAACAAGAATTTTATTACACCTATGTTTAAAATTTCTGAAGAATTAAAGTAGATTAATTAAAAGTTATTTTTATTCAAATTAATAGTTTCATTTACTTCTCTAATTAAAAAATATTATTCCACTTTCCTCATCCGTAAATAGGAAAAACTGATGTATAATAATATAAATAAGTAATTTTTATAATTTATAAAACTTTAAATGCACCATTATATTTGACGTTCTTGAGCAGCTACTTAGGTTTGTCTATGCATAAATCTGCGACTGCTTACAGTACTACTTCCATAGTATTTGAGTACTAAATATATTAGATTATTTACAAAAATACTTTAAAATTAAGTTTGCATTTTAATTTCCAAACTGAACTTTTTATTAACTATTGATAATATATGTCCTTATGCACATAATGAACTAAAGAAAATACTTTTTATATAAAGGGTATTAACTAAATTACCATTGAGAACACAAAACCTATAAAGAAAACTAAATTTATGCAATAACTAAGATAAAATCATTGATTATTGTTTCTAATATTATTGAACTATGATAATAGTTATTTTAATGTTCCATAGCTGCATATATGAACACAATTTGGTTTTTTAAGAATTAAAGTTACCTACCATTCTCATAACAAATATTTCCCAAAGCCCTGGAAGTTTGTGTTAATATATCAACCCGATCGTCCTTTAAGAGATCTATTAGTGCATTTACTAAATCTGTACTGGTGCACTTTTCTCTTCCTGTTTTACTTTTAGCAATTTCAGCAATTGCCTTAGCAGTTTTTGCAATGATGTCTTTAGACTCATGATGCAATAAAGTTAGAAAGACATCATCTATTGTGAATTCAGTAGCTTCTAAACAGAATAAAAAAATTTATGTTCATTATAAGAAAATACAAAGATGTATATATGCCTGCATAAAATTATATGTATATTTATAAAACCAAATTTTGTACAACTAATGTTGTCAATTATCAAAACAAATCTAAATATATGGTATAATATCACTTAAGTAAAAAATATAAAACAATACCTCCAATAGAAGTTTTGCTAATGTTAACAATGGAGTCTAAAATTTGAATGATATCATCAATCTCTTTTTCTGTTTTTACAACAAACCTCAAATCTTCAACTAACTTGGCAATGTTATGTTTCAATTCACCTAAAACAAGAAGATATTTCAAAATAAATGATAATGTATTTTGTTTTTGCATCTTAATAGATTTTTTATTTTAAATATCACAAATTTAATAAGTTTGTTAAAATTGTGTAGGATTAAAGATCCTAATTGTCATTAAATGTTTTGACACCAAATATTTTTACCACGGTTTGACATTAGAATTAATTAAATAGAATGTAATTTTATATGTAATATACTTAAAAAATTGTTCACTATCGTACCTTCCAACATTTTCTTTATCTCAGTTTCAAATGCTAAACAAATCGAATTTCCTTTCAAAATTAATTACAATAAAATTCATTTAACATAGAACAGCATCTTTAAAGGATCTTCCATAAAACTGTAAATCCTTAGATGAGGTAGTTGAATTTTCGTTAGAAGTGCTATAGCAGAAAAATTCTCATTCTATTTCACATATTCTATACACTAGGCATGAATGCCAACCACTGATACGAGAAAAAGACTCCCGATCTACCCGGCGCCATATTAAAATTTCCCCCACTCTAATGCACGAGCTGTGTGCGTGGGTTCGGCACTTTAATAATTGGAGAATCGAGGATGTAGATAATGTGCTTTCTCTCTCGTTCTCGAAATAGCTGAAGTCTGATTTATGGACAGACGGCTGAACTGTACTGACCATCGTTTACGTTTAAAGATAGAATATTGTTCACAATTCATCTCATGAAGGAAATTAAAACCCACAATTTATTCTCTCTAAATTTACTTAGAACTTTTTTAATCTTTTTTACAAATAACGCATACACATATGTGTACATATATATATCAAAATAACTAAAAAATTATAAAATAATTACTATTAACCACGGACTAATTATGTCCAAAATTTAATCAGACATAAAGATGGAAATATAAAACTCAAATATAAAGTTTTATTGAAGTTCATTTAGCTATTTAGATACTAAATGATTATGTAAAATTCAAAAATTTTTTGAAAATTTTCATTTTTACAATATTTTCTTTTGTTTTACAAATTGTTGACAATATTTTGTCTACAAATATAATTAAGCCCAATTCTCCAAAGCTGTCGAAGACCTGAGTTCGTAGATACGTAGTTCGTAATTAGTGTGTAATGGTGGGGGAAATTCAATAGGGTGTTAGGTAGGTCAGGATTAGGCAAGCCAGATTTTGCTCCCTAGATTTCTGATTGGAAGGAGTAAGAGAAGGCAGCATGGTGGAAATCAATCGAAGTTCATTATTTATACTACGACTAAATTACTAAATGTACGAAAAACATTGCGAACGTCTGCGGTTTTCTTATATGCTTTTGTATGAGACAATTTCTTATGCATGTAACAATTTATGATCATTATTTATGAAACTGTTTTGAGTCGCTTGGTAAGAGGCTATTTCCAAATCATAGAAATACACCCAGTGACATTCGTTTTGTTTAAGGGATAACTTACTAAAGTCTGTTTAATTTTCGATGTTTGATTGGTGACCGTGCTTAGACATATACATATCTTTAGTTTTATATAAGTATGAATATAAGTATGAAATAGTGGAATTTCAAGTTTCTATAGATAGCGTAGTTCAAAAGATTTGTTATATTATAAGGATATTTGTATCGAATTAGATACTGTTACGGCGTCATAGCTGAGAATAGATTTTAAATAAAGCTTAAAATAGCAAGAGAATCAATAATCAAATCTTGAAGCAAATCGTACCTTTTGATTTAAGTCATGAAACCTTTCGAGAAGTTTTTTGCTTTCATTAGTTTCTAAAAGTGTTTTTCCACTAGAGCTCCAATCTCGAATCGAACGTCCAAACACATTGTTTAGGCCACATCGTCACTTGTAGGAATAAGGCTAACTTTCCTTACCTTGGTAATTTTTAAATATTAGCAACTTTAATTATGAACAAGTAAAAATTTAAACCCTTTATAAAAGTCATATTTGAGCAATATCAAGTTTTAATTCTTCATCACTCGGAAATATTTTAAAAATGCTCACGCACCTTGCGAGCAGATACTTCAAGGCTCTACGGATATGAATCACATTACGATTGAGAATTGAGGAGAGTTGGTTTGTTACAGTGCTTCTTGTAATAGTCTATGGTTTACATGTAAATTATTAAAAAAATTTATGTGATTGTGATTTTGTAAATTGTTCAAGTTTTCTTCGAATTTCTTCGAAAATTTTTAAAAATCTGTTGCTGTCATGTAATAATACGATATATTTTAATAATATAAAGCAGTCATGTCTGACGAAGACATTAAAAAGCAAAAAGAAAAATTATACGGTAGGTATATGTTATAAAATCACCAAATATAAAATTATACTTCAATGTAAAAATTTTATGTCTCCATTGATAACTGATGTACTCATCTTAGAAATTCTATATAAGAATAATTTATGAAGAATTATATATATCTTTAACAACTGAATAGAATAAATTTAATTACAAAAGACAGATTTTTTTCCATGAGGCTTAAAAGTCCTTTATAAATTAGTTTAGGTTATGTTTTCATTTAAAACTTACAAAATAATATAGTTTTAAATATGTTCAATTCATTTTAAATCACCTTGTATTTATTTAATTAGATATTTTTAAGGAGTTTGAAATTTGTTTTTCAGCTACAATCTTTCTAAGCGGAGTAGCAGGAATTTCTGCTATGCTTGGTTTTTTTACTGCACTGTCATCAACTAAAAGAAAAGATTCAAAGAATTTTGATATAGGGATTCTGGGAGAAAAAGGCCTTCCTGAATCAGGAGTATCGCTTGCTACAAGGGCTCTTCTTCGGGGTACTGTATGGGCAGTTAGTTGCTGTGGATTGTTTTTTTATGGTATTTGGAAGCTGTCTGGAGCTTCAAATGCTGAAGAATTTCGATTAAAAGCTGGTTCTATTTTACCTCGTATACCAAAAAATGATCCTCCTCAAAGTCGAACTGAATTTAAAAATCTTACCGATTTGCTTAAATATATCTCAGAGGAATGGGGTCAAGAAAAATAATCTTGTTTCTTTACAAACTAGAATTAAAGAGGGAAAAAATAGTTCTAAAAAGATTTTTAAATCTGTGAATATATCAGAAATAAAGTACATAATATGAAATGAAAATAAAAATGATTATGATTAAGTAAGTTCATCTTGAAAAGTTTATGATCATTTGTATTTTCTAAATGATAGCATGTTATTTTAATTGGTCAACATTAAAAAGAACTGTCAAGTCTGAAGTCCGTAAATAATGTAATTTTAAATAACTGTGTTCTTTTAGCTATTTTACCTTACAAAACATAATATTATAACTAATATTTATAACAATGTTTGTTCAACATTTTTGTATATATGTGCGTATATAGTTATCTATTACTAATAAACAAAACTTAAGATTTTGACTTGTAATATATATATATATATAATATGTATTGTAAACAGTAGTAAATTTTGTATTGAAATTTTTATGTTTGTGTACATAAGTATAATTGTATAGTTGTACTTATGTAAAATATTATAAAAGCACATGTTTTGTTCAATGTATAATCACAATGAGTTTTATTCACATCAAACTTAATCATTTCATGGAAAAATTTGAAGTTTCTTTATAATAATTTTTTCCAAATATTATAGTTTACTTCTAGTATTCAAGAAGGTAATATTAGAAATATTGTATAATTTTGTATTTTCTAAATACATGAAGAGTATGCAGTTATTTAATATTGTACAGATGTTTATTTCAAATTATTATGCACATTATTCTTTGATGATACACGCAATCAATTGGTAATCTTAATTATTGTAATTTATAAATTAAAGATTATCCCAAGGTCATTGTATAGTAGGTCGTTCAATTCGTCTATCCGTAAACAATAATGCTATCAAGTTCAAAACATATAGTTATTTGAAATACTCAAAGTGACTTCAATTTTTTATTGAATAAAAAAATTTTTCATCACTTTTCTTACGAATAGATAAAATAATATAATTATCATTCATGATTGTATAGCTTAGATTATTTTGATCTATATCTAACAATTCCTGAATATCGTTGGCAAAAACCAGTTACCTACGTCATTTAAATATGTATATGACCTATTCTGTGTCGGATAATCGGTCGCGTTCGCGTAACCGAAATCCGGATAATCAACGTTCCACTGTATACATATGTAAATTGAAACGCAATAGCTACGCATAACTATCTAGGTACGTCTAGAGTATGTAGCTGGCGGTTAATCCATTGTATTCATTGAGATATTTTTGCTACCTTGTTTGTTCCTGTAATTCTTCCAGTCTGACAGTAATATCGGGCAAAATATAATTAAATTAACAATTGACAATTGCAATTCATGATTAATTCTTTTAACTATAAGAATCAATTATTTGCAACAATTACAAATGATCAATTGTCTATTGCAGTAGTAATTCTTTTGGAATTACAATTAACAATTAAAGAATTATAACTCTTCGTAAACTGTGATAATTTCTTTTACGAAAATCATTTCTAGTTTCAATTCTAAACCATTTATGTATTAATATGTGACATACGTCAAGTAGAAAATAATTGTAATGTTTTGCTGTGATTCACCAGTTAATTTTCCGATTAACCGGATTGTAAATACTAATCGGTTATCTAAATATTTTATTAAAAATATTTATCTTAACGCTATTACATATTTTTATCACTGTGACATAATAGTTGAGGTCAAGACCAATCACATGATCAATGATAACATGACCTTTATGTGATCTTGAGTACGAACAATATAGTTATATATACAGTGAGTCACAGCCAAAATCGTACATCACATATACGAATACGTTTCGTCTCGTGAAAAAGTTCAGGAAAGATATGGGGGAAAAAATATCATGAATCTATATTGTAAATGTATCTATATTTATTATGTAGTAGTATCAAAAGGAACAAAGTTGTCTAAATATAAAAAAAAAACAAAGTTACTATGATTCAATTTATACCTGACTGACCGAATTGAAACTGGTCGTTCGAAGGGAACACTCACTGAGTTATAACATCGAGAATGAACGAAATAGAGCAATAGCGAGTAGCAACTATTAATGCAAGATAAAATTTTGTATACTTTTTTCTATTATATTTTTGTGAAAGTACATAAGAAACAATGGATTGGCGAAGTTTTCCCGATGAAAATGAGTCCAAACATGACCGTGTTTCAAGGTGCACGTACTTGCGTTATTCGAAAGACTTTCATTTTATACACACGTAATTAAAGATAATTCAAATAGAGTCATACTTGCACTTATTTATATGTAGAAAAATTTACTAATGCATTGATAACACTGGCATGAAAGTATAGCGAAAGGTATAAAAATGTTGAGTTTAATTAAAAGATGAAATGTAGTGCACATCAAAGAACGTCTTTTGCGCTCAAAAGACATAAGAAACAATGATGGAATGGAGTCAAATGAAATTAAGGATTACTGTAATTGTAAAATTGAATCATCATATGAGATTGTTTATTAAAAGTTTTAATTGCGACTATAAATGATTGGTGTACAGTGAACTTTTTCACTGCGGAATTAAGCAATGATAGGAAAAACAGTTTAGTTACTAATAACGATGCTTATAAATGTACGGTAAAATGAAAAAAAGGTACTTTTTTTATTGTTCTCTCCAATCGTTTATTACGATCTTACGGAATTAGCCACAAAAATGAAGAAGTTTATGTGAGGGCGGTCCGATAAGTACTTAGCCTCACCACCCGATGGTCGCCACGATCGCAAGAAAAATTTATTACCTTGTAGTACATTCTTGTAGACAGCTACTGTCAAAATTTCAGCCGAATTGGACTCATATTTTTGTTTTGACCGCGTGTGGAAGCGGGTGTGTCCGCGTATTTTAGAAAAATGGAAAAAGAGCAATATCGGTCGGTGATTCGATTCTTATTTTTGGAAGGGAAATCGCGCAGCGAAATCAAAGAGCGCTTGGATGCTGTGTACGGTGATTCTTCTCCTTTGATGGCGACCGTCAAAAATTGGTTTAACGAGTTTCAACGTGGTCGCACGTCGGTTTTTGATGAGCCACGTCCAGGTGCCCCGAAAACGGCTACCACGGAGGATAACGTGAAAAAAATTCACGATCTCGTATTGGCAGACCGCCGATTGAAGGTGCGCGAGATAGCTGAGACAGTAGGCATCTCAAAAGACCGCGTGGGTCATATCCTGCATGAAATATTGGGCATGAGAAAGCTGTCGGCGCGATGGGTGCCGCGTTTGCTTAGTCCGGACAACATGCGCAACCGTGAGACCACTTCGGAGCAGTGTTTGATGCTGTTTAGGCGCAATCCGAAGGAGTTTCTGCGTCGTTTCGTGACCGTCGATGAAACATGGATCCACTGGTACACACCAGAGACCAAGGAACAGTCGAAACAGTGGACTTCACCCGGCGAACGTGCTCCGAAGAAGGCGAAGTCTGTCCTATCGGCCGGAAAGCTGATGGTCACCGTTTTTTGGGATTCAAAAGGTGTGATCTACATCGATTACCTGGACAAAGGCAAAACGGTCACAGGGCTCTACTATGCCAGTTTATTGGGCCGATTCGACGCCGAATTGCAGGAAAAACGGCCCCATTTGGCGAAGAAAAAAGTGCCCTTCCACCATGACGACGCACCGGCTCACACCTCCGCTGTCGCCACGGCCAAATTGGTCGAATTAGGCTACGAACTGCTGCCCCATCCACCGTATTCTCCAGATTTGGCCCCGTGCGACTTCTTTTTGTTTCCAAACTTGAAAAAGTCACTCGCCGGGCAGAAATTTGAGTCGAATGAGGAGGTTATCGCCGCCACGGAGGCCTACTTTACAGACCTCCAGAAAACGTATTTTTCAGACGGGTTGAAGAAGTTGGAGCATCGCTGGGTCAAGTGTATCGAGCTGAAAGGAGATTATATAGAGAAATAAATCGCCACTTTTCCAAAATTTTCGTTTTTCTTTTGTAGGCTAAGTACTTATCGGACCGCCCTCGTATCTGGTGTTTTCTTTAGTAGAGTATCTAAAGTAATATCGTTTACTTCGTTCAAGTTTATTTGAGCGTAGCAGTTAATGGACAAAATATTAAGAATTGTGAGCTAGTGGAAAGGCAATTGAAAACGATCATGTACAGGCAGAGCCTTACGTAGTGCAGAACACAAGCGTTTGACACCTCGTTTGGTTTGAATTGGGGTATGGTCGTGCGATGTCGTTGAGTGTGTCGCTCTTATATTTTGTTGACAGTAGCAGTAGACAATCAAAGAAAAGGAACGAGTGAGATTAAATGAGTGCGAACAAGAAAGAATTAATAGTAGTCGTAGCAAAGGACAATGTGTGAGAAAGAGTGGGATACATACAGGTGAAATTATAGATCGAATGAAATTGTTAACTTTTGAGTGCTTTGACGTTAATTTTAAATACTACATTCTAGAAAGTAGCTTTTCTTGTGGACGTAATGTTTTAATTTCGCAAAATTTTAGCGTCGCTACAATATACAATTGAAGATTCAATTTGAGTACAAATTGAACGTGAAATCTCCTTTTTAAATAAAAGTTAGAAAGTAAAGATCATTAATGTTCAAATAAATAAACTTTATTCAAAATCTTATTAATATATTAAAAGTATTTTAAACGTGGTAGTCGGCACCTTACAAAGAAGTCGCTGATCTGTGTTATATTTCACGCTTCAATTGATGAGCATACCGAAAATGAAAAAAGTTTTGATAATCTTAGAGTGAGGATTTACTGTAGCAGGAAGTTGGGTAATGAGTTTTGAAATAAAATAATGTGATATTTAATAATTAGAAGAAACGTTTTCATACCTCCCGTCATAAATTATTATTGTTGATGTACAATGTTTATATATAATAAATAAAAATATAGATAATAACAACAGAAATCATACCAACAAATTATACAATTATCTAACTGTCGCTCGTGATATTTCTTTCATAACACGCACATACAAACTTTATCTTTAGTTCTTTTTACGTGTTACTTTCGTTTATGTTGATATATACCTATGCGTGTTCAGAGTCATTCTAAGCGAAAAAGAAATCAACTAAAATCAAATCCTTTCTCCATTTATTTTAATGGGCTTTTGGTCTCTTTTGTGTTCATTTCATGCACCTTTACTTACACAAGTTGATATCCACTAGAATTTTGGTAATTTATTTTAATAAATTGCAAATAAAGCAATTGCAAGTAGAATCTTTCTTGTATTTCGTTGTTTACTTAACGTTTACTTCTATATTTTTCAAGTAATGAAAAGCTTAATAAACTGTACATTTTATACAACGGCAGACAGTATGTTTAAAACATATGTTCCAAAATGTACGAATAAATGTTCAAAACTCTTCTTACTTAACCGAACAGCAATTTGTCTCTCGTCGTCTATTCATTTATCTTCTAAAAAAACTAGTTCTCGTATCTCAAAAAAATGTCTGCTTTCTTGAACTGTTCATGATTACCGCTATTACGATAACCCAGTAGTTACAACTTTGGTGATGTAACAAATGTAGCGCTTAATTATTACGTTACCTGTATAAATGTTGATTCGAAGTTTCGAATCAATTTGCTAAATTTCTCCTATGGAAACACATTTTGTTTCTTCGTTAGAAATGCATGCATTTTGAACTTCAAATTGTAATAAACTGTTGCTCTTCTATCGACGATAAAAGCAGCACTCAATTAACTAATCATTTAATTGTAATAATTAGTAGCTACAGTATCGCCACAAAGTAGTTATTAATTACTAAATCGCGATTTAAGAAAATCCTCTTAAAATTGAGACGTCTATAATCAATGAAAAGAAATAAGTATTTGCAATAATTGCTCGTTTAAACAGTACTAAGTAAAACGAAATAATTGTGAACGAATAGATAATGATACACTATCTAAACTACTATTAACAAAAGGAGAACGGAATCTAATTTTCATTGCATCCACATTTAATATCAAACATACAGAAAGAGGTACTTGAAATTAACACCTTCGTTTACATCACTGTCATTATATGTTGCGAGAGGCGGATTAAATAAAGGTTGCATGTTTTTATGCAAAGATAAAATTCAATAGAATTTATTGGATGAATAGCCAGTAGATAGGAAGTCGATAGTGATCTTCATTTCTTTTAAATAGAAACATATTTTTTACAGCAGGATTTTAATGCATATTATAACGAATTCAATTATTCTACTCTAAAGAAAATGATAATATTATTAGGGATAATAATTTCAAATGCCTCATCCTATATAATGTTAATTAGTGTATGAATCGCATACGCTAACAACATTTCTTTAATTCAGTATGATAATGCGATATTGGTTAATATACATTTGTGACAATTTTTATAATAGATATAAAATTCATGTTACTTGTTTATTATATCACATAATATCGATTATCATTCTACTGATATTAATTCCAATACTAAAAGGCAATAATAGAAGCATTTGTATATTTCGGCAGTCGTTGACAGATCACCAAATGTATTAATATAATTAATATAAAAGAAAGAATCTTAGTTTATTGCAAATACTTTTTATTGCTATATTACACGCTTGGTTTTATTTGTCTCGTTTTATTACGTATTCTTGGGTTTTCCCACATTTTACAATAAATTTACAATAAGAATTATAAATTCATTGTTAGAAAGGATTTCCTATAAAATGTTCGCTTTTTTTTTTTAAATTTATTTATTCTAATGTTTTTTTTTTCTTTGAGGGTAGTAGTTTGACACGGATACTTATGCTCCGAATCAAACGTTCATTTCTTACCAACTAAATGAAATACGCATATTTGACTGCCATCATGACTGTAATTAATATTATTTAATTAAATAAATAAACAAGTTTAATCACTCAAATCGTTTGAATTCAACGTATCAGTACTTTTGCGATATTTCGTCATAAATTAAATATTATATTTTTCGTTGGATTGATTTTTTCGTTAATGTTACCACTGAGCTTTACTACACAATGGAGAGCAGGTTTGGGTCGCAGTAATGTCTACTATTTTATACAAATTAGACACTTGTAAAAATTGTATAATTATTTATGACTATTAATTGTGTCTAAATTAAATAATCAAGGGAATTATCTATAAACAATATTTAAATTACAGTTACAAGTACGCATGATACTAGATTAGTATACCGGCGTCAAAATTTTATCGTTAATATTTGTGCGAATGAGGAGGAAATCGGTAATTTATGGAAAAAAGTGTGTCCAATTAAAAGTCATGTAAAACGTTAAAAGGAAGGTACATAAATAATTTCCGGTATGGAAGTGCGCATCGATCAGCGGCATGGACAAACCATTTAAATATTGAAGCACGTATCAATACACTCCTGTTTTGGCTAATAAATGCTTTCATTCTGACCATACGACTAGAATAGGTCAGTGTACATTTCAAAGGGCGACCAGCCCTACAAAGATATTAATTTAACGAATTTAGGAGAAAAAAGTTCTTTGTCTTGCAAGTAGTTTTTTTAATGGAATTATTAATTTTTCTTTCAATAAAAACTTATTTTAAAACCTTTATAATTCATAATCTTTTATGAAAACACATTTTTTTTATTCTCGTTATGTGACAGATATTTAAGAGAAAACTCGTTCAATTAATTCTTTTAAATTGTATGTAAAATAACGTACAATTATATTAAATTTCAATTATTATATTATACGAATTGCAAATGATTTAAACAACTGAATAAATAAAGAATATAATTTGTACGAAAACTTCGGAACAAATTATGTGATATAAAATTTTGCAAACCGAAGAAATGTCTTTGCAGAGCTGGCTGCACCCCCAACGTTATAAAATATCGGTAAGCAGCTCATTTTATTATACTAGCGGCATAAGATAGTCGTGATAGAAAATAGTAAATATAAACTTTCTTTTTTTTTTCTTCTAATGGTCACGAATGATTAAATCACTGTTAACAGTACTTGATTATAATTTCATTCTCCAATTTTTGTCAACCTTCTTTTCATTATTTTTTTACGAAAAATATTTCTTAGCTCGTTTTGGAGATAGGCCCAATGAAATTTCAGTGGACATAATGCTTTTTGTCCACTTTTTCGGCTTTTTCGAAAACAATTTGAATTCTTATTCCGGTAGAACGAGGCTTCGGAACGGTTTCTTATTTTTCATTCCTTTTCTGTTGTTATTAATATCAATTTTTAATACGTCATGTAAAAAAATTCTAGTATAAATTTGATACTAGTTAAAAAGAAAATTTAAAGCGATGGTGTAAAGAAAAATTTCTATTAGATCAATCACGATACATATTTCGAAGTATCATTTATATTGCACTTATACAAATTGCCATACATTCTTTATCATATTTGACCATATTTATTCTTCTTCATATATATATATATATAACATTAAATATGTCAAACATCCGTAAATTTAGTAGAAAATATATTATATTTACTGTTAAATGCGTTATGCTCAACATATTTTTCAGTATTAAATAATTCCATGTTAAATAATTTATTATGCAACGTGACATATCCTTAAAAATTATATCGCTAACCTCGTTCTACCAAGGTTTTTGTAATATTCTAACTCCATAGACGTTACCCAAAAAATGTTATCAAGAAACTTCTTCAGAAATTATTTCTAGAACAAAAAAATATTTTCAAGAAATGCCTCTAAGAAGCTCCTTTATTAGCTGATAACACATTTAACATTAAATATGTTAAACAGGTTATCATTAAATTTATTACTAAATTCAGTGTGCAACATTTAATATTATCATAAAATTCAGTGTGCTGTATCTTCAAATAACGCATCTCCCCCCTGTCACCCTACCGTACAACTTTGTGACTTCAAGTTAACAAAAACTTCTAAAACCGAAAAACATTTTCAAGGTGCATTTCTTGAAAAGCATTCCCAAAATACATCTTTAAAAAGCATATTCAAAAGGCATTTTCAAGAAATGTCTTCGGAAATCGTCTCTAGAAAATGTTTTCAAAAATTGTCTGTGTGCTTTAATTAGCCTTGAGCTTTTCGTACTCCACTGATCCATTGGCGTAATTCTTTTTCTCCACTTTATTGCTATGTTTGCGGCCTAGGTAGGACTTGTGGAAGAATTTAGCGAAAAGGACAAAATAACTGAAGTACATGGCCAAACTGAATTTAAGATTGACACGTGAGACGTGGCAGTCAATGTGGCCACTTTCCATATACTGATAAGTTGTAATATTTATGATGCACCCGCTAACCATTTGTACTAGCTGCAGCGTCGTGATCAGCATGGAAATCCATTTAGGTGGTTTGTAGCGCATCGCCTTGAGAGCATAATACGAGTACATTACGGAGTGAACAAAGTAGTTCATTACAATAAACCACCTGGCGGATGCTGTGTATTCCGAGTATGAAAACCACGAGTAAAGAAGCACTGTTATATGGTGATACCAATGTAGAAAGATAAGAGGCTGCTTTCTTAACACAATGAAGATCGTGTCACCAAGTTCTGGAAGCTTTGATAGCACGAACATCCATGACCAAAAACCAGACACGCAGTCATGCTCGATGAAACTGAAAACAAAAAATCATTCTCCTATCATTGCTTTACTACATTGACTTGTTATCGTCTTATAATGTGTGCATATACTCGAAATGTTTAAACAATTTTTGTGTTACGTATATTTTGTGTAACTACGATAAAGTTACGTGTGAAGCTCATTAAGAGAGATAGTTTCATTTCGTAATGATTTAATAATTAATACTCGAGTGAATAAGCCGACATATATACAAGAAAAAGAAGAAAAATGCAAAACAAAAACGAATAACAAACTAATATTGTAAGTACATAGATAACAATTAGATTACTTAAGTCTATAAAATTTCTAATTACACAATCTAGACTGAATCTTATCTCATAATATTATACATCCGCTTTAAAGAGAAGTGTTGATAGGTATGAAAGGTATATGAAACTAAAGTGTAAATATTACAAAGCACTATAACAGGAGAAAACTCTTTCTTAAGTGAAGTGTTATTGAATTGATACTTGTCCGCTTAAATAAAAGCATTGCCATTTTGTGCTAGGGCATATAATTTAGTACAAGCACGTATATACATGATTTTAAAATTAATATTTCATCAATCATAAGTTACTGGTTAGGTAAAATCAATTCTTCTAAGTATTTGTACAATATCAACAAAGTAATGCGAATGTATCGGCAAACACAAAAATTGTTTTTGAAATTACGTTAGTTAAGTGGAAAAAGAGAGGAGGAATTACCTAGGTATACAAATACTATGGTAAAACCCATAATGCCTTAGCACGTGGATCAATTCTGGCGCTGTTCTAGTAAATCCAATAATGGAAAATGTTGCAAGCAGTGTGCTCCACAGTGAAAGCAAGCCTCTTAGCTCAAACTTTGGTCTAGTTGACATGTAATGCTGCCCACCAAATACTAAGATCATATAAATGCCACAATAGTAGAAACCATTTGTCCAATTCTTCATCATCCACATTCTGGTGTCCAAATGTTTGAAGGTTTCTTCAAAGTTGAAAACGTACGAATAGTTTGGTACAGTGACCTCCATATAATCCATTTTATTCATCTTGAAATATTGTTCAGTCTCTTTTCCACAAAATGTTACAGAACTCACTTCCTTATGGCGCTATTTCTAACTTACTGGAAAAAAAGACGAGCTATTAAAGACTTTCATTCACAAAGAATTAAAAACATAAAAATAATATTCGTTTTATTCGATTTTTTTTTCTTTTTAAAAATCTCCGTTGTAATATCTAATCTGCGTGATGATTATGGCAAGCAAGTTTATGATATATAAATTGCATTTATCATTCTTAAGTAAATTAAACATGTTTTAAACATTTTTAAAAATTTATACATATGTATTCGCGAAATATATTACAGTTCAATTCGAGGTGTAATAACCCACATTATTATTAGTGTTGATACTTATTTTATACAATGTATGTGTACAATTATGTCATAACTTTAATTAAAGTGCTATCTGTAGTAAAATGTTAAATTGTGCACCATGTAGAAATATCGACACAAGTTTTTTCTTATTCAATTTCTTATTACAAACAAAAAAGTAATTTGAATACATGAATCTTTTCAAATAAAAACTGAAGAGATAATAAAATAATCTAACAGAGAGGTCGCGCACCTGTGGAATCGTCAATTTTTTTTAAATTTTTTCTTGCTCGTCATTGCTCATTATTTACAAAGACGTACGTAGATTCGTATCGAAGATGATATTATATTTTTATTCTGTTTCTTATTTATTTTTTACAATGCACCGACTTTTGAGGATATGATACGCTATTCATGGTATGCTATAAAATTGATAACTGAAAGATCAATTTTTTTTAATGTCAATCAAATATGTTTTCCGAAAACAATACAAAAAGCAAAATGTGTATGGTAATGCATTAGGCATTAAATGTTTTTCATGTTGTTACGTTGCATCCGAAATATTATAAGGAATTCTGAAAACAGATCTCATAATTCGTCCAAATAACGAATATATATTATGAACCGATGTTTCTCAAAATCTAATCAGATTTTGAAATGAGAATTTATTATTCGTGAATTACAGAATATTCCGTGTTTTCAATGTTAGTAGTTATCTGCGAATCACAGAATTATCTGTGTTTTTAGTTTCAATAGTTATTTGCGGATCATGAAATATTCCATGTTTTCAATTTTAGTTATCCTATTATGTTAGAAAAAAAGACTCTTCTATCAGTGATGACTCTATACCTGAAACGTTCACAATCAATGTATTAATAGCCAAAAACGTTATCAAAAAATTTTTCAAAATTTTTCTTAATTACGATACTTCATAGATCAAAAAATAAAAATCGAAGTCATTGCGTTGCGCATATCTGTATGTAGAGATACGAAGAAAGTGGTTCTGTTTCGAGTCAGATGCTCAGGAAGATCTAAAGTAACGAACCAAGCAGAGGATCTGAGAATAAAAGCCACGTCCAAGTGTGATTGACGTCTAACAGCATCGGAAATTCAGGCAAATACGAATGCTATCCGGAAGACTCTATTATCCGTGAGCGGAGAATAAAAAGAAGCTGCTACAACGGGTTGAAAAACATCAGACTTGAACTTTGGAAACATGAAAAAATGTTTTATGGAGTAAAAAGTCGAAATTTTAGTTGGTTGGTGCAAATTGACGAATGTTCAAAGGTTGACGTTGTGACAAAGGAATACTGCATTAATGTACTGTGTTCACAAGTAAGCATTGTGGGACTGAAATTGTTTGGGAATACTGAAAGAGAAAAGATGTAGACAAATACTCGAAGAGACGGCAACCATCAGACGAACAACTAATTGAGCAGAATTTTTGTCTAGAAGAAGACCATTCGAAATATTCTTCGAAGCTCTATGATGAATATTTAAAATGAAAGCACGACGACGAGATATTACAGATCACATTTAGGGCTACTCTAATCACTCGATCTTAATCTTTTGCTGTTCAATTATGCCTGGAAGGCATAAAAAAGAACGTCTAACACTGTACAATTCAATCATGCCTGGTTACACGTTGATGTTTAGACCAATGTTATCTATAGGTCAGGCTCTATCACAGAGACGAGCTATTTTACACTAAAAAGATAGTTAAAAAATTGTTATGCTCTTATAATCAATCCATTACTTAATAAGTAATATCTTTGGTACAAAGAGCAAAATTACTGTGGTTTGTTTCAAATCTGTTAGTTGAACCATCGATAAAGCTTACCTACCAGATTCTATCTTAAACGTAATTAATTATTTGAACGAGTTTGTTCAAATATGCTCCGGAAGGATTTTATAAAACTTTGTAAAAATAACGTTGCTCGGAAACAACTGCAGTAAAACGTTTCAAGCTTATTTTATATTAGTAATGTCACATGGTAAAGACTATTACAGTATTACGCAAGGAGGGTGCGGGGAGTACATTGAACAAATGGATAGGTCAAGGTTCGAAAAGAAGATCACTAAGTTGACGAGCAAACCTGTTTATTAAGACCTGTCTCGAGACAACTTACCGAGATGTTTCGGTATACATATGCAAAATGATGAATATTTAACGAAAAATTTACTACGATTCCATTAATTTTAACAGTGATGGGAGTAAAAACGATGAGAGACGTAATTGAAAAATTGTATCACTCTAAGAGACGAATAATACGACCAGTTGTTGAAGCAGAAACCATTTAACACCCCAAAAGGGTACAGCCCTCAAAAATAAAGTTCAGCAATATGACAATTTTGAAGAAGATAAGGGTACAAGGTACGGACCTGGCACTACTTACACGTCACATTCACAAAGTGTTCCACAATTACCCCTTTTATTTTTATGAAACTGCAGATTTGTAAAGGGAATAAAATTAAGGAACACGTTCATCTTTTGACTACGGTAATTCAAATTTAAAGAAGGAAACTATTGATCGAAATTTCAGTCTTCAGACACTATCGCAAAAACTGTTGGAGATACAAAGTAATTTTTAAATAAATTCTATTGGCCCTTATATAATAGATGTAGTAAAAAGTTCTGAGCGTTTTTCTCTTTATTTCGGCGATGAGATTAACAAAGTTAGAATTTTTGAATTTAGATCGAATATGTTTTGTTCGTTAAGTTTTGTCCATTTTGAAGGCAATTTCACAATTCCGGGATTAAAGAAGTCCTCGTCCCTATTGGTAAAAAACTTGACCAGCACGTTTTCACAAGCCTCTCTTGAGGCCAATTTTTTACCATCAAAAAAATTTTGCAAGTGCTTAAAAAAATGATAATCGCTTGGTGCCAAGTCTGGGCTATTCGGCGAGTGCGATATAACCTCCCATCCAAGCTCTCGGAGCTTCTAGCGCGTCATTAAAGATGTGTGAGGCCCTGGCGTTGTCTTCATGGAACACAACACCCTTCCTATTGGCCAATTTTGGACGCTTCTCGTCGATCGGCTGCTTCAATCTGGTCAGTTGTTGACAGTATAGGTCCGAATTGAGTGATTGGCCCGATGGGAGCAGCTCATAGTGGAGGATTCCCTTCCAATCCCACGAAACACACAATAAAACCTTCTTGGTCGTTAATCCGAGCTTGGCGATCTTTTGGGCCGGTTCATCGCGCTTGGACCACGATCTTTTTCGCCTGTTGTTCTCGTATGTGACCCATTTATCATCCCCAGTCACCATCCGCTTCAAATATGGATCAATTTCGTTACGCTTCGGAAAAGAATCGCAGGCATCAATTCGCTCCAAAAGGTTCTTTTGCGTCAATTCGTGTGACGCCCATACATCGAGCTCCTTCTTGAGACTGGCCTTATGCAAATGATTTTAAACGGTTTTCTGGCTAATCTTCAGTTCCTGGGCAATGGAACAAGCGCTCGCATGCCGGTCTGACTCGACGATTTTCATAATTTTATCATTTTCGACGATTGGCCTACCAGAGCGTGTCTCATCTTCGACATCCATATCACCAGAACGGAAGCGTTGGAACCACCGCTTTGCTGTTGTATTCGATACTGTATTGGGTTCATAAACAGTACAAATTTTTTTGGCCGCCTGTTCTGCTTTTTCACCTTGGACGTAGTAGTATTAAATAATGTATCGAATTCTCTCTTTTTTTACCTCCATTTTGGAACGAACTGGAGGTCATCCACACAACTGGATTCACTAAACACAAAACTGTCTGAGAACTTTTTAAAGTTACGCTTTTTTTAAAGCGTTATGTCGCCTTTAAGTCGCAGTATAGAATGACAAGATGCAACGTATACATCGTGAGATATGGCTCACTAAAACCATCTAATGAAAAACGCTCAAAACTTTTTACTTCGCTCATTATTGTGAAAAATTTTAAAATATATACTTCGATATTTTTTACAGAAGTAATAAATACTAATGCGATTAATTTTCCAACTGTGGAATTTTTGCTTGAAACTTGAACTTGTTACACGTACAGTTTTTATCACCGTTGTCATGGACACGAGGATAAATGCTATACAGTGTCTAAGTAACATTCAATTATATTTGTTTTTTGCCGTGTCAGTCAGTGGGATCGAGATAAAATTTTATACGTTTTCAATAGCACTTGTCCATCTTGGGATATAAATTATGTAACAATGCAAATTTATTTGTAGAAGAGCTCGTTGTAGAAAACATTAAAACATAGTTGTGTGCTATCGCCTTTGCTTTAATAGCAAAAATTTATCTTGACAAAAATTGTTGTAAATTACATTTGAAAACTTTTTTAATCTAGGTAAACTTTCAATAAAATTAATAACAAATAAGAGAAAAAAAAAGTAAACTTTTATGGAAATATACCGCAATTGCCGCGTAAATTAATTTTTTTTGTCTTTGGAGGCAAATAAAAGCTGGGAAAACGTGCGAACATGCTGAACATGTTCAACACGTACGTTTTTATCGTGTTTTTGTCAAACGTAAACATAAGTGTTGGTTTTTACAATAATGTAGGCTTGTATCGCGCAAAACAAAACGGAATAGTACCTATGTTTTTCATTGTTTATGCATAGCTTCTGTAAACAATTCGATATAGTATGTGCAACATATATAGTGACTTCCTTGAGGCCTATTCGAGCAGTGTGTCGTGTAATTCTTTTGTTAGATATATCGGGTGTTCACGCTGTTACTAACGTTTCTTTCTTCTAAAAACTTTAAACCGGGAATTATATAACGTCATGGTCTGTTTATTTCAAATGATTTGGTTATTTGCTAGTCCTTTTGCCAGTCCAAGCAAGTAGTTCCGCGTGCTTTCAATGATGTTCGTAAAATGAAACAATTTATCGTAAACCAAAATTCGTTACCTAAACGAACGATAGAAGTTGTAGAAAACGGAGGCGGTTCTACTCACTCTTAGAAACAAGTACAAATTTATTTTGTTCATATTTATATACTTACAGTTTATATTATATGAAATATATATCTATAGTTTCTGTGTGCTATCATTTTATCTGTGCCCATTCATACGTTAACATTTCTTTTGAGAGGACCGACTGACCTTTCGTTGATCCAAGTTATCTTTACATAATCTACATACAATTCACAACTTTTATATTATCACAATTATAACATGAGAAATTAAAGATAGCACGCACGCGTGTGCTATTTTTTAATCCGAGTGCACGTGTACGTACACGAGCTTTGAAAAAAAAAGTGAGCATTTGAGATAATGGAATAAAATCATGCTCTTTTATCCTTACAATAAACACCAGTTAACAAATTCTCTCTTGTAATAGAAAATAGATAAAAAAAGAAATTTGAAATTAAGTAACTTTCAATTTTGCAATAGCTGAAAATTTTTATAGGTGAATTGTTTTGTGTTGGTAACATATTCATCATTTTGCATACTGTTTTAGACGGGTGTTATGGGACACTCTGTATATGGCATTGACTACAAGTCTGACTAGACGACAGTCTGTTGCGTGAGACAGACGCGCCCCAAAGGGTTAATCTCATTGAGCTGCTATAGCAAGCACGGTGTGTGTGTATCTATGTACAATGTTCACGGGTAGAGACCCTCACGCGATTCCTTCCCTCTCCGCGTCGCTTCTGGGAAACAAAAGAAATCGACGAGTCCTTGTAAAGAAAATATTGTACCTTGTAAAATGACAAACATTGTACCTTGTAAAATGATAAACATTGTACCTTGTGTATACGTTACCCACAAAAGTGTTCGTAAACAAGAACGAAATTTATTCGATTCAATTTTGTTACTATTTACACATAGTTTCTTCGGGATATGTTTACACATAATTAAAGTACATTTCTTAATCTTCAAAACTGTATAGGAGTAAATAAAAACAAATCTTTTTTTCTTTAGTTTAAATTTAGAATTTTGAATAAGTTATATCAAGATAATGATTCTAAATACAAATCGTATTTAGTACAACAATGACTTATCTACAATGTTCCCCATGTGATAGCAATACCTCCCAAGTCTCTAGATTTCACTCCAATTGAACATCTGTTCGATTGTTCTGTTGTGAACGAGTCCAAGTTTTTAAGTTCACCCGTTATACGCCTTAGTTCCCAGCAGCCGCGACGTGTTCATAGAAACTGTAGATAAGTGGCGGTTCTACATTTACGCACACACTACACTCATGAACCCGTGTACGTATATAGTAATCGTAGTAGTGATGGCAATTTTTTGTGAAAATCTCCGAAATTAAGATCGAGCGGCGGTTATATCATATGTACAGAGAAAAAAGTTGTTCAAAATCTTTATCTCGACAATATACTATATTTAAATTTCGTACAAATCGGTGAGGTGTATCTTTTTATGCACAATTACCAGATATTCCGATATTTCAAAATAGGAAGAGAACATATTTTGTTTTTTTAATTTTCTGCGATTTCAAATAATTGTAAAGGGATCTTCTGGGAAGGAAGATCGCGAAGACCCATAGTTTAAGAAGCTTTGGTGTAGTAGGGAGTAGATGTCTGATAAGGTTAGTTTACGATCCGAACGCGTACTTTTTGGTCATACTTTCTTTTTAAGCTGCTTTCCACCTTTTCACATTTCCTTTTGACGAAATTATGTATCAAATTATGAAATAATTTAATGTCCGCATTGGCTGTATTTATCTTCAATTATTAAGTGTTCAACATTGACAAAACGATCAATTCTTCCTGTGGAAACGAGTTTAGGCATAATTTTATTCGGATTATTTTTAGTTATGCGTTAAATGAAACATTTCTGAATTGAGCAAATACGTGCACTTTCGAATAAGATCATCTTCGGACTCATTTTTATCGGGATAATCTCGACAATGTATAACAGGTGTACAGATTTATAAAACTGAGTTTTTGCGACGTCTTGATGGTAGGAATAATTAATAACACGAGCGAAGAGAAAATAAAGAATCACTAAGCATATACATGGAAAATGTTCTCAACCTGAAATCATTACGACACGATGGTCACAGTTAGATAAAATGAATTCGACCTATTAGAAGAGCCAAACATTGATCACTTCATAGGTGAAAGTGTATTATGCAATTTACCGATGTGACGAAATTGTTGAGTCTGAGATTGACTAACACCAAAGGTACATAGCCTCGATTAATTAAAAAGAAATTTGTCGCATTGAAACTTTATAGTATAAAATTTTGGAAAGATGATGAAAAGTACATGATCAATATTGTTTATAAAATGTAAACCGAAACGTTATTTATTTCTTTATCTGAATTCCTGTTATCCAAATAATTTAATTCGTATTCTACCATAGGAATATCGCTATACGAACGTTCTATTATCTAAACATAGCATGTCCTTGTAGAGTACCTATGCCTCCTCGTACCGAAATATTTATCAATAACGATTAAATCAATTCCGATCATCAAAATTCAACATAAAACTATCAATATATGAGTTCACTTCTAAACTAGCCCCAAAATAGAACCTTGCAAGTCTAACTACAGAAATAAGACACGAAATAATTAATAAATTGGAGAGTATTATAAAAGCTATGGTTACAAACATAAAAATGTCGTCATCGAGTCAGAATTAGAAAAATAAGTTTCACTCCAAGCAGTTTAAATCTGCGAGAAAACTATTGTAATTTAGAAGGGAAATATAACATACGAAAATCGTTCTTTTATATTATTTTTTTCATTTCCGTTATTAGTGTATATGTTATTTTTATCGTTGTACCGTTTGTACAAAAGTTATTTGACTCGAAGAAACACATTATGTGGTATAAATAGTTTTTGTGTAGGTAGACCGATAGAGAAGATTTTGGGTTCAAGTTATTTTTTTGAAACAAAACTATTGTGGTGTCGAATTTTCCATGTCCGCTTGGGCCTGCTTCGAGCGCAGATTTAGAAGAGATAGCGCGGGCGAACAGACCTGCGTTAGGGTAAACACTTGGCGCCGATCTGTTCGCTAGGTTTCGTAGAAGGTACAAGTATCCCTTTACAGGGGGTCTTGCAAGACGATCGAGCGTGAAAATGCATGAGAACGAAAGGGAATACATGTGGTTCGGAGAATGTGAAAAGTGTTTGGAAAAGACGAACGATTAGGATGGCCGAACGTGACCGTATGTCTGAAGTAAGAGGGACTGAGGATTAGAGTGAAAGAGAATGAATGTGCGTGGCTATATAGACTGCGAGAGGAACGTTTGGGAAACAGTATGTCCACAGTATGTCCAAAGCATGTCGCGGGCAGTATGTCCAGAGTACGTAACAGTATGAGTAAAAAGACGTAACAAGACGGGACAGTTGGAAAGACGTAAGCGACAAAGACGATAAAGACACGTGCTGAGGGCATCAAGACGATAAGCTGTCTTATACGCGGTCGAACTACCTTTAGTGAAAAGCGAAACTAATCACCAATACCACGTCTAATACTAATAACACTGTAATTTATAATATACTTAAATATACATCAATGCACCGCACAAGTACAACAATTATTTAGGGGCTCGTACGGGGACCAACAATTTTGCACACTCGTCTGTGATCGAAAAACAACACTATGTATTTCTTTTATTCATAATATGATAGCGTTTGTTCAGACAAATTCAACGACCGAGTAGATGATATCATAAAAGAGTTAGATCAGCATGAATCGTGAATTGTCGGTCAGGCTGAAGAAGCCTGAGTGATTGTGCTACTTGCTCGTACCAGATTAATTCAATTTTTGACCATATGTTTCTATTGTAGTATGGAAAGGATGTCAAATTATTATTATTTAGTATGTACTCTACCCAATATTAATAATTATGAATTGTTCTAAATGACATAAATGATAGATTTTAATCTTTATTTATCATCATTTTATTTCTTAACACGTCCACCATCATTAAGAATAGACGTTTTTAATCTTTTTAAAAATGATCTTTTGACATTTTCTTTTAATATTTTTTAATTTATTCTTCCACGTGCGACTATGATTCTTGCGTGATAGTTGTCGACATTTTCAACTGGTGCCTAGGAAACTATCTGCTTTAGATAACCCCACAGGAAAAAAAAAACATTAACTAAGATCTAAGGATTTTGGCAGCCATGTAATCTACTTATTACGAAAATTATCGTTCAGCCAATTTCAAACTAATGCGGCGTAATGAGCAGAGGCACTGTTATGTTGGAATCAAAGTTTTTGTTTTAATATTAATAGTGTGTTGTCCAAAATATTGGATACATAGGTAAACTTAACATTTTGTCGAAGTAAAATTTAGTGGATTTATTTGTATGGACAATTTATAAATAAATTATTTTACAGGGGGGTAAACAGTACAATTATTGACCACTGAACAGTGATTAGCCCTTTTATAAAAACAGAAAAGTATTAAGAAATGGCTAATTCTTTATTCTTTTTGAAGAACATATTCAAACTGCTTGTACTTTTTTGCTTCGATGCAATTAATAAACGATGAGCAGTTGTTAGTTACCGGTAGGACAATTATTCTTCATTTCGTTATTTCATTTGTTGTGTGTTTTTTCTTCTCCTTATACGGTGTACAAAAACAAATTGAACAACTATCATAATAACCATATCGTTCCCTAGAATTTATTCTCGAGATTTGCATTAGAAGGTATTTCAACTTTTCTAAACATTCACGCAGCAGATTGAATTATGCATTCATACCTGTACGTAAACACTGACTATTATTAGGAGCGATAACCGAAGGTACTTACATTTGCATTCCGTTTGCAATTGTTAAGGTTGCGACTGTTGACTTTAATGCACTACTTGAAGGCTTTTAATTAATTTTTCAATGGGTTTGAATAATGCAACATCAACAGGTTGTAGGATTATTTTGCAATTAATATTCATTTCGTCGTCAATAAGCAATACTTTAACCATTGTTATTGTTTTATCTATGATTTACAATAAATGCACGATAAAAATATGTCCTTGCCTTACAATTTAATACCGGGGTGTAAGTGTAATCTAGTTTTAAAACTTTGTTAATTATACAACGCTTAAAATTTCCACGTTGTATTTTATTTTCGCTACTATTTACAAAACGTCAAAAACAAAATGATCGAAAATAATATTCGAAGACTTTTAAATGTGACAAATATCTAAATACTCGATTAGTACACAAAATATTTGAATAATATTCGTTGAATATTTAAATCACCAAAGTCTTCAAATATTCAAATACAAGATGTCCCAATCATCGCCGGTCGATTTGAATTTCGCGCTATCTAGACAGATAGGAAATTAATTATGGAAAAGTACACGGTGAAAGAACGCGTGCAACAAATTATTCAGATGTATTACGAAAAATCGCGAGCTATAACGTTAACGATTCGGGAACTTCGTAATCGTTTCCCTCGAAATCATGTGATCTGTAAAAAAAAAAGTTGTGGCAACCATTTGGAAGATATCTTGTTCTATTATTAACTCTCAAGTTTGTACTTTTAAATAAAGAAAATATCAAGATTACTTAAACCGTTTGAGTTTTATTCAAAAAGTAAATCGACCGGTGATGATTGGCACACCTCTATATATAGAAAAATGTTTTGAATATTTCTAAAGTATTTGTGCTCGAAGGTCTTTTGAACTATTAATGGCTATTTCATAAACTACCGATTGTAAATTATTATCCCCAAAAATAAAAATCTAATACGATATTTATCATCGAAAAATAAAAGAACACTATTTATCGCAAAAATCCAACATCCCCCTCCCCCCTTCTGCATACGCGTACACGTGTACGCTGATTGTTCATCTTTTGCCGCTCGTTCTTCTCTCGCTTTATAACCCACTCTGTGATTCTGGTGCACGCTCTTAAATCTAAGTCTTTTGCACGCAACCCACCGCCGCTTGACCTTAACATTAACCGCCTCGCCAGACAGCTTGTCTTATGCCGCACACTCGCAAGATGTCTGTCTACACTTCCCTCTCCTCCTCTAGCTTCGACTCACCCTCTTTCTCCATCCTGATCTCCTTCTCTCTGTGCCCTCGTCCACCCCCACTCTCATCGTTTTCATTTTCTCTCTCAAACTTATCCCCTCTGACCACTACTCCCTCTCCACTTATTATCCCCGTTTTCCACACATCTTTTCTCATCCCCCCTGTGTCATTCATTCAATTATCCCCCTCCCCAAATGTCCCCAGTATATCTTTTTACCCACCCCTTCTCCTAATATATATAACAAGATATCTTCCAAATGGTTGCCACAACTTTTTTTTTTTACAGATCACATGATTTCGAGGGAAACGATTACGAAGTTCCCGAATCGTTAACGTTATAACTCGCAATTTTTCGTAATACATCTGAATAATTTGTTGCACGCGTTCTTATATATATATATATATATATATATATATATATATATATATATATAATATATATATTTAATGCTCCTAAGTCTCTGTTACCCGATTTACATACTTCACATTCTTATTCTTATGCAATCTAATACGTATCCCCATTCGTACAGTTGTATAACCAATACCTCGCGATGAGCCATTCCCTCAAACATGTAAAATTCAAGTCTTCCTTCTTTCTTTTCAAATACCATTCCGCTCATTCTCACTCTTATCTCATTTCTGACATCTTTTCGTAATCTCACCTCCACCTATTCTCTTTGTTTCATCAATTACCATATATTCTAAAGTACACCCATCCAAAAGAGGGATTTAAACGTTCTTAGAGTCTCATTCTTCTGCTCCAGTCATCTTAGAATCTCTTTCTACCAATTCTCCATATTTCCCTTATAATACAAGAACTATACTTTAAGACATTATCAAAAATTTTGTAACATTATCACTATTTAAAACATTAAACTTTCGACTATACACTTAAGGTTTTTGAATATAAAAACTAAGAAAATAGAGGAGCATTCGGTCGCATCTATAATAATAGTTGTAATTATAGAAGGAGAATATATTATGAGGTCGTGATAAGTCGAAGGAGACCCGAGAAAAGCACTAGAGGTTGACTATTTCATTTCTAACTGAATTAATTGATTATTAAATACTGAAATTTACAGCAATTCACAACAAATATTACAAGATTACAATTTCTGTACTAATAAACTGTCCCTTTTCTTGTATTGAAATTTTTACAATGTACTGTGTACTTTTTTTTGCGGTTTCTTTTTTCATTGATAGTAACATTATGGTAGTACAAGTTACGAGACGAAATAAACCCAGTCAAAACTCGTTTAGATACATCCTGACATTCATGAATGTGGAATTTTATTCGAACGGTAGTGTTTGGCAACAGGTTTCTACCGTATTAATGAATTCTTCTTTTTATTTAGCGGTTTGGTATTTCTTATTTATTCAAAAATATCCTTGGGAATGTAACAGACATGGCTACCACTTACAAGTACATATTTGCCCGCCAAGTATTTTCAACATGTGTCAAAATAGCAACAGTTTTTAAGGATAAAATAGTATATTTTTAATTTTCTAGTCGTGGATAACCTATGTACACATTCTATTTGTGAACAAATGTCAAAATTGAATATTTTATATTTATGCGATCAATACTCTTCCGTCTGCATAAATTTTTGTTGGGAAATTTACATTAATTAGTGTAATTTTGCGACAGACTTTGTTTTTTAAATGCTCTCTAAAAAAGTAATCAAGTGACGTCAAATGCGGAGAACGAATAAGATTTCTGTAATTATTATTGTAGTTTTTGATCCCATATACAATCATAACTTTTTACTCAACATTTAACATTTTTTTCAATTGTAAGGTCAAATTTTACACATTACGATTAAAAAATTGAAGGTAATTTTCATAGACCGACAAAAAAGCAAAGCAACAAAAAACTAATTATACATTATGTATCTTCCTTTGCGTCATATAACTTTTGTTTGAAATATTTGTTCATATAAAAAACAGTATACAAGTAATTAAGATGGTAGCTTTTGGTGATTTACCTGGTACATTCGTTATTTGTAAAACATTTCAAAAATATTTGCAATAAATTTAAAAAAAACATCAAATACATATATGAAAGTGAAATAAACGGTTTCTTTAGCAAAAAATATTGTAATGTATGCGTATCTGTAATTTATTTTGTCTTTTTTGGAAAAATGGCAATAAATATGGCAAAAACCAAAGTATTGTCAGCGGAAGTGCGTGTCATGATAAAAGTAACCGTAAAATTAAAGTAGAATAGAACCTAATTGGAATAGAACAAAATATTATTCAAGAATAATAATTCTTTACGAATAATACGCTGAGTGCGTCAATTTCGTTTACTTTTTCATGCAGATCACGTATGCCAAGGATGATCCACGATATTACATTCGTTGTATATGTTTGTAAGACTTAATTTACAACATCCATAAGACTACAAATTAATTATTAGGAGAAGAAAGCCTTCGATGGCCCACAGTATGTTGATTTCGCTATATATTATATTATAATTATGCTTTTCTATTGGTTCATTAAATTTTTTTACATACTTATAAATATTGTGAAATTAATTAAAAACTGGAGCTTTTTCTACTATTGATTAATTCAACAATGAGAAGGTTAAAATGTTATTTTGGATGAAAAACAAAATCATATATAATATAGGATAAAACAATACTTTCCCTAGAAAGACCTTGAAATTTTGTACACAGTTTTGCATCACACACTTGTGCAAATATGCCTATTTTTCGTTAGATTTATTACGGTCTGAATACAAGAACAGACTAAACGTGAATTCCAACCTGAGACTACTTTCCAGACAGATTTATCGTACGATAAGGCACGCAAGTATTGTTGGATATGACTGTTTGGAGAATAATTGTAAAGTATGCGAGGTTGTTGTACAAGCTGTCATACAACGTTGTTGTACTGCACTATCATAAAACATTTGGGGTCATTTCAGTTTCGAAATACAAGTGGTGAAGCATAACATTTGTATTTCGATATATTTCTTCAGTCGATCAAGTATATTATTTTTCTATAAAATTTATCAAACGACAAGTAGTCAGTGTTATGTATGTGAGAGAAACGACGAACGACAGGTGGTCGACTCATCGTATAATAAATCGTTACGCTTATAACCCCTATCACACCTGACAGTCCTCACATAAATACCGAAAAGCGTTACCATCGATCTTATTAAATTTAGATTTGTCTAATTCTTTTTTACAATTTTATAAACATTGTTTTCTATTTATAACACATTTTTTACTTTTCCTCCTTACAAAAAGGAAAAAAAAACCAAGAATATGTATATTGCTTTAGTATTTATCAAATATAAATATGAAATTATTTAATTTAAATAACAATATTATTCATGAAAGTTCAAGGAAAGGTGAAGTGGAGCTGAAAAACACTTTTTTATGAAATTTTAAATTTATTACTGCCTGCGTAATTAGGTTCGATAGTAAAAATGATAAGAACTACCTTCACGAGCGTTACTCGTGGGTTTTCATTGCTATATCGAAAATAAATTTGTAACTCAACGAAGTGTTAACGAAACAAAATTCGTTTCCGTTCGATTTCGTCAATGAATGGGTTAAAATTCAAAAATCAGCAGCTATCGAAATTAACTAAATTTATTTACGTCTTATGTACTTAAATTATAATAGAATTAAGAACAACTCGCAAAAACTGTTACGAATTTTTTCCTATTGAATTTACATTATCTGTAATAATATTATCGATTACATTGTTCCAGTGAACGAAAAAAAGCTGTATTTACAAGACAAGCTAATACATTTAAATTTATAATAACTTTAAAAAACTATAATAATGATTGAAATCCACATTACTTAAAACCACTTTGTTAGGCAATTATTATAATATTCTGCATATGATTCTTAGTCAATCCAATTATTTCTACAGTCCTCAGTTTTTTACAGAACTAAAAAAGTTGTCGAATAATCTGTGCTTCATCTCGTATACGTCGGTGAAACATAACTATGATCCATCCAAAGAGGCAAGATATTAATATTTATACCACAAACTTAGTATTTAAGAAAAAAAAAGTCTTCTTTTGCCCTGAATTAGACATATTTTCCTCCTCGAATTAGTTGAAACTATTCGATTCTTACTATTCAAATAATTTAATATTCGAATAGTAAGAATAAATTTTGAATACCTGAATATTATGCTACACAGTTTCATGGAAAATCGATAAGAAATGCAAAAATAAAAATATCTGGAAATGCGTTCAATAAACGTATCACGTTCATAATGCTATCACTTGTTCGCACAAAAAACTTTCTGTCATATTTACTAACGTGTGGTGACATTATACATATTCAACGGAAATCGTATGTTTCAATCTTGCTCTATGAAAACAAAAGTGAAATAGAACAGGAGCGGATCGGAGAGGCTAAAAGCGAATGAAGAATAGTGCGAGACAGACGAAGCATGGATACTATGTCTCGTTCTATCTTTTGGATGCCCGATACTCGGTTCTCTGCGTGCAATATAATTCATTTGTCTCTTTTCTCACTTGTTTTCGGTACCTCTGACTCGTTCTTGTTCCATCTCACTCTCACCTTTGGCTAAAAGGAACCAAACAACGACCACTTGAGAATTGTGTCTCTTCTGCGATATACAGAGTGGGTGAAAAATTCTACATTAAAAAATAATTACAAAATATAATATACAACTTTTCCATCCGAGGCTCCGTTTTCCAGAAAATTGAATTTGAAATTTATTACTTTTATTTTAGCTCTTTGCTTTACAAATATTGTTGGAAATCAAGTGTTTGAAAAATTAAGAAACGATAATACAGTGAGTCACAGCCAAAATCGTACATCACATATGAAAATTTCTTATAACTATTTGTCGCTCTTCTATCGTTGTCTGCTTCATTATTACTATCTTTCTCTTTTTTTTTCTCAATGTAATCTTTCATTTGTTCCATAATTTTCATTTGTTTTCAGGGATTCCCCTTGGGGAATATTACAAAATATATACAGTGCTGGACGAAAGTATTGGCACAGCATCATTGTTCTGATACAAGTGCTTATAACTATGAAACAAATTGATAAAAAGGAGAAATTTTTTAATACATTTATTTATTTATTATTCTAGATTATTATTTAACAGAAACAGTAATATAAATAAAGTGATATGCGAAATAATAACAAAAACATATTTATTGAGCGTTTTAAGCGTGGACAAAAGTATTGGCACATTATACAAAATTTAGTGTAGTTGTATCTCTCGGAAAAAAATCCGATTGTCACTTGATGGTATAGGTAGGGGATTCCCTGATAGTCATTTTTTCTAACAGTCATCCTTAAGTTCAGTCGATTAGCAACATAGGAAATATAACAAGCAACAATGTCAAGAAGAGGGAAAGAAACTACAAGTGAAGAGAGAAAAATAATATTAAATTTGCACAAAATGCGAAAATCTTATAGTGAAATAGCAAAAAGTGTTAATAGAAGTCGATTCACTATTAGAAGTGTCGTAAAACGATTTGAGAATCAATCAGATTTCAAAAGTAGGAATCGAAGTGGACGTCCCTCAAAGTTAACAGTTAGAGAAAAACGGAAAATTGTAAAGGAAGTGAAAATAAATTGTAAATTAAACTCATCGCAACTTAGAGCAAAGTTAAATGAAGAAAATCAAAAAGAAGTAAGTTCGAAAACTATACTGAGAGTGTTAAAAGATGCGGGATATTCTGCGTGTGTCGCAAGAAGGAAACCATACATATCCAAGAAGAATCGGAAGATGAGAAAAGAATTTGCAAAAGAATTTATAAAAAAGGATCCCACATTCTGGAATAACGTATTATTTTCAGATGAAAGTAAATTTAATATATTTAAATCAGATGGCAGAGTATTAGTTTGGAGAAAGCCAAATACGGAAATGGATCCACAACATTTACAAGCCACTGTGAAACATGGAGGAGGTGGAGTCATGGTATGGGGTTCCATTGCAGCGTCTGGGGTTGGCGAATTAGTATTCATAGATGAGATTATGGACAAATATGTATATTTAAATATATTAAAGGAAAACTTATTTAAAAGTGCTAATAAATTAAATCTCCCGCGTGATTTTTATTTTCAACAAGACCATGATCCAAAACATACTGCCTATATTGTACGACAATGGATCGTTTACAATACCGCACACACGTTAAATACCCCACCCCAGAGTCCAGACATGAATCCCATCGAACATGTTTGGAATGAATTAGAAAAAAGAATTAGAAAATATAATATAACAAACAAAAACCAATTAAAAGCTATTATTTTACAAGAATGGAACAATATAGAGCCGGATTTTACAAAAAAATTGGTAACTTCAATGCCAAAACGATTGAAGGAAGTTATCATGAGGAATGGAGGGCCAACCAAATATTAATTTTTAATTTCTAAGTACTTTCAATCATTTGTGCCAATACTTTTGTCCACGCTTAAAACGCTCAATAAATATGTTTTTGTTATTATTTCGCATATCACTTTATTTATATTACTGTTTCTGTTAAATAATAATCTAGAATAATAAATAAATAAATGTATTAAAAAATTTCTCCTTTTTATCAATTTGTTTCATAGTTATAAGCACTTGTATCAGAACAATGATGCTGTGCCAATACTTTTGTCCAGCACTGTATACTGTACGATTTTAGCTGTGAGACGTTTTCCAGACTGAATCATAGTAACTTTGTTCTTTTTATATTTAGACAACTTTGTTCCTTTTGATACTACTACATAATAAATATAGATACATTTACAATATAGATTCATGATATTTTTTCCCCCATATCTTTCCTGAACTTTTTCACGAGACGAAACGTATTCGTATATGTGATGTACGATTTTGGCTGTGACTCACTGTACATTGCAATCCGTTGAGTTATCATTAATTCGTCGAGTACAGTTATGTGTGCAGCAACAAGGAGGACATTTCCAACAGTATTTGTAAAGTAAACAATTAAAATGAAAGTAATAAACTGTATAGTGGCGTTGGTTTCAAACTATCTACTCTGTACGTTAAAACCGTAGACTACTTTAACACCAAGAAAAATCGATATAAATAATACAATTAAATATTTTTATACTCCAAGACATTAAATGATGATAATGAAAACACTGAAGTGTTCATTTCGAATTTTTGAATTTTCCACCATTGAAATCAACGATTTCGATCATTCGTGAATATACAGATTTTTGTTATACTCTTGCATTTTCCTCTCAATTTCCACTTTAAACATACCACTGATAAATTACAGCATTATACATATTTTCCATTAGATCATAATAAAAAATTGAGTTCGTGAGATATATGTCTTTTAAATTACACCTTCGTGCGCAGTTTCATGGAAAATTGAGGGAAAATGTTTGTCTACGTATTAGCATACGCAAGGTTTTTGAAACTGCGTTTAATGAGCGAAGCGCACGACATGAATCTGTCACTGTTTGCATAAAAACTTTCCTGCGTTGTACATTTACTAAGGAATGAAGACATCTTACATAAATATTCAACAGAGGAATTAAATCACTTCAAGCATTTTTATTCTTAAAAACAGAAACGATTGTAAAGGATAATAAAATTAAACATGATTATTGACTAATAATCATGTTCAAATATACAGTTGTCATTAATATATTTAGAATTAGATATTACATATTACAATCGTACAAGGACATAGTGCTTTATTTCACGTGTACTTAAATACACGATGATACGAGACTGTATACTGAGTATTGAGACTTTTCTTTAAAAAAGCGTGCACTTTATTACGAATGAAATACCTTTATTAGAAATCTGATTTCGTCGGACGAACATTCCAATAATCAGTCTTCCTGAGTCTTTGAAGTGGTATCCCCCCTTGAACTTATTTTCACGAGATTATTAACACTTTTCGAGTTAACACTTTGAGGTTCAGTATGTGTGTTGAAATTCTATGATCACATATATAACGCAAGATACTAGACTGATCGACTGAACACGTATAAACGTTCACAGCACCCAAAGGTTCAAGCAAATGACTCCTTTATAGAACAGCTATTAGTCACCTAGGCATAATTCCTATCTAGGAGTGCATAATGGCTATTAACCCTTAGACGACCGTGCGGGGTCCGCCAGGGACCCCAGGCTTCACTATTTCGTTAATAACTCATCAGTTGGGGTCCGCTATAGATTCCACTGCGTACTTTATGTAGAAAAATATTGCATGATCGTCTAAGGGTTAAGTCAGTAGGTTGCTGAATCAGCTTTACCGATGAGTCCACCTACATTTGAACTAAATTGGTGACCCCCAAGGCCTTGCATTCTCCTTGTAAGATCGGGCAAATGAAAGAATCGATTAGAAAAAGAAATTCCAAGTGCGAGTCCCGAACAATTTTATTGCGAATTTTATTCGACATTTTTTTAACGATATCGATTATTATTAAATCTGGTCGATATGAAATTTTCATTTTATTATTATGAAATATATTATTATTATTACTATTATTATCATTATCATCATCATCATCATCATCATCATCATCATCATCATCATCATCATCATCATTATCATCACGATAATTATCATTATTAATTAATTTTGTATACTATTTACTTAACTATCTACCTATATGAATAATATGTAATAATAACATTTTATTCACATCGTTATTTAAAAAAATTAACCACATTAACAAATATAGCAAGTAATAAGTACTTCAAATGAATTATAACAAACCATATATAATATTTTGTTTCAATGATTACTTTCGTAAAAATTATTTTGATACTTTTCTTTACTATCGATGTGAAGCCCAAAACGTATTAATCGATTTAGTGTTTGATGTTCGTTTCACCAAACGAATGATTATAAAAACAAAGATTTGTTGCGATGCCATCGATGCCGTCACTACTTTCATTGAGTGCTGCTGAACTCTGAGCATCCGAACTGCCGGCCGGGGCAGGAAGAGGTGAAAGAGTTCCCTTCAACTTTCATTTGCTCGACCTTAGTCACGCAATAAATCGTACGTTGGAGTCAAAGGTTTCACTCTCTATTTATAATGATTTTTGTCAAGCTTTTACCTGTTAAGCGTATTCGCTCAAATCGTTATATAAAAAACGCTTAGGAATAGTTTCTAAATACTTAAACCAGCCACGTGATCAATTATGTGCACGTAAAATTAAAATGTTGATAAAATTATGACCGTCAAGGCCAGCATAAGCCATAAAACAGCGAGCGAAACGTACTGTCATAAACCGCTAATTGTCAGCCGATTCCTGTCACCTCAGCACCTCCGGTCAACCGTGTATCGCTGTCTTTTTCGTCGCACGCCGTCGCTCGTTCGCTCGTGTTACTGTCGCTACTGCACTGACGTTCTTTAGGACACAGGACACAGTCATGCGAGTAATCTCCTATATTCACGCATACAGTCCCGCCATCTACGCTCCAGAGTGAAACTCGCGAAAATCAACGCAAGTGAATTCAGACGTCAGTGGCTGGACAAATTTTAATCAAAGTAACGATTGATAACTACGATTAAAATGGATGGTCCATCACTCTTGATGTTCGGTGGTGTAGAATCGGAACAGATTCCTCCATTGTGACGAAAGAGTTTGCGATCTTTTAGCTTTCTCACGGGCACATGTAATACGTACACATGACTCACAAATATTCCAGATTCGCTAATTAGATTTAAAATGCTCGAGTGATACGTGACTCGATATGGCACTAGAACAAATTTTATACCTTTCTTACGTTTTCTAATTACAAAATAGATCACCGGGAATATGTTCTTTCGTAGTTAGCATCTTTTAAATTTATAAATAGAAAATTTTCGATTTTTTGTATTCAACACTACTGAAGATTAATTATTAATTTAATTAACGATAGTCACAGGCAATTAACAGTTCACTCGATCGTTAACCATCGTCAGCAATTAATTTCGGTAATCGACTAACATTAATCGCAATTACTGCTGAGGTCTAAATTTTTAATCGCAACGCTTAATTGAATAATTAGTTGATAAAATTAGTCGATTAATGCACAACTCTAACAAGCGTGAGAATTACTCTCGACAGAAACTTTGGAGCATTAGTCACAAGTGAATGTGTACTATAAGGAATCATCTATCATCTATAAAGAATCTCATCAATCCTATTAAAGTAGTTTTATGATACTTATTGAAATGCAATCTTTTTGATTGATAGACATTTGTCAACACTTAATTTGACAAAAGAACCGTATAATAGGCCTCAGCACCAGATAATGCAACAATATTTTAAACGTATCAGCACAAAATCGAATGTGGAATATTTGCATAACTTCCTACCTTCGGTGCAATTTTGTTGTCTTGCAATTTTACACCAATAAGCGGAAAAATAAATTTAACATTTTTTATATGCAAACTAAAAGCTTTACAAACTATTTAATACAAAAATTCCGAAGGATAATTATACAGGGTGAACTTCACAGTATTGTAGGCGATGTCGAGACGAATTCAATGACCTACTACACGATGACCTTCGGATGAAATTGAAGGAAAAATTCTCATGAATTAATTACCAAAATATTTGAAATAATTCGACGATATATAACTCCAAGACTTCGCATTTAAACATAAACAAATTAACGTCACCATTACGAATGCTTTATTTGGACGAATTATTTGATCTTTGATATAGATTTTTTGTTCTTTAGTTTTTCACTGGCACGGAAAGCAAATCATCGAGTTTTTAATTTCTTAAAATGAACGTAGACGAGATACACTTAAGGCAATGCAAACTTTATGAGTTTCATATTTCATGTTTAGCCAGAATACAGCGAATAGATACTTATACGTATAGAGGGAATAATTAATTTTTGATTCTCAAAATTTTCTGATGGCAATTTCTATGATCAAGTTCCGGGTAACCACCAAATATGATCTATAAAGACTATCGTCGAAACAGACACGTATAAATCATGTAAAAATCTTACAAAAACGTTAGATTCGTCAACTGCAGCTATATTTTGACACTTAAAAGACAGCTATTAAGAAGACATCATCATTTCTCAAAAATGGGCAGTTGTTTATTCAAATAATAGATAACGTATAGAAATTCTGTATGGATAACTACTTACTTTTAATGGTGATTATATTTTCCACTAATTCTGGGACGAAATTTTATTTTATAATGTAAACATAATGTATGTTTAAAATTTAATGAGGCATCAAAATTTTTATGATTTTTATTTTTAAACACGAGATATACGTGTACTTAGGACTGTACTCATCTTGTTTTTATGTAAGTAAACACGATTATTTATGATCATAAAATTCAATATTCATAAAACATAAGGAATTAAATAGATTTGAAGAACATTAAACGATGGACTTGTCGATCGATTCTTGTATAATGTCTACATATTTAAATTTTTCTTTCCACGCTTTTTATACAAGAGACTCATAAATCATGTAATCGAAATATCTACCTATCATAATGTCTATATGTACACAAATCAATTTTGCTGCGTTGCTACTTACTTACTTTAATTACCAACGAATCGATTCTTATTATTGTAACTGATTTTTCAAATTGAACAAACTGTATCGGAGTAAATGAGATAGATAGAGATTTTGTGAAAGAACGCTTGAAGATTTTTCTTAAATTGATTTTTACAGTATAAGCAACTTTGAAAGTATTGATCATCTAATTCCACTAGGTGATCTCCACCAATCATTTTGAATAATATACTTGCAATCTCTTCAATCTTATTCGTAGTATAACCATTGCTATCTTACATTCACAGTAATCTAAACTTACTTTCTTTCTCCTCTCAGCGTATTTTTTGTTATCTCCTTTTCCTTTTTATTTCTTTTAATTTCAGCCACCATTATCATTTTTATTCTTGGAACCTTCATCGTCGTCACTTATTCATACATAACATGTATGGTACCATGTCTATGAGAAAGTATTGTTGTTTTTAAACACGCAATAGTTGATTTAATCGGTACACGGTTTTCCCTGGTTTATCAAGCATAACTTGAATTATAAAACATTGTGATTTCTTAAGACAGGGGTGGTGAATGTAGGGCACGCGTGCCCAAGGTGACAATTGAGACGATTTGATTGGCACACGTCCGAATCCTAAATAAAATTTATTTTACGTTCGAAAATTTTGAAACTGAACAATTTTTAAATATAATAAAAAAATATTTTGTACATGGTTATCCAGCAATACCGTCAGTTAACCATATGCAATATGCAACTGCCTTAATATTATTTTTCAGTGCTTTAAATTAAATTGAGGAAATATTGCGAAAGTAACTTTTTGGGAAAATTAAAAAAAAACTATATTTATGATGTTTCAAAAAATGTAGAGCCTTCTTTCAGTAAGAACTGAATAATTGACATCAAATTCATTGCTGACGAATAAATGTACTTACGATAGTTTATCTTTAAATTTCTATGAATTTTCTTCAAACACTTTGAATTTGTTTTAAGACAGAAATCCGATCTAATCGTAACAGAGATCAATAAATAATCATCAAATAAATTATAAATAGTAAAACTACCAAATAAAATTATTAAATCATAGAGTAATGAGGTTGTTGAATAAAGGTAACGAGACGATTAGAATGAGTTCCTTTCATTTCTTATCAGCATCCATCAGTGTGCTCCGTTTTGCTGTTTCGAAGGAAACTATTATAAATTTCTCGTAAAGTTACCTCCAATCGAATCAAAACAACTTCAGAACCACGTGATGCGCAAGAGTACAGTGAACTTCGCACAAGATCCGCGCAGAAATACTCATGTAGATAATATTTCAGCGATTCATGCAAAAAACTCGATCGATTCATTTCATTAAATTATTTAACGATATTTTTTGCTCGTTATTCTTCGGCTTGACATCATTAGAACCGAATTGACCTATTAAATTAGCTACGTTTAATAATTCCATGACAGTGGTCTTGTAAAAATAGTGATCTAAGCACACAATCTTAGTAAGCATTACTCAGAATTTATGTTAGCTTGCAATATGTGAATAGACAAATAGTGTAACTGCGCATTACACCGAAGAGCTTCAAGTACTAGATATGCGTCCTTGAGAAAACGCGATTATGCAGTTCTTACTATACACGTACGACAACCGTCTTAAAAGACTTGAGTAATCTTTTGTATAGGTTATTGTTATGAGGTCTTTATTACGCAAATTAAAAGAAAGCGTACATAGCAAAGTGTGAAGGCAAGGCACTGTCAAATATGCCTTTAAACCTAATCTCAATCATGAGACTTGTGCCGCCCTTGAAGTACATGGCGTTCCCGAAGAGTCACATATCATTATTTTTCATTCCAATGATGTTTCTTTAATTATTCGAAAATTAACAAAGATTTTATGGTTAAAGAGGATGGTCCATAAATAGATTAAATATTGATGAATATTTGATGAATCTTGAATTGTAGATACATAACTGATTTCCACGAATAATATAAACTGTGTGTATCTCCGCCAAGATCCATCAATGTTGACAAAACATTATTTATTTATCCTTCTGAATACTAAATTCTTCGATCTTTTTCGGTCACTTTCTATACCAGTGATTTTCAAATAGAGTAGGGAAGCAGATATAAAAAAGAATTTGTAATCCGGAGAAATGTGGATAATCAAAATTCATCTTTTCCTATTAATACACTCATCACAGGAGTTTAACAATTGTAGAAGTATATTATTTTTGTGTCTCTTTAAATCTCTATCACTTATCTCGCGCGCTAATTTTTCTTTTTTAGGGAATGCCATTTAAAAGATTTGGAAACCACTGGCGTACTCTCTTGATACAAAGAGAAAATAAATAATTGTACAAAAGTTGTTATTCGTTATCTATTATTCGAATAAAGTTCTACCCATTTCTGTGTGGACTAAATATACAGGGTGTCCCAGGTTTTTCTTAACAAACTGAGAGTATATAAAGTTTAACAATAAATACTTTATTAAAGAAATGCAAACAAATACTATACGCATAAAATATTCAACATTTCCCATCGCAACGTAAACGAATCCGTTTTGCGTAATTGCAAATAAGCATTAACGTGACACAAAAAAATCCAGTATTTTTCCCCAAAGATATCGGCGTCAATATTCATGACAATATTCATTGTCACATTGGATAGAGCACTTCCGTCTCATACGCCTTAGACAAAATGAATATTTATCGTTATATTTGTCATTAGAAAATATTCCTGGCAGTTTGACATTAGATGCTAGTTTATTTTATAGTTGTGAACTACCCGCTAATACTTGAATAGAATTGTTAGAATAAATAAGGATACGAAGGGTGTAAAATATGTCACTGCGTAAACCAGATAAATACAATCGATCTTTTGGGTGCTAGGATGAAAAAAGCGTTGTTAGGTACATATTTTACGATTACTCTGTAACAAAGCGTCTATTGTCATATAGATAATTTTTTTCTTGCCTATGCTTTCAGATTAAATTTTCGCAATTTTTCGAGAACAAAAAAAACTCGAAACACTTTGTATAATTCATTGGCTACCAACATAGAAGCCAGTTTGACTAGTTTTTCAAAAATGTTTTAATTCAGGGGATATAAACCGTGCGAAAGTATCATCTATTATAAATTTTAATGAAATTTGTGTACTCGTTAATCGATGTAGAAATATTCAAAGGTAATCGAGGGCAAGTATGTGCTACATTTCGTAATTAATATTTATGAGATTATACAAAACAGGAGTGAATTTAAAAAACCGGAAGAGGAAGCTCGGAATAAGTTAAGTTTCCTTTTTAATCATGCGATTACATAATATTGTTTCCTGTACCTATGACATAAATATTTTTTGTCGTGTTTAAACAATTACCAAAAAGAAACAAAATAATTAGTTCGCCGTTCGCTAGAAAAGGCTGATAAAAATCAAATGGAAAAAAATAGTATACGTCATGCTAGATTGTCTATTGTGAGACTTACCGGAACAATTCCGTGTGCAACGAAGACATTTGTCGACAAATATTAACCCTACATTTAACTTAACGAATAGACTTTGGAACGTACAATAATCCAATACTAAGTGCAGTAATGAATAAAAACTTTCTTCTTCGAACAAACATTTTATTGTAGATTGATATTGGAGCTGGTAACTTTCCAGTTACAGGGAAATAATTCTTAAAGCTCAGTGGCATACTTCTCGGCTGCGTAGTATAATTTTTCTCTTCAGGTAAAACATTTTTTTGTATTTTCAATATTATAAGAAATAATTGTCTATATGCATTTAAATCAAGCGCAATCTGTATTTAGCGTTTATTACTCTGTTAAATACATCCTTAATAATTCGGCCGATGGATCAGGGCGTAATTATAAAATGCAAGAAATTTTGTAAATACAGATTACTCCGCCAGGTACTACAATAGGCTCATAAAGTTCAGTAGCTGTATGTCGATTATGATATTAAAGACTGTATTGACTGGCCTAGTGAGACGTGGAATGGACTAACGGAGACACATATTAGCAGTTCGTGAAGGAAACCATTTAGTCTTGGTAGTTACACTTTTGATGTCGACGTGGAAGAAAACGCAGAAGAATTCGAGAATGTATTTCAGGATGAATTTTGGAATGCGAAAAAGAAAAAACAACCGTCACAGAAGAAGAATTAACCACTACAGAAGAGGAATCAGTCAGCGCAGAAAAAGAAACTAATAGACGTTTCTATTCTCGAGTAAAGGAGGAAGAAATGTAAGTATAGCAAAGGCAGAACACCGTAACTTTTGTGCAAAGAATAACGAGAAGAATCGATTTATCTTAAAAAAAAAACAAAAAAAAAAAACGTATGTTTCTAATTTAAAAAGGGGAAGGTGCAATTATACTTCGCAAGTGCATCGTTACACTTATGATAGAAATAAAGTCTTAGAAAGATAGGTCTTGTTATATCATTCAACTTTTTCCTCTAACACTTTCCTTTACCTCGATAAAACACGAGGTACAATCCATTTCAGTTGCGTGACCTACCCTGTATAGTTAATTGCACACAGCTTATAATGAGAACTCTAAAATCGATCTCAACTCTATCGGTGCTGAATACTTTGACAAATGTATCGTGCGTACGCTGTATACTTCGCTACTTGTGACGTGTCTAAACGACGAATACATAGCTATTGACATACAAAACTAACTGCGTCATTTATTTTATACATAATCCCCTTAATAAAGACGCAATTTTTAGTTTGTGACATTACATCTGTTATTAATAAATAAATTTGATCTTTGAGAGGTAAGCAAAGACAAAAACGTAGAATGTGCATTATCAATTGACAGTTCCGCATCTTTCGTGCATCTACGGACAAAATTGATCGAACCAAGTGTACTCACTCTGTTTACGTTTATTAGATCACTCCATCCTCTTTAGTTAGTTGTTTGAAAGATCACTCCATCCTCTACACGTAGTTTGACGCGTAGCTGGTTGTTCACTTTTGAGTTGAAAAGCATTCGGCTAGCATCGTTCAAAAATCAAACATCGGGTGATAAAAGAAGTCTATAGCGCTGACAGTGTCCAATTCAAAAGTCGTGTAAATACATCCATAGTATTTCAAGCATGTACGTAATTCACCGTACATTTAAACACGTTCGTAATACAGAAAGGTATAACTCCGTTTTTCTCGGATATCTACCAAAAGAAACGATTGTGGATACACTTCATCCTTCAGAAGCTCCCATAGAGAAAACTCGATGGGATTCAAATTATTTTCAGATCTCTTTTCCGTTTCTAACAGATCAAAATAATGGTTCGATTGCAATTGCTGAGTGATTTAATATGAATAAAAATGGAGGAATGTTTTAAATGAGATGTTAACTTTTGGATAATCACGCGATCTACTAAAGTACGTAGTAGGAACAGACCAAAAAAACAGTCATGCGCTGAGGAGTCTTTTCAGTGAATATTAATATCAATGCGTTTATCAGTTAAAGGACGAATGAATTAACATTATTTGTTTAAAAACAAAATACGATAAGATAAAAGTACTTGCAAAAGCAAAAACTATACATACTGCAATGTAATACTAGATGTCTACTTGATTTATCATCTAATAAAGCATATGATTAAAGATGTTAAAAGAGAAGATTATCTAAAACGGTAAGGACTAGTTGAATTAAATCAACGAGTTATTAATAAATAAAGGGTAAAAGAAATAGTGTGAAAGTATTCAATTATTTTTGAATCGTTCTGAATTTTTACCGTTGATATTTCTTGATAAACTGAAACACAATTTGACGAAGATTCAACGAAATAGAATATTTACGAAGCAAGGTACAAAATTACAAAGGACACCAAAGTCCTTCGCAAAAGACAACTCTGCAAATCTGTGCAACAGGCATCTATTTACGTACATTTGTACGACGAATAATAGAATTCGTAGACGTGATGAAAGCAATCGCTTACAAGTTAACATTTACATAACAGTGCAAGATATTCAATGTTTAATTTACGATTCGCGTCAGCATTTTTTATACAAGCTCTTGGACTCCGATTACTTCTTCAATGAATTGAATGGAAAGCAAACTCCAACTGCTTCCAAAATAATTTATAAATTGATTTGCATACGCTATTAGATGGTAAACGCTTTTTCCAATAGGTATTAATTGAAAAGAACAATAACACACATGACGTTAATGAAGTATGCATGAAACTTCTCACAAATAAGTATTTTACGAGGAAAAAAAAAACTGTATAATAAAATGTTTTGTAACTTGTCGTTTAGTTGCATCGATTTATCCAAATGAAATGGAAAATCGACCTCGATGAAGATAAGATTAAAAAAGAATTGTCTATAAAAATAATTAGAAGTATATGAAAACGAAAGAAAAAAGGAAAAAAAAAAACAAAAGTTTACTTTTTACGATTTTCGAGTCATTTACAAATGAGACTTTACGTTTAAAATATTTTTTGACATCTTTTACTTCAATGAACGTTAATACGACAATTTTGTTACGATAGATCTTCCACTATTTTCGAAAATGCACAATCTAATTTCACGACGATGACGGAACGTTTTACTAATGCTTAGTCTTTGAATAATATATACGAGTATCACGCAATATTTGTTAACTTGTGTAGATACATTCCAATATTCTTTTATTTCACTAAAATATAAAATAATAAAACTTTTTATGAAATAAAAATATACTAAACAATACACACACTTAGACGTGTTAAAATACAAAATACGCATGTGTCACGTTGGCACTCGTAACATCACTTACGAAAACATATGTCAGTCCACTACTACTATTGTGGTATAAGAAACCGAAGCGCAGAGATTGACCCAGAATTTAATTAACGATATAACGAATAAAGGACATAACCCAGTTAAGGAGCAATTTCTATTTGTATTGATGTTCAGAGAAAGCAACATGAACAGTATGAATTATTATGGATGGTATTCAAACGAAAATACAACTACATTTGCCTTCAAAAATAACATTGTTAAATCGAAAGGTGAGAGAATCTTGAGAGACGGACCACCACGTCTTTTGTCAAAATTATTATTCACTGATTTGTTTTAGGAAAATAAGTTTCTCTTTCTTATGAAGTTGAATATGTCAATATTGACACAAATTTTTACATCAAGTATACATAACGGTACGTTACGGACGGACTTTGTACCGATCGTACGATTTCCACATTTGTCACTTTAGAAGATTACGATTTTCTATCCATTCCCGATTATGATATCGATCGATACACGATGTCAATATTGTGATTATTCATTATCACTTAAAGCAATAATTTTATGAGATTTATTGAAAAGGGCGAAAAGATGTTAGAAGTGATCAAATATGTGATTTTTAAAAGCAAATTGAATGCATCGAAAATCTACTTTACCAAATATATTCTACACGCTTGTATATTGTAATAAATAATGCAAGTTAATAATTAAAATTAACATTCATATTAATTGAAGGTTTTCCGTTAAGAATATTTAATGAATTTAAATAAATTGCCTTACTCAAGTTTCTAATTTTTGTATGAATATATATATATATATATATATATATATATATATATATATATATATATGCTGTATATATATCTGATATTCATATAGTTATTAGCAATCGTTTACATTTATTATATTTTTTGAATAGATAGAATCAGTTCCGATTCGTGTTATAGTTACAAAGAATCGAAATAATGCCTCAACTGTTATAAATGGAAAAATGTTCCGGCTGATATCGATTTCGATTATGGTTTCACAGCCTGTTAAAAGTACATTAGTTCTTTTCAGGACTGAAACAGTTATATATAATGATTCAATGCCGTTTCGATGCACATCGAACCTTCTATCTTCAAATTATACATAGAATATTTTAAAACGTAAACTTATACTTATATCGTGGGTAACTAACTAGTAAGTTGCTCAATCAGTTTTGTCGTTCGATAAGAAATGGAGTTATTAGGTTTGTCGTTTTATTTTTCTGAAAATGGTACTATCGTTTGATGAAAATATGTGAAGTTTCGTGTAGATCTATCGACTCATTCCTATATTTACAGTTGTTCAAAGTTAAAGTGTCATAGTATTCTTTTACAATGGGAAAACCGAGAAAACTTCTAACCTAGTATACTAGGTTGTTTAATAAGTTTTGTCATTCGATAAAATTTATCGAACAGTATAGTACTAGGTTGCTCAATAAATTTTGTCGTTCGATAATACTTATTGAACAAGCTATTATGCTTCGGTGATCGGTTGTCCTAAGCGTGTCGAATGACTGATTATTTCGATAGCAAAGTTACAAACAAACAAAAGGACGCCCAAGTCTCGTGAAATAAAGCCGGACAGGCATTTCGATTCTATTCCTACTAAAAATACAATTTAATATAACGAAAAAAATAGATGATTTATTAAAAGAATCAAGATTGAAATCTTTTATCGATATTTTGTCCTAATACCTATTTCTCGTTTTTACTCTTTGTGCAACAGCTGCTCAGAATCGTACGTGGTTATAATACTATACAATGAAAAACGATGGGGACAAGTCTCGTAGAATCGCTTTAGAACTGAAAAGAACCGATATGCTGACAGACTGTGGAACCATAACCGAAATTGATTTTAACCAGAACCTTCTTCCGCTCATAACAGTCGAAGTATCATTTCTTATTTAAAGAAATAAAACTATTAGAGAAATGTAGAGGGACAAAATGATAGCACAGTTAAAAAAAAAGTTTGAAATATAAAACAATTAATTAATAATATTCAATTCTTAATATATTGCAGCACCTCTTTTGCATTTAATAATTTCAATTCTTTTCCTTGATAAAGATTTATACGATTGTTTAATCCTTTTTAACTTATACTCTTCCACTCAACTAGAATGAATTGTTTTAAATTGTTAATGTTTTGAAATTATCGGCCACATTGATACTCTGTTCTGGCAAGGTGTCCCCAACAATTTTCAATAATATTGGGATCAGAGAATCTTGTTGGGTAATCGTAAAAATTTGTTTAACAGAAGTACTCCCTTATTATTTTCGCAACGTGAACTATGGTATTAATTTGCTGAAAACTGTATTTCACTCCAATAATTCTTACAGCATACGTGTTTATTTGTTCATTTATCATTTCAAGTATTCATCGTTCAGTATTCATCCGTCTTGTTATAAATTTTATTTTCGTTTTACCCCGAGGTAAAACGATGTTATTCTTTCCTTAAATCTTGATAATAAATAACTAAGGCCATCTGGCCCATACAATTAAATTTTTTTTCATTTGCAAATATGCTCCTTCACTATTTTATTCTTACATTTAGATGTTTTTCAGCAAATTGTAAGCAGCACGCTTTATACCGCTAATTTAGCCAAGGTTTCTTCTGCAATTTCCTTCGCGCTAACTGCTCGAATTTTAATAATATATGGCGTTTAAAACAACGTACATTTTTTGCATCAATGTTTAAACCAACAATTTGTAATTTGTTTCATAATTATCCTCGAATTTGACGCTGCTCTCGATATTGCACGTTTCTCGCGAGTAGATAAACTTTGTGTATGTCCAGAACTCTTTCTCTTTCCGCAATTTTCAAGACTTTTTAATAAGTTCAGAATTTTACGACTTCTGTTTACAACTTTTGATATTTGTGTAACTGTATACTTTTCTCTCTTTAACTTTTATACGGAATGTATTTTATATTCATTTATTTTCTTTCCATGGTCCATTTTTAACGCTTTACTACGTTCTTTCAAAGTAATAAACATGAAAATACACATTTTATTAATTACATTTTACAGTGAATAATTGTTATTAAATAGCTTATAAACAACTGAAAAGTGTAAATCGTCTGTTTGTGCTGCATTTTGTTCCGTTCGCTAACCATAATATTTACGTTTACATTCCTAGAATTCTCTTGGAATGTATCTCGTAGATAATATTTAGTACACTATAGATACAGATATGCCCAAAAATGTTGACATATTAAAATATTTATTTTCTTCACTTTATAATGGTAAATACAAAAAAATATAAGAGCTATCTTTTTGTTTCGCGGTGCATGTATGTAAGTACACGTACCAGGTAGCTATCACATGTTACAACTTTCTCTGTAATCACTTTTTTTTAACGCGTTTGAACACAAAAAAATGTTTTTCCAGGAATACCGTCAATACGAGTGTTGTTGTCCAAGAAATTTTGTAATTACTATTTCCAATATTAATTCTAATTTTTCCTTCTTAGGACGGAAGAAATTTAGTAACTAAATATTTGAACAACAAAACCGTAAAATTTATTACGTATAAACGAGGAATTATGTATCGTGATCGGCTGTACACCGATTAGTGCGATCAATTTTAAATCTATTTATTTTGAATAATTTAATTCAATAGAAAACGTGCAATGTGTGCTACTTCTTTTAGAATGTATTCTGTTTTAAAGTTTTCAACATCACTCTTCCTCTCTTTCCTAGAATGCCTAGTTCAATTCAATCACGTTAACATTTTAATATATCAGTACGCCTTTACCATTCGTTGTGGTTCCAAAATTTTCTACGAAAAGAAAAAAGAAATAACAAAACTATACTGGTGAAAACATCGAAGCTGATCAATTTGTAACGTAAAAATCGTCTCTACTAAAAACGAGATATTGTTTTGTTAGTCGATAACGTTTATAAAGATATCTCGAAAATGTTATGGCATTAAAACATTAAGAATTTTTTTTTGAAAAATTCCAATGTTCCATTTAATGAAATTGAAATACAAGATGAAAAAATCTTAACTGGTTTATTGACAATTGAAATTATTAAAATTTCTCCCTATACATCAGAAACAAAGTGCAAAGCGCAAAAAAAACTGTGTCCAGTACACTTACATTTTAAAATATATAATTGCAACAATTATTTACTATGTAAAAATTAGTGTCAAATTTAATCAAATGAAGATCGTGAGTATAAATTATACTAGTTTGACCAATTAATTGACTACCACGTGTTTCTTGAATACGTACTCAACTTGTGTTTATAAGAACAGAGTGGGGGCACCGCTACGTAATACTGATAAACAGTTCCATTATATGTACGAGAGAGAAATTTATTTGATAAAATTCCAACGTTTATCGAATTTTATTATAAAAATACATGCATAGATAAATCACTATTTTTAAGATTGAATATTATTTTTGGGGAAATATATTAATTCCAAATTAAATCATAAATTAGGAACCGCATACTATTTAATGATACACTAATAGAAAATAGTTAAAAGGTACTATTTATTTGTTACGTCGGGAACATATTTTCGGGATTAATTTTAATATCTAAATCTCAATTTCATTTATATGTATTGCCTTCATTTATTTACATTATACAATATATAAAAAATAAACGAGAATCTTTGAATGCAAAATGTGTAATTAAAGAATCGGATAGAGTTTTTTGCATTTCCGGTGCTAATTTAAAATGAGGTCTTAAAAGAAAATTTACTTTAACGGAGTTTTGTTTAATTTCCTTCGTGTTGGTTTTAAGAATGTTCACCATTACTTATTATGTCTGCGTAACTAACAAACTTTAAGTTATAAATACGACACAAATTTCAAAATATTTAATTTGATAATTTCGAAACATTTAAATTAAAAACGAAAGAGGACCCTGAGAGAAAATATGACACACACACACACACACACACGCGCGCGCGCGCGCGCACACGCACACGCACACGCACGCACGCACGCACAAAAGAAAATATACGAAAACGATTTGCAAAATAAAGAGTGAAAGAGATAGAAAACAATAAGAAATGAAATATAATTAAAAGTATAAGACAGAAATTAAACATAGATAAATGTCATTTAAAACAGAGTGGTATATTCAAAAGTTAATCAAAGTTAATCCACGTTAAAATAAGAAAGAAATTATGTGCGACTAGAAATAAGCAATTAATTGTAAGGAAGAATGAAGGTAAGAAGGAAACAACATAAAATAATATCAAATACAATACTGTATAAATAGTATTGAAATTTTTAACAGCACACGCATGGAATTGCCCAAAAATAAGAATTGGAATATTTTCAAGAGAAGTTCAAAATTAAGAAAAATGCAAAAAATCTTTAGTTAAATGTTTAATATATGGTATTCGGCAGATTTAAACTTTCACGACCGTTTAAGACTCAAAACTATAAAATCAAGATTGAAAATTTCTTTGTAATCTGGAGGAAAAAGAAATGACATAAATTGTACGCAAATATAAATGATTTTCTAATAGAAAATACAAAAATTACGGAAAAGATGAAAATTAAGAGTACATACCTCAAGGTGGGCCAAAGAAGTGGTAGTTCAAGAACGTGTCGATGGAGGAAGAAGACACAAGGTAGACCACAGACGATCGTTGTTTAACTTCGTTTGTACACACGGAAAGACAGAGACTCGAATTAATAAGCGGGCAGTTGCGGCTGCCTGTTTTAAGTAGGCACATTCGTTGAACACGGTGGAACAAGGCTGACTCTCAGTGATAATAATTTTCACGCACGCCGCCGGCCCAATAAGATACAAATAGTAGTGTGGCGAATCACACTGCCAACGAACTGACACGCGAGCGCCGCGTTACATTCAACATACGGAATTCCCCGCAGCTCACTAAAGTCACTAGGCACCAATAAAAAGTCTCTAAGAACAGAGATTTCTAAATTAAGCTTCAGAACTTAGACATTCTCCCCTACATTATCCAATTGCCATGGTATAATGATGCAATACTATATAATGTGCGCCCAATACGAATGCCACAAACGAAAATTAATGTATTGTCTTTCCTGTGAGATTTTATTTTATATTTCTTTGTTTTGTCTGTAATTTATTTTCGATTTTCTCAAGCAACTGAATACTCCGCAATTGTAAATAATACTTTAGATATTTTACTTTCCTTTATCATTGCATATTTTCTTAAAGTTATAAATGTTATATGCACGAATTCTTCTATAATTCGAACTATATTGACGAATTACAAGAACTACGCCAATTCCATATTTCTCATTCATGATATTTGTTCGAAATATGTTTAAGAAGTACACAATGTATTGCACAAATTTCGTTCATTTGAAATTTTCGTTATTTCAAACAATACATAAATATATTACGTATAAAATTTGTAAAGTTTAAAGAATATACATAATATGATAAAAATAGTTTTTTTAGAATTGGATCATATAATTCTGAATATAAAAATACTAGGTATAAAATTTACCGCTTTTAAAATTCTTTTTTAGTACATTATATTGCTTTTATTATGAAACATGTTAGAAAATATAGTCGGTACTTCCAATGTAAACAACCAGTAGATAAATAATATGAACAAAGTCAAATATTTTAAAAAGAGTAAGTTTTTAGGACAACTGTACCTTATTACTTTTGTATTCAGAATTCGCTATTCTATTAAAATCTTCTAATATAAAACCATTTAGTAAACCTAGGATGAAATTTAACTTCTTTGTACCCCTGGTAGAGGGCAGATGATGACGATAGCTATATTTTTCTATCGTAAAATTCTCCTATAGTAGAGAGAACTCATGATCCTTTGATTTGTGGCACGCTAATTTAAATTTACAAAAAAATAAGTTTTTTAAGTTTACTAAACAATCTACTTGTTTAAAGAGTACTAAAAAATTTAATTAAGTAATTGTAAATCCATTCGATATTATTTTAACGTTATTATATTACTTTAGAATTCTTTTTCGTTTGTATTAAAATAAATTTAGACTTTGGATTGGGATTTATATTCCTTTATTTATATAACAATATTTGATCACAATAAAAATATGTGAATAAATATAAAATGATATTAACACTGAATATATGATTCAAATTAAATATAAATACGTTTCGAATTCCTGATCCATACATTTTCGTAAAACGTTGCGAGTTTTCCAACTATTAATTTTATTTACAGTGGATTAGATACAGAAACACGTTTATCGTCCTAACCTTTCGTAATGGTTCTATAATATAAGAGATGTAAAGTAGATTATAGTAAGTAAATTTAGTGAAACGTTTTTAAATAAGTCCTACTTAAATTGTACATATATTCTATGTATATGTTACCAATAATTAAAACGATAATAAGGAAAAATGAAACGTCTAACCGATGAAAAAACGAAACTTGTCTTAGAAAAACTAACAAAGTAGTAAGTGTTGTTATTTTTATATCATGATATAATCGTAATTAAAATTAATTGTACGTACTAATAAATGTAATGATAGAGATTATAATATTGACAACAATAATAGTAAGAAGACAAATTATGTTTTATAATTTTATATTACATAAGTCAATTACTTTGTGCTAATTAATAAAACCTATAAGATGTGTAAGAATATTAAAATGTACTCAGTTTTTGAGCCTTTTATAACTAATTATCAAAGACTTATTAATAGTGATATAATGAAATCTCCTATAATATTTTTATGCATTACATATTAAAACCATTTCTGAAGTTAATAAGGAGCTTAAATTTTCTGTAGTTTTTAATTTATTTTAAAGTATATTTGATCGTATTTTTAGTATTATTATCAAATAAATGTAAGAATTAATTTTGATTTACCTTCTATAAAACTTATGTTTTAGTATTGGAGACAATGTGAAAGTATTGATTGACCGTCCAGATGGAATTTATTGCTTCAGAGAAAGAAAGTGTAGAGTATATTACGTTTCGGAAAAGATCTTACCATTGGCAAGCATGATAAAACCAGATCGCTTAGCAAGCTTTGGAACGTGTTTTGGAAAATTTACAAAATCAGGAAAATTCAGGCTACACATTACTGCATTATATCACCTGGCTCCATATGCACAAGTAATTTTCTTAATCTTTAGCATACTTTTTAAAAATTCATATCAAGTATAATTTTGTTTTTTAAATAATTTTTTTTAATATTTTCTAATTAATGTGCTCTAATATTCTTTAAACTTTTATTTACAAATTCTTAATAATATCACAAATAATAAAAAAAGTTATATTCAACAATTTGATTATTTAAAATGCTCAATATTTGTATTCAAATTATGTCTTTGATACATGTAAATTGAATAAAAATGTTTGAATAATATAATATAAATTTATATAATCATATAATATTATATAAATTTAATATTTGTTTATTAAATTTCACATTATAAAGTTTTGAAAATTTGTACATGTATTTAAATTTTCCTTCTTAGCATAAAATTTGGCTCAAACCATCTGCTGAGCAACAATTTTTATATGGACATCACATTTCCAAATCTGGATTAAGTAGAGTTACAGAAAATACTCCTCAATATCAAGGAGTGGTTATTTTTTCAACAAATGACACACCACTGGTAATTGAAATATTAACATTCAGTATAAATTTTATTATTGCATATGCTATTTTAAACAGTTTTAATTAAATGAATAATGAAAATGTACTCTGCATCTATTGCATTTCATTGATAAATTAACTTAATAAACATTAAAAACTTCAATATCTTGCAATTTATTGTTTTAGGGTTTTGGTGTCACAGCAAAAAGTACAATGGATTGCAAATATGCAGATCCAATGGCAACAGTGTGTTTCCATCAAGCTGACATAGGAGAGTACATTCGTTCAGAAGATTCTCTAATATAATAATTTTGTATAAATGTTTTTTGTAAGCTTTACTTATTAAAATGTTAAATAAATGTGTATTATAGATTTTATACACTGTGTCAACTAAACACCAATCACTTTGTTCATACAGCATTATTTTCTTAATTTTGCATATAGAATATGTTGGTAGTTTTGCAAAAAAAAAAACTGGGATATAAACCTTGTATATTCGAATTTTCACACAAAAATATTTATGTATTGTGTATAGTACTACTGTTTCAACAATACTGTCCTTAGCACCATATAAACGAGAAACTTGCTCCAGGTTTCACATTTCTTACTACTTACTTCCACATTTTATAAAAAATACATGCACATAACTGTACTAGCTATAGTATCTAACTTTTTTTAGTGTATTTTTAAAACCATATTATTCATGTAGTAAATTTAAATTAAAAACTATATCAATAGAATAGAAATGTGCCATAAAATGTAGTTTTCTGAAAAATATGCATTTTTAAAATACATTGTACGCAGCACCTGAAAACTTTTTAATTTTAGTAAAACCCACAATTTTTAATGGTACTATGTTTTAGTAAATGGTTTTATTATTATTTTAAATAATGCAGTTCTTTTTTTATAAATAATGTACAATTATATAAGTGTAATATATTTTAGTATTTTAAAATGCAAATATTTACACAACATGCAAAGTGAGGATACTGATTTACAATTACCATAAAATGTAAAGAAATTAATTTACTGAAAATTTGTAATTTGTAATTTTTATAATTAGAAATTGAAATTATTGTATGTAAAACTTTCAATAGATTTTCATAAATTTTATGTTCATTTCACAGCCACCGTACAATAAAATAAGACTTTTTTCCAACCCTGAGTAATGTCACATTATTGCTCAATATATGTACTCCAGGTACAACAATTTCATCTATATTTGTAATTTTTTGATAATTTACATAAAAACCTCCACTTGATATAATTCTTTTTGCCTCTTGCTCTGTTTTGAAACACTTTGCTTTCAATGCTAACTCATATATATTAATTCCAGGCTCAGATAATATATCCACTAAAGTAGCACCTTCTAAAATTTGTAGTAGCTCATTTGCATTAAACCTTGACAACGATTCAATAGATTTGCTATAAAGAATACTAGATGCTCTCTTTGCTGCTACTAATCCCTCTTCTGCAAAAAGTATTGTAAATGTAAATTGGTTGAATCCTTCCTTTCTAAAGAATTATAGTTATAATGACTGTTCAAATAGTATAAAATATCAATTAAATAAAATAAAATTGCTTCAATACAAAAAAAAATAGAACTTATGTATTAATGTAATAAATTAGTACTAAATAGTGTTTATACAAAATTATTTACTTACCACCATGAACCAATAATGTAACTTCCTCTGCAAGGATATTCTGTGCATTTCTTAACTCTGGATTTAGAAAGTGGTTTTTTACTATATCTTTTATTCTGTTTAAAGGTAAAAATGTAAAAAATTGAAAAAGGTTCTCTAAATCAGCATCTTTTGCTCTAATAAAGTACTGATAGAACTGAAAACTAGAGGATTTTGAAGGAGAAAGCCAAATTACATTGCCAGTAGATTTTCCAAATTTTTTCCCACCTTCAGATGTGATCAATGGCAAAGTTAATCCATAAACTTCCTTATTATTACATTTAGATACTAGATCATACCCAGACATTATATTTCCCATTTGATCCTGACCGCCAATTTGGAAATTACATTTATATGTACGCTGTAAATGTAACCAATCATATCCTTGGAGAAGAGGATAACTGAATTCTGTAAAGCTCATGCCAATGTCAGATTGTAATCTAGACTCCACCGAGTTACGACCAAGCATTGTTCCCATTCTAAAATACTTTCCAATATCTTTGATAAATGAGAGCATATTCATATTATTGTACCACTCTAAATTATTATGTATAATTATAGGGATCAAATTCTTTTTGCGGTTATAGAAATATCTTTTATGATTCTCAAAAATATTTTTTATATCATTTTGTATGGATTTCAGATTTTCTTCAAGCACAACATTTTCTATTTCAACACGTTCTGTTTTTCTAAAACTTGGATCACCGATTAAGCCAGTTGCACCTCCTAATAGAATGATTACTTGGTGTCCACAACGTTGCCAATGTAAAAGATTAATCAGAACTAGCAAATTTCCTATGTGCAAACTTTCTGCAGTTGGATCAAACCCTGCGTAAACACATTGTGGAGGACTATTCCATAATTTCTTTATATTTTCCCTAAAAATTTGTTTTATGTTATTTACATATGTAAATCTGATAATACCTTATTTTGAACAACTAAAAAATTGTTTTTAAACAAAAATAATGTAATATTTGGTAATAAAAGAAGAAACACATTTTTTTGCTCTAAAATATACATATAAGGAATGTATACATTTGTATATAATAATGTATATAGTAATTATACCCATTGATAGATTTTAAAAGTAAACATCAAGAGTGTAAATAACACTTACATATAAATATTAGGAAAAACGTTTTCGTATAATTGTCTGTTTTCGGCATCTATTACAAATTTTGTAGTATGTAAACGACAAACACTGAAATGCTTTGCAAAAGAACATAACCTCACTAAATTGTTCATTTTTAATTCTCTTATCAAAGAAAAATCTTATCTTAATATACAAATCATTCGTAATTGTTTAATTAGTGACTATTATATTATTGATATACAATTTTTATTTGGTTGGTTAAATGCATACTCTGAGGAACACAATCATAAATTTTAAATCCACAGATGGCGATGTATTTGAATACATTATTATTAGCGATACCATAGTCATCATACTTACCGACCAAGCCCTGAACTGACACCTAGTGGATATACTAGAAAGAAGGTACTCATTAGCCTCATAATCAGTGTAAGACTGAAAATTGATAGAAACACATCCGACGGAAAATTATTGCTTCTTGTTATATCTTAGTAAGTATTTAATAGAGTTATGTTGTGTTTAAATTTATTAGATCTTAACGTTTAAACATGTAACGATACAATAGTAATTACATGTACTAGCGAATTAGTAATCGCTTCTTTGATTACGTACGTATATACAACTATGCATGTATAGAAGATTAAGCGGACTTATAGCAAAATTTAAACACACATATATCTTCTTTTACATGTTATTAATTATTATAGTAACTTACAGTCTCCAAAAAATTATTCACAATATCATATGCCAGAATCTCTAATTACAAATACTAGGTTATAAAAAAAAAATATAATAATTTTACAGCTATTAAATAAACATTTTGTTGAAAAAGTGACTTCTACTTTTTGTTTAGTTTACCTTTTAGAATAGGTAGAGAGTATTTTGGACCTATTCTTATCCCGGGACCCATACGAGTTTATTATTATTGTTATTGTTGTTGTTGTTGTTGTTGTTGTTATAGTTATTATCATTATCATCATGTGTCTCTGTTACATCATATACACTAGTATTAATATATGTGCACGCGTTTATGATGAATGGGTTAAGTGCAGCAAAGGTGCTCTTAAAAAATAATAAAGCATTTTGTTAACAAGTTATGTATATGAAATTTCCTACGCGTTTATTGTGCGTAACACGTTCATACGGCGATCTTTAAGTTATCGTTTTAATATGAATAAGTATTTGTAAATCGTGAGTTTTAGGTAACGTATTTAGTTGTATTTGTATTAAATTCTAATTCCTACCACCTGCAGCGTTACAATCAGCTTCAAGACTTTGTTGGTCACGTTGCATGCGACACTAAAATGGTAATGGATCCTGAAACCCTAAAAAACAACGAACAAAAAATACATTGGATGCTCGGTCTACTATATACCTGGTCTGGGTTTAAACAGACGAGGTATAGGATCTTATATCTCCTCAGTACTAAATGATGCGTTTGTCATTTCTTTATTTATATACTCGTACACATACACATTAGAGTATGTACCTTCGCTGTAATAGCGAATACTTGAAGTGGAAACGTATAAGCCAGATGGCAACACGTATACGAACTCCGGTCATCTTTGTACTAGAGAATGATACTTCATTGTTCAAATTTCAAAACTCGTAATAAAGAAAAATTTTCAAAATTATAACAATGACTGAAAGTGTTTGAAGTTTTATAAACTTTTAAAATGTTTTGCGAAAATGAATAGACGTAATAACAAGTTTGATTACGTCAGCGATTACAAATCCACATGATTATGATTACGCAAACAGATTTCTGTACACTCATAATTATCATTACCCAAAGAATTTTCGAAATAATGCGAATCATTAAATTCTTGCCATCTTGAGTTTATTTATAACGTAATTACCTTTTTGTAAATGCATTTATCAATTGCTACGTTCAGGAGAAAAGCCATTCTTCTGGATAATTAAGTTGTAAGATAACTTCGGTAACTATTAAGAGGAACGAAGTTAAGGATGACGTAACGGTCCAGTAAAATAACTAAAATGAGTAAGGCAGATCGAGTTGCTCATATTTAAAAAAAAATAATTGTAACTAACAAAACTTTAAAGAAACTTTATATTCTACTTTAATGACAATAATAATCAAATTTTATCATTGAATATTTTATGTTTGGTTATACTCAGTCGTCTCAAAAAAATGGAAATTTGAAGCAGTAAAAAGCTCCATTCTAAATGCAATTTTATAATGGAAATGTCTCCAAATACGTAGGAATATTTATCAATGAATTTTACATCAATTAATTTTGTAGCCAACAGATTAAATTGAATCTCGTAAGGGGTGAATTATTTCGTTCGGAATAAATACAAATTCAAATTAATATCGACTCGTGACATCCTTCTTATCTTGTGGAAATGTTTTATCTATTCAGAACTTTAACGGTTACTTCCATATTACTATATTTGATATAACTTAAAAGCTAAATTTGTACGTATATACCAGTATTCCTCGAGAGGTTAAGACACTGTGGGTGAGCGTAAAAGTATCCATAGTTATTTCGATTTGTTTCGTAACGTTTTGTTGCAATGATTCGTTAAAAAAACTCACCTCCGAGGTAGTAACTTTTTGCTATCCGTATACATGTTCCTAATAATGAAGTAACCACGAAACAGGTAGTGTGACTTAATATATGTTGCAGTCTAGCTCAGTTTCCGCGGTATTTCTTCTTTTTGTCGTTTCGCATTCTTGTTTAAATAATTATCGAATAATTTTGTCAGCCACGCAATAACTTTCTAGAGTCACACAACTTTACGTATGGTGTTAAAGAAAGAACTCAGGGATACTGGGTCGCCTAAGATTCGCCAAAATAAATCTAAACTATCCATTAACACAAGCTTGTAAATCAGCTCTGTCAAAGTAAACATTTTATGTTCGAAAAGTTTAACCGATTTACCTGCTTCTGTTCGTCAGATCCAATGCCCCGTGACGAAAAACAGCGAACGTAGTTTTAGCTCATCGGTAGCTCTATCCTATTTTTGATCAATGCCAAATAATATTTGAAGCAGACTTTCGCTGAACAGTGGATAGGTCGAGGAGGTCCGTGCCCTCTTCGTCCTCTTGACCTAAATTCTCCTTCTTTCTTATAGGAACACAAAAACTTTACTGCGAACACTTTTAGTAAGTTACAATTTTCGAGAAAGTTTGAAAATTTAAAAAACATATACTCAGGCGTCGTGAATGGCTGCCAAGAAATAAGAAAAGTACGCGTTCCTATATGTATCGTATATAAAGTATTTAAACGTAAAATACATAACAATATAAGATATATAAAATATATTTTTTAAATATAACGAAACTTTTCTTGCTGACGAAACGTTTAACTACAATTATACCCTTATTATCGATCGGAAAAGTAGTTTTGGTCATTTTGTATTTTCCTTTTATTTTGGCATGTAGTATTACTCGAAGTTTCGTGCACTGTTACGTAACATATAATCCTGGATACATTTAAGTCAAACACACTGTACACGGAACACTTATCTAACAAGTAAGAAGAAAATTAACTGGATGAAAATATGTAATTGGAGTGTTGAAATCGATCCGGGATTCTTTTTATGGGCGTTGCAACTACGTAGTATCTTTCATAAACGGGGGAAACCCCGATTGCTCTGTCCATTAAAGGACAAATAGATCCTTGCCGATTGCTTCAAGCGGCACGACGATTGCGTGATTGTTGCAACTCGAGAAACTGAAATTCAATTCCTACGGAGTATGATACAATTCATTTTTATCGTGTGCCCTTAATTTTTATCGCAATGAATTCAATTGTACGGAGCACGTGATCCTTATACGGTTCAATAAATGAACATCACAAGTTACGCTAGCATTCTGATTCGTTATACATAGCACTTAAGTTTTATCGCTTTGATTTCGTAACTGATGGTCTTGTTAAGTTTGCGCGATGAAGCGCACGCTTATTAACGAATAGGAAATTTTCAAGAAATTTAATTGGCCTTCTTTCGCTTGACAATTATACACTACTTTTCCTTGTTCTCGATCGCTTTTTTCCTTTTTCTACTTTCACTTCATTTAGAAAGACAGCACTTTGAATTTCCTCGACAATCGGTATCGAACTAGAAGTGAGTTTTTAATATTCATACTGCTTTTAATTCTTAATACTTAATTAACGTCTTCGTACGTGTTCCGGATCTCGACCCAACGACGAATCTAACCGAGTTCAATATTTCGTTCTAAGTTTTATATAAACAATTTTTTTCCGATAATATTCTACTTTTATATAATTTCACATATGCGGCCATAGATTCCTTCCTTATATGTTTATCTTTACGCTGTCATAGTCGAAGATCTCTTTGCCTTGCGTGCGACTTAAACTTGAAAATGATTCTTATATGCACGTAACACAAGTACTCAATTAATGTCTACGGAAAATGATTCGTGTTAATCGCCATCCGATAGTATTGTATAGAAATAGACACTTTCTTTCAAAAATTGCTTACTTTAATACGAATTAATACTTATTTTCTTCTTCTAATAGTTGCTCATAATTTTTGGAAAGGAGGTATCTTGAACATTAAAGTCGTACACCTTTTCTAACAATTACCACTAGGTGACGATCAACATAAACAGTATTTTGTGGATATTAATTAGTAAGTATCATTGTACGTAAGAATACTCACCGAAGACTTTACCAGAAAACGAACATTTCTGAGATTCATAAAGTTTGTTAACTCTCGTACGTGTATTGTATTATGCAAACTCTTCTGTTTGTCTAAAACGACCGAGCAATAGCAGAATAAACATTGAGCAACACTTTGTTATTACGAAAGTACACGACTGTCTAAATCGGTCCAGAAATGGTACGATTTGAAAAATTCTCGTGCAAAAAGAAGTTCCACTTTTCCCAACTAAATGTCGTTGAGTCTTGTTTCTATAAAACTACCTTTCTAACGCGCTTCTAGTGCCTTCCTTTTGTAAGGTTCTCCGCTTTATGAGATTCTGCTCCGTTTTCCCATGACCGTTTCACATACAGATCCGATGATAAAAAGCTTCTGTTTCATCGAGAGCTATGCTTCGTCATAATTCGTCTTGTTTCTGCGTCATGTATTCTTTAAAATTCCACTCGTTCGATGATCTTTGAGGAGTGTTTCGAAGAACAATGCGGCCAAAGTGGACGTGGTTTCTTCGAAAATTTCTTTCGAAGTGGCGAACAGTTGGCGCCCTCGTTGGCCACGGTGAACGATGGCACACTGTTGTTGAATTAGGAGTCTTGGAAGATACGGGTCGTAATCCAAGTGACTATACTTCGTCATAATTCGTCTTGTTTCTACGTCATGTATTCTTTAAAATTCCGCTCGTTCGATGGTCTTTGAAGAGTGTTTCGAAGAACAATGCGGCCAAAGTGGACGTGGTTTCTTTGAAAATTTCTTTCAAAATGGCGGACAGTTCGCGCCCTCGTTGGCCGCGGTTAGAGATGGCACACTGTTGTTGAATTTGGACTCTTGAAAATTCCCTTTCTAATGCGCGGTCGCGTCTTACTCTCTTTGGGATTCTACTCCATGTTCCCATGGCCGTTCCGCATTTCGGTCCGACGAAAGAATCCACAAACCTTTCTACCTCGGAGCGGTCGGTCCGTTCTCTTGGTGGGACGTCCGGCGTGTTGAGTGATACATACATACGAAACTTCTCCTTTTCCCATTCACCAGACTTACGCGGCTGGTTACGTGCTCGGTTGTTGTTACTCTGCACGGTATCTGTTCGCGATGTCCCATCCTAGACTCGCGATTAAATCGTCCACTCTTCCTTGCGATTCCTCATTGCCAGGGGTTCTCAGTCGCGGTTCCCGTCACTCGACATTGCGCACACGTTTCTTCTTGGAATCGTTGCGTGTTCGATTTCAACAAATCGAGTTCAATTAAACGTATTCTATTTATTTTTTATTTTTATACATATTCGTATATATTGTATATTATAAGTATACAAGTAACGTATGGCGCGATGAAAACGCAAAGCGTTTAATAATAATGGTAATAATAATAATAATAGTAATAATATTAATAAACAATGATAACATACATTCTTGTATTGTATTTGATCGTTGACTGTATAGATGTATACATATATAAGTGTAGACACGTATAGTCATTTAGTTAACGATAAATATAATCTTAGTTGACCAATTTAGAGTTACGCCACTGTTATTATTCATTAATTAATTGGCCGTATACATCCGTTTAGAGAGACAGAAAGATTCGTACGATAGTTTACTTTATATAATTTAAAGTCAAGTGTTCGTTATGAATAATACATTGTAAATTAAGATAAAATCCTGATCTATTCAGAACAATTACTCTCTGGGAATAGTGCAATCCCGAAGTTTTGATCACATAGAAAATTTCTTGAAAATTTATAAACATTTCCTCACGATTTTATTGGTTAGATTCTTGTTGGTGAGATTGCTCAGCAGATTGTACGTTTATTTGTGGTACCTTCCGAAACAACTTACCATCGCGAAAGAAATCTTATCGGTAGACATCTAGAGGCGAGCAGTGAAGCATTTTTCAACAAGATTTGCAAAATGCGTTATAAAATTTAAAGTTAAACGCACGTTATGAATAATGCAAGCAAGATTCAACGAACAAAGCATTGGTGTAGAGTCCAACCCGTAATATGCTTTGTAATATTAATAAAAATTTACATTTTATTGTAGATTTGTTCGTTTTTCAAAATCGTTTATTTGGAAAACTTAGGTGCGATTTGCGGTTAGGAATGGTTTTAAGAAATAATTCCTATATGTACAAATACCAACCTATTAATATCCGTGGGATACTGTTTATGTTACTGGTTTCCTAGTGATATTTTCTAGAAAACTCTAAATGTTAGACTCACCAAGTATTTAACTACTTGTTTTAGAAATTATAGTGTAGTCCATCATCGATTGGTCATCTATAATTAAGAAATACGATCTTGGTTAGCCAATTCGAACAATCAGAATTTACTAAACGATAATTAAACTCCAGGAGCTTAATTTACACGGATTTTCATATTATACACTATTATTTAACATTTATTTGACAAATATTTAATTTAGAAGAATTCACGTGTTTTAACGAGATGTAAAATATAAAATATCAAAATAGTAAATGGCAATTTGGTAATTTTCATCTCTAATTGATTCGCTAAACAATGTTATTATTTACAATAATTCTTACTTACACGTGTTGTTCTACATGGAAAAAGTCAAAAGTTAAGTAAAAAATAATGTATTTAATACATTAAACAGTGTAGGTTTGGATGGAAACATGCATGTATCTACATATGTTCAAGGAGCAAAGTTACACTCATTATTTTGTATTCTCACACCGTCGAAGTACGAGGGAATGTTATTCCTTACTTAAACTAAAAAATGATAATCACTGTCACTGTCTCGTTTTACAATAGAATACGTAGAAAATACAAGAAACCAATAGCGCTTACGTACAGTTTCATCGGTTCGCGGGAGAAGGGTATCGCGCGCGCATCTCTATGTTGCGAAACTGAAAGTCTTCCACTTCCTGCGAGGAAGTTTCGTCCTCCAACGGAGAAAGGAAACCTCGAAAACCAATTTGACCCAAATCATTTTTTCGTGGGTACGCGTACACCCGACTTTCTTCTTCCTTTTCATTCGCGACCATCTTTTGCCATCCTCGATCATCAAATATCAAATCTAAGTCACGATTCTTCTTTATCCGACTCTGTAACTGTCTACAGTCACATACACTGAAAATCGTCCACCATTCAGTCACACGCATTGATCCTCATAAAATTCACTATACAGGGTGCGCCGTTTATCTCGTCCATTTTGGTATCTCGGTTACTTTCGATAATAACCGAAATTAACCATTAGAAACGTGTATTGGGAAAAAATTAGTTTATTTTGCGAATGTAAATATTACGAATAACTTTTTTTTTTTAAATATTTTTGTTCAAATTTTCAAGATAATCGATAGATACTCTATTTTATGGTAATGGCATGGCGATCTGCATCCCGTGTGACGACCTTCAAATGACCTTGAATAAAAAAAAAAAATCGCAACAGTTTGAGAAAATTAAAAATCGTTAATACAATGTGTATTGTATAATAACTTCGATACATTTTTGGATCCATTTTTTGCATCCATTTTGAAGTAATGTTTTACTTAATTATCCTTTGTTTATAATATCATGTTAAATTTTGATTTCTGATTTAAATCACGAATTTTCGTCTACGATTAAATCTGATTTTTTCAATTTCGCGTTCAAACTTTGCTCGTTTACGATAAAAAGTTACTAGTTTTTATTCATTCATTGTAGTTTGTTTCTTTTTACTTTCCATTTTACCAGCATTGTTAAAAATCTGCAGTCTGAGAACCATATTGATTTTGCGCCAAGTGTGGTACTTTCGCTATATCTCATTACTATGTTAATTTCTATTACGAAAACTGATTTGCATAAGTAGAAATTTGGAAATGTACATAAAATGAAGATTATTTTTAACTACATACTATTAGGAATTAATGAGAAAGGTGTATAAAACATTATACATTGTGAATATTAGTTACGTGTACCATTGGTACCTTAGAAGCTATAAAAAATCATTTACACTTCCTCTCATAATTTTATCAAAAGGCAACTGAAACGAAACGAAATTTGTATTTGAGACTTAATTATACAAGGTGTTAAGGAACGGATTCAAGACTTCGAAAGCGAATTGTACTCATTAAATTAAGCTATTAAGAAATGTTTATCAGTCAACATAAATAAAAAAAAAGAACCAGTACAAACTCAGAACTTAAGGTATTGGTTTTAGTAATGAAAGTGATTTGTTGTTCCTTTAAAATAAAGATGTTACAAAATTGATGCAAAATATATGGGACGATGAGTATAAATTTACCCCGCTCTCTGACCTCCACGTCGTCATCTTCTTTTAACTCTTGCAAAAGTATTTGCAACACACAAAGTTACCTTCATTTGTAATTCAACTTGATTTTTGCGACGATATTGATCGAATGAGTCATTTCTTCTATTCACTGCATCCTTGTAATATATTTCTCTTTTATAATTGTAAGCTATTACAATAGATACAATCGATTGCTCTTGTATTTCTTCTTTATTCCCCTTTTCGTACTATAAAATCGAAGAGATCTATGAATTCGTGATATTTTTTTACCCAAACGTCTTCAGTCTATACACAAAGAGAAGAACACATTAAAGAGTGTCTTGAGTGCTCTTTCTCTTCAGTCCAGGGATGATAACCCTATAAGGGAAGGACTAGTTTTATAAAATCGAAGAGATCTATGAATTTGTGATATTTTTTACCCAAACGCCTTCAGTGTATACACGAAGAGAAGAATACGTTAAAGAATGTCTTCTTGGGTACTCTTTCTCTCCGGTCCAGGGATGGTAACCCTATATGGGAGGGACTAGTATTTAAAATTGAAGAGATCTACGAATTCGAGATATTTTTTACACAAACGTCTACAATGTATACACGAAGAGAAGAACACATTAAAGAGTTTCTTGGGTACTCTTTCTCTCCAGTCCAGGTATGGTAATCCTATATTGGAGGGACTAGTATTTAAAATCGAAGAGATCTATGAATTCGTGATATTTTTTTACCCAAACGTCTTCAGTCTATACACAAAGAGAAGAACACATTAAAGAGTGTCTTGAGTGCTCTTTCTCTTCAGTCCAGGGATGGTAACCCTATAAGGGAAGGACTAGTTTTATAAAATCGAAGAGATCTATGAATTTGTGATATTTTTTACCCAAACGCCTTCAGTGTATACACGAAGAGAAGAATACGTTAAAGAATGTCTTCTTGGGTACTCTTTCTCTCCGGTCCAGGGATGATAACCCTATGTGGGTGGGACTAGTCGACCACCGAGTTACGTCTTGTCGAAAAGTTTGAGAAACACGGAATCGGAGAGACGTTTATACCTAAGGCAAAACACGGTAGCCCTCGTAAAATCGTAATTGCGTAGCTCTGGATTGTGCAAACACGTAAATTCGTGTCTCTAGTCCGCGAAGTGCCAAGAACGAGTCGGTGCAAGCGAGCATTAGACAGCTTTAGAAAGTCTATGTTCGTTCACTTGCCAAAAAGGTTTTCGATCATGGTCGTGCACCGGCAACATGTGACGTATCGTCGTGCGAGGGCGTCACGTAGGGTTCAGGGACGACACTTCCTTGTATCGAAAGGGTTCGGACGCGAGTCAAGTTCGGTCTTGCGGTAATAAAAAGAATAGGAACAACAGAGTCGATGACAGTGGCGGTGGAGAAAGAGGGAGCGAGAGAAAGAGATTCGCAACACGGTCTCATCAGCATAGGTGATGGGTCGAGATGCGAGTGGGGCCAGGGCTGGTATAAAAGGGGCAGCGTGGCATCCGCGGAGCATCAGTCCTCAAATCCAGGAACAGCAGCAACCATGAGGGCATTCATGGTGAGTCGAACCTCTTTCGTCTTCTCACTGTTCCCTTTCCTCTTCACTCTTCCCTTCGCCAGTTACACGGTAACGTTCGGTTCCTGTACTCCAAGTGTTTTCATCGCTCTTTTCTATTTCTTATGTTTGCTATACTCCCGCTTCCGCTATGTTCAGATAGCGGTAGACGGTTCCCAAGTTTCGTTCTATCGCTTTTCCCGCGAGTTTCACCCCGTCGATACTAAATGTTCAAACACTAATCACGCGTACTGTGCGGGAATCCCATAGACCCGTTCGAGTTAGCGATTCACTGGATGCCTAGAGGCGTTCAACGTATACCGGAAGGGTTGATATTTTTCCTCGTTGGTATACTATTGTGTTAAATTCAGTGTGAATATTCATCGACAGTTTACGAGTCACGTAACGTACTGTACCTGTACTCGTGGAAGTCGAGTAAGTCTTTTCATCACTTTCTTTCTGGTTCTTCATCACGCTAACGCTTCCGTTGGGTCAATACATGCATAGTGGTTCACGAGTCAACGAGTCTCGAGTTTTAGAAATTTATACGAATTGTTACTCAGAATTTTGAAAGGGAGAACTCAACGGAGGTGATGAAACAAATTTTTTTACGTTACGGGTGAAGTTGACTCGGTAGTTGATGGTTCTGTGATTTCCTTTCTTTCGGCACCAATCGCATCTCGGTTTGCTTCTTCCAAAAGTATTGTGTTAGATTCGGTGTAAAACTTAGACCGATAAAACTTGGTACACGGAATTGACAGTTTAGTGTAGAGACTATAAACACAGTTCTTCTAATTCGATCTCTTCCGGTAAACAAAACAATATCCTTAAATCGTTTCTCACCAACCGAGAAAGAGTTTCAAAGGTATTAAAGATTGTGGAAAATTTAAGGAAATGTTTCTGTGAAATTTCGAACTTCGAATATTAAATTCTTGTCAAATATTTTAATTATGCAAGAACCATCAGGAGGGATGGATTTTTTAATAAAATGATATTGTCGAGCAAAATTACTCCTCAAATTAAAATAATTTTCGCGACGTAAACTTACAAGATGCACGAGTAAGAAGAGAGTACGAAAACTGCTCGAAGTTCCTCGAAAATTGTAATAATTCGAAATCGTTCAGACGTTCGGAATGAAAAAAAAAGTTAAAGGATGAAATTGCACGACGAATTATCTCCGTGTGAAAGTTCGACATGTTTACGTGGGGCTCCAAGAAACGAAAGAGAGAAAAGAAAAATGAGAATTTCTGGAGAGAATAGAAAGGGAGATGGTATAGGAGAAAGTAGAGAGAGTGGGGCTGATGACGACCTAGAAGACGATACAGATGCAACTGCATACGATGTCAATGCACTCGATGACCGTATCAACGTCAATGATTATGAAAGAATGACCGAAAACGCGGAAACTTTTAAATTCCACGTAATCTCCTTTCCTCCACTTCGTTTATCTATCGAGAAAATCGTTAACATTTTCCTTCTAATTTTTGTCCTTTCTCCATTTTCCGATACACTTCTTTGATTTTATTATTATTTTGTTTTCAAAATATCAATTTTTCAAAATTGTTCAAAGATTAAAGAGGATTCAAACACGTTTGGTAATTTAATCTAAAAATACAATCCAGATCAGCCTGTGAAGAAACTCTGTTATTCGCAAAGATTTTCATTTTGAGTTGCAGCACTTTAAAGTTGCACGTCGTGGGAAGTGTTGAAATGAAGTTTTTTGAAAGCACTTAAGTACTAACTTAACCTCGCGTTTATTTCCAAGATATACTGGATTCTATCGATAGTTCTAGAGTTAAACACCGAACGGAGTAATTTTTAGATAGACAATAATTTCTTGCAATTTGCATACCTTGGTAAAATTTGATCAGAAATGGATCGTTGGATTGCTATTTACCCTTCTCTACGCGTGTCTTGGAAACTTAACGAAACTAATCAACCACCCCTTTCTGTTGTGTTTGAAGATCGTGGTGCTCGCCGCATCGGCGATGGCGCGGCCAGAAGCAGGCTACTCTTACTCCCAACCGAGCTCTAGCTACGGTGCACCTATTGGTGGAACCGGTGGAGGTGGACTTGGTGGAGGTGGACTCGGTGGCGGTGGACTCGGTGGTGGTCATGGCGGAGGACTTGGCGGAGGTCTTGGCGGAGGACTCGGTGGAGGTCTCGGCGGAGGTCTTGGCGGAGGTCTTGGCGGAGGTCTTGGCGGAGGTCTCGGCGGTGGACTAGGCGGTGGATTCGGTGGTGGCTTCGGAGGCGGCTTCGGTGGCGGAGTCGGCGGAGGCGGCGGAGTTGGCGGTGGAATCGGCGGCGGTGGTGGCTTCGGCGGTGGCTCTCTCATCCAGAAGCACATCTACGTTCACGTGCCACCCCCAGAAGCACCGGAAGAAAGACCCCTTAGACCCCTTACACCAGTAGCGCCGGCCCAGAAGCACTACAAGATCATCTTCATCAAGGCGCCGACTCCACCCACACCTACGGCACCTGTCATTCCTGCACTTCCTCAGCAAGATGAACAGAAGACGTTGATCTACGTGTTGGTTAAGAAACCAGAAGAAGCGCCAGAAATCAGCCTGCCGACTATCGCGCCAACGCAACCAAGCAAACCGGAAGTTTACTTCATCAAATACAAGACTCAGGTGCGTAATCCTTACTTTTCGATTGTTTTCTTTATTTTATCCATGTATTTCAGCAACAAATCGGAGAAAATCCCTTAATTTGGAATGGAAAATTTTAACAATCCAATTTAATTGTGTTATCCTGTTCTCGACTGTCATTGTTCATTCAAAATGTGAATGGGCGTATATATATATACCTTCTAGTGATAATAACCAGGAAAATTGCGCGTACATATATACGCTAATGATGCAAATGTGTCAAAGGATTCTTTTCTTTTTTCATTTATCCATTTGAAAACTTGGAAATTTGAATTCGAAGTTAAAGTTTTTATTTCGTGGTCTTTTCATCGAAGTGACATGAACACGAGAAAGACTACTGGGGTTCATTGAACTCTAGAGTTAAGAACCATTATTTCATAATCTGTTCCGTTAAATAGTAATTAAAAAGAAACTTGACCGTATTTTAGAATCGATCAGTAAAAGCAATTGTAAAGTTATTTATTTTCAAAAATAACATGTTTTGTTCCCCTAATTGCAAAACATGGTGTGTTTCGTTCCGGCTAATGAAATAGAATTAATACTTGTGCATCTGCTTTACGTGTACGCGTACTTCATAATTTGTCATAATTTATAAATCATACTTTTGTATTACGTAATTCTCGTTTGAGAATCCCTTAGCAGATAAAAAAAACATTTTCTAGTTGCTCGAAAAAAATTCTAAATTAGAGTTAACTTGTGTTTAAATACAACCGATAATGTCGTTGTTCTAGATTCTTCCGTTTATTTATTAATCATTCCATTCTCCTTGCATAATTTTTCATTAAATAACTCTGAACATCATTAAGCTGAATATCTGTCCGTATAGATTTCTCCGGTACTCTAATTACGTAACAAGGGCTTTCGATTTATAAAATCCATATTCGAACTATCAAAATCGATAACGTATCTTTGAAAAATTGCTAATTTGACGAGTTCAATGACGAACAAGAAAATGGTGAACAACACCCTATTCTAACGGTTATTCTAACGGTTGCTATTTGTTGGTGATAATTTTACGTAGAATGCAAACCGACGACTGAATAAAATAAAGAGAAAATAATTTCAAAAACAATTTATAAAACAAATTACAGAAGGAAGTCACGTCCGGTGGTGGTGGTGGCGGCGGCGGCGGTGGAATCGGCGGTGGAATCGGCGGAGGAATCGGCGGAGGAATCGGCGGAGGAATCGGCGGAGGAATTGGCGGAGGAATCGGCGGAGGAATCGGCGGAGGAATCGGCGGTGGAATCGGAGGTGGAATCGGAGGTGGAATCGGTGGTGGACACGGTGGCGGTCTGGACGGACACGGTGGTGGTGGAACTGGCATTGGTGGCACTGGGCCCAGCGGACCCAGCTCGAACTACGGGCCACCCGGCGCGTCAGGGCCTTACTAGTCACTCAAACTGCCCGTTGAAGCCCCACAGATCCTCCTCCACCCGCAATCGGCCCCATTTCCACGCTCCGCGACACGCACGCATACACGGCTTCGGCCACGACTTCGGCCACGGCTTCGGCCATGGCTCAACGGCGATCCTTTTGGACGCTATTCTCTGTGATCCCACGTGGACGACCGTGGTGACGAGCAGGATCACGATCACGCAACTAACGGACACCGTGAATCAATCGATGACGACGGTCCCGACGACGATGCTGACGGGGGTCCTGCTCGCGATTTGGAGTTGTACGATTATTACGACTTACGTGAGAACGACCACGATCATATGGATGACCGTGATGATGACCACAACGATGACCACGATCACGATGATGATGATTCTAACGGTTGTTAGAAATAAGACGACGACGACGACGACTAGGATTAAAAGTTTTTTTATACGTTATTTTTTGCAAGAAAACGGTGGCGAAATAAAGCTTTTTTTATGTATTTTTACATAAAACTCTGGCCTACTATTCTGTCTCACCCGTTACCCTATTTTACGATTGGCTCTGCCTTCCACTGCATGGGCTTACCTAAAGTATTTGTCACTCTTCCGTGAGTGATTGATCAATTTAAATGTGTAGAATCTATCGTGTTTGAAATTAGATTTTTAAACGGTACGATATTGGCGCGAATACATCGAAGACGAAAAGAATGAAGATGATGAATTTTCAAGTTCGATTAATTCTCATATTTTTTGTTCTGTACGTATAGAGGTACTTACGTAGATCTATAAGCTTTCAATTTCTACTATTTGTGCTCCTTTTCACTCGTTTAGGAGAGCAAGAGAAAGTCGAGCGTGTAATGTCTCTTCAATGATTCAACTATACTTCCTTAACATCCTTACACGACATTCAATGCATTTTAATTTATTTTCTTTCTAGTGTTCTAACATTCATGTCACCTGCTTTGTTAAGCACAGTAAGGATTGAATTTCTAATGTATATATATATTTTTTTTCTTTTGTATTGATACGTCAAAAGCTTGTTTATCTTCTAAAGAAAGATCAATCGGAAGATTGATAAGAAAAATTGATACATAAAAAAAAGAATTGAGTTATTTTGTAAAAATAATAAGGAACATGAATTACTCGTTATAAAAGGGGAAATTATGTGGGACTGCGAGTAAATTAAAATCATCATGGCATTTTGATGATTACATCTATAATCTCGTTCTATTTGTACTCGTTATAAACGAGTTCTTTTGTGTTTCGATATAAACGTTCAATTAGATAGTATAAATTGATATTCTCAACATTTATTACTCAGAAGTCAATCTGTAATTATACAGTAGTTGGTTAGAACACAGCGAAGAACGTAATCTAACGATGAAAACAATAATATCCATAATTATGATATAATGATTGAAGTAACAATCGAGATATCAGTCAATGACAACAATGGAATCGGTGAGCTGTAGTTATCCTATGACACAACGATAGTAATAATAGTCATAGGGTAACATTGAGAATAATTGAAAATTACATATCTTGTTTAAATTCTCTGTCTGTGTGTTATATTTAAAATGATAGTAAACAAATAATAGAACGATCTTTTGGATATTTTTACGAAGGGTAACAGAACACTGTTAAATTTCCTGTACGATATCAAGACAACACTGTCTTACTAATTTCTTTCCTTTTTGTCTTTTTTTTTTTTTCATTTTATTTTTATAAATGCACAAACAATAAAGGAAATTTGTTCCATGACTACGAATAAACTCTACTCTAGAAACTTTACTCTGCGTTAAGAAAATTGGTAAAGAATAAAAAATTATTGCTATTATTATAAAAAAAATAAAAATTTATTGATTAACAATATTAAAAAATGTTCTTCAATCGTTTCAATTTTAAATGCAGATTTCCAAAGCAACGTTTACGGTTTGTAATACATAATTTCTTATGCAAAACGGTGTGTCTTATAAAATTGAAAAGCAGAGCCTTGTGGTAATCAACATTTCTATTAGAGAAGGACTAAACCATGTTGCAATAGTTTAATGACTTCTTCTCGATTCAAGCTTCCATTACACGTGTTTCGTGGACAAAGAGAAATTAAGGCGGAGTTTAGTTTTGTATCGTTAAATTCCGCTTGCAATGAGATAAAACGTATAAACGCTATGTTGTGTAACACGCTGGTCTAAAACATTATACGAGCGAGAAAACATCGTGACTCAGCGATAGGCCCACGCCACCCTGTGGGAAACCCCACTGTGGTCCACCGATTGGCTGCGTTGGCGTGAACGCATTACTATTGCGTTACCGAAAGATTTGTATCAACTGCATTCAATGTTTCTTTATTAAAACCGGGATTACGTTCAGGTCACTGCATTACAGTCGACCGTACACGATCGAAATTAAAAGAAAATAAGACAGATTGCAAACTATTTCAGCTTTTTCTAAATTCTGCTGCTCCAAGGTACACGCCAAGTCAAACGTCTTTTATTTGTACACAAATATGAAATTTATTAAAACAACTGTTCCGGTATATTTCTGAATACTCTATCGATTGGTACTATTGCGAGAACATCAGTACGTAATATGCTAGAATTTTCATTTTATACACTATTATAATCTATATGTTATAGTAAATTCTATAAAGCATTAATACGATTTACATTTCCTTTTCGGTTATTATAAAAAAATTAATAAATGTCAATTTTCTTTTGTAACGTCAATTTGCTCTTATTCTTCATTTATCAATGATAAGCGTGATTTATGAACAGGAGTGCACATGGTGCAACGGTAATGTACAGTTTTATGCTCTTATTAAATCAACATATCTAAGTTAACCTAATATAATTAATGTTAATTAGGTGAGCAAGATACCTTTCCCTAAAGACAATTTAACGATCGTTTTCAAACGTGATTTATTAGGGCGGAAGCGTGTACGAGTTATACCTGGTTAACCACCAGAAGTAATTGGCAACTCTTATTTTCACGCAAGTAAATCGTGAAGACTGGTCGAAGGAGTTCGACCTCGAGGACGTTCTTGGAGAGAGGTTTCTCAGTGACAGCGAAGGGAGGAGAGAGGAGTGTCTGGCAGTCGTCTTCATCTTGATTAGTGGCTGTTTAAGAATAGTGAAAGTTTCTCTGGCTTGCGTCACGACGCCTTTCCCGAAGAAGACGCGGAAATCGACGCCTTCCTCTTACACGGACGATCGATCTTTTCCGCAACTATCGTTCCCGTCTACGGGTTGTCCAATTCGCTGTATTTGATGACGCTTTAACCGGTATACTCTTGTTTCATTCGTATATGTCTTACACCGTGCTTTTCTTCTTCACTCGATTATTTCTCGTTACTCATAATTCGTCAGAAAAAAGTAATCGAGCGAGGATTTTTAATCAATACCTATGGACACTGTTTATGAAAGAAAAAGTGCACCTAAGCAAACATCACTTATAATAATATTACAAAAGGAAGTTGCGAATCAAAATTTAATCACCTCCGATGAATAAAGTTATACACTGATTGCATAAAGTGTAAGTAGAAAGTGTAAAGTGTAAGTAAAAAATTTAGTAGAAAAATAATGTTAACAACTTGCTTGGAATCATAAAATACTGGTTTAATAAAAAAGGATACAAGTAGCAATTAGTGAAGGAGTCAATTGAAAGAAGACGAAAAGAGACTACATCACGGTAATGAAACGTTAAATTAGCGAAAGAAGATTAAGTGAACTGCTTAGGTAAGAAACGAAAATTTATTGGACACATGGTAATTAATCAACGGTATTGATACGTTGAACCAGAAAGAAGCTTTCACTGCAAGCAAAAGAATACCATACGATGAAGAAACGCTAAATTCATAAATAAAGAATATGAAAGAAACTGCTTAGATTAGAAAAACCATCTGTTGAGAGATAAGGTTCCATTGGGCTTATAGTAATTGGTCAATGAAATTAATAAACGAAGGAGGAGAGAGAAAAAGGATGATCCGTTCGGCAAACATGAATCAAGGGGAAAGCGGAATGAGTTAGCGTCGAGAAAGGAAGAAGGAGGAAACGAAAGCGAGCTCTCTCTCACGTTCTTACGCAGCTGAGAAGATGCTCTCGTAAGAAATCTTACCTGAGAAACCCTGGAAAATTAAGAGGAGGGAAAGGAGAGGAGAGGAGAACGTCTGCCAAGAGGCAACTTTCACGCGGCCACGACATGAAGCCCCTTTTCGGCTTCCTGCAACTCCGCGGGATTAAGAATATCAGTGAAAAGAGAAGTCCAAGCAACGCACCTCTCGAAAGGTCATTCCTCGGCCTCCTTTGAAAAATCGGAACAAATTTCGGTCTCTCATCCTTGTCGCGCCGTTGCTTTCTCATCCTTTTGCACGAAGTTCAATTACCCCGTTTGTAATCAATGAGATCGTTACCTTACCCTTGATTATTTTCTGCATTTCTTGAAACTTACATTTTCGACGTAACAACAGTATATATCTTTCGTCATTTACAGAGATTCACATTTAAAATCATCTGATAGTATTTACATTTATCAATCTTTTGTTCTATACTTTTCAGTTGCAGTCATTAATATCTGCTTTAATCGATATTTATTACGTAAACCTTGTTATTATGTCGAAACGTTGTATTATAATATAATTACGTGTATTTGTTTATTTTTGAAACAAATATAATAGTTTTAATTTCGTTTAAAATAGTTATTCTATGTATTCGTTTAATATAGTGTCAGTAACAAATTACGAAATAGTAAAAAGGACGAAGTAAGAAATCATTAAATGTCGATAGATTTTGACGTTATAACAGAGAATGGACAAAACTATACTGTGGTTCACGCTTAAAATCATCCATCATCCGTGCCTTTCTATCTTTATTTATAAAGGGAAACATAATGAAAGAGTAATCTGTATAATGATGCAGAGAAAAAGTAGTTCAATTGGCGCGAAATCATTATGCGTTCTACTATGCTCAACACATTCTTTCATGTGATCTCTTGATATTCGTAAACTTTCTTTGTAATTAATAACGTTACTATATAATGCTAATTTAATTAAAATATTCTGTCTACAGAATATACAAAGATAATTTTTGTTATTGTGAAGAACAGTTTAAATAATATCATAAATTTTTATTTTCCAATATATATGGACGAAAGCATATATTTGAATGAACAAAATTTGAGTCTTACGTAGATTAAAATTCATATAAAAAATATAACATTAATTGCAGCGCTGAAATGACTATGAAGTATGGAAACTGTGTCACTAAGATTAAGAATGCATTTTATTCCGTATAAGCTATATTTATAATTACTAACAATGTTTAAAACACAATGGGCAATAATTACTGAATACACTCATTGACTATTGGATTTAATTGGGAGTTATCTTCATTTTATATACAAGTTTCTCTTACAATAATATAAATAATTATTCATTAAAGAACGTCAGTAACGTTTATTAAAAATAAAATACTTACTTATCGTGTGAATATATGAAAAAATATCATAAATTAAACATTGAATTTTAAGTATTAAATAAATCTAATTTAATATTAAAATTTTATACGTGGAAGACAATTTGAACATGAAATGCTCGTGAAGTAGGATTTAATGATAATGAATTAATTGATTGGAATTTAATTTGACCGATCGATGTTTTGTACGATCGCGCAATTATATGTTATTCCTAAGTTGTAGATACTGAGTAAGAAAAAGGAAAGTAGAGAAACGCAATTGGTATTTTGCTATTATGCAGCTTATCGGTTCGTTCAGGAACGTTTATTGGCCTTTTGACCTTAGCTTTCACTCGATTAGGTCCTTTTCTTCCTTGTTTCACTACTCGTACATACAAGTCGCATCTAACAACGCTGCTCTCTCATGTTTAATCATTCTTATCGATTTTATCGCTAGTATTATTCTTATTGTTATTGGTACACAACAAATTACTATTATACAACGCATTATGCAAGAAACTATTAAATTGAATATTTATTATAAATACACTCATTCTATACTTTTTATCGTCTTTCGAATTGTTTGTACGTATGTATGTATATATATTCCATTAGCATAAAAATTTACATTTTTGTTGTTTAAAAATCGGACACATTGATTTGATACCATTTCTGCCTTAAATGACTTTCCACTACTAACTCGTAATAAATATAAATGTATACTGCAGTCCAAGTCATAGGGGTGCTAAAGTGAATTCTGATTAGTTGAATGTTGTTGTTTTGTGAACACGGAAAATTAACTCTACTATTCGTTTAATTAAAAGATAAAGAAAACATATAAGAAAACCACGTGCCTGGAAAGGAAAACTGATACAATCTGGGTAAGAAAATTGCAGCACATTGTACTAATTGTATTTTAATGTAAAAATATTTAAGATTCAATAATTATTTTACAAATACATTTAGACAAAATTTTTTGCAAACAATCTACAATTATACCAATTTGCTCAAAATATAAAATTCCAATACAATTCAGTTTCCTACAAGAAACATTTTTTTTTTTGCAATACAAAATATTAAGTTGCCACAAAAACTCTGTTCACTAAATAAAGATGCATTCAAAATGAAATTATGTTTCTACTAAATACCTCTCATACTTTATGGACAATATTTTTAGCAAATGTTTTCTAGAAGTAATAAAGTTTGTACTTAACATAAAACTATATTAAACTAATAAACAAAGTTTACGTAGCACCTAATATTTAATAATTTAAAAAACAATATATTTTCTTTACAATACTTTTCAACATTTTATAAAACTATCGAAAATTATTTAATACACAAAATAAAACTTTCTAAAAATAAACAATTTCATTCTATGCCAATGTTTTCTTTAGTAGAAAACTATTAACATTCACAAAATTAACTATTTTAAGATAAAATATTTTCTTAGGAAGCAGTCAGAAAATAAAATTTAAAATTCTTATACAGGATGTAAACTATTTGTTACAGCTTTTAAAGATGGCTCTATGTACCTTGCTTTATAAAGATGTGTTAACAAAACTTGCTTTAATATTCATGTTACCTTTGCAATTCAGCATTAAAAATATCACTATGTATTAAACATGATACAGTAATACAAAATTTAGAAAAACTGTGGACATAAAACAAGTTGTTCTTACCAACAAAAATTGCATTGATAATATAGCAGCGTGTTCCAATAGTGCTCTATGAATATTTCGCTGCCATGAGATATTTTCATAAAAGAACAGTCGACCATTGTCCACAATCTCAATAAACCTATGCGTTTTTCTACACTGATTTAACCAGTGTTAGACAGAAAGTCGATAATGTGTACCGAATCTAACAGTGAATGTTCATTTAGCTCAAATCTTTCATATTTTTCACATGGATTCTCGCAATCACCTTCTGCGTTCGAACGTTTAGTAAATCTCAATCGATCTAGTTACGTAATCATTCGTAAAAGCCGCAACAAATACATTTTTTTACATCCTGATTAGCCAATATCGTTTACCGTAAACAGTGTAGCGATTATGACGCGTGTCGTACGGTCTGTTTTGTAAAACGTCGAGAACATTTGGAACTCGGCGGGCTACATGAACTTTTCAAAAATCGGCGACCCGGGTGCAAAATCGAAAGATGGCACGTGTCTTGGAACGCGATTCTGGAAAGATCGCGAAGCATTGAAAGCGTTCCGCGGCATGTGCACGAGTAGAAGAAACAAAGGGTGACCGGGCGCACCCATATATACATAAATATATATAGGATTTTCGGTCGCCCACCGCATTTTCTTCATCATTGAGAAAGAGATCCGCTCAAGATCATTAGATAACCATACAACACGTTGTAAACGCGGATCGTTGCTTAATAAAGACTAAAGCACAATTTACCGTTTCATCGCTATTATTGCCTAAAACATGTATATAAATCAAAAATGTTTCACCTCGTATCTAAAATTTGTAAACAAATGTAATTATATTCATAAAACAAGAATGTACTTCTTTCGTTGATATATTTGACTATTAATGCTACGTATAATAGAAATTAAAATTAAATGTTTCAACAAGAATTAGTTTCCTAGGACCTTATTTTTTTGTAAGTGCAATCGGATATCTGCAATATGCAATCGTAACACTTTCTATAAATTAGAGTTTATAATGGACAGTACTGTGTTGCTAAAGAGATATAAAATAAGAAAATCTTACAGTGAGCGCAACATATCTTTGTATGTTCATTTTATGTAAGGTTTTCAATTTAAAAGTGTGAATATTTCCGAGAGTTCATTTATAAATATTTTACGCAATTGTTTGATATGCAAATTAATAACAGTTATGTTATTAAAGGAAATTGTTTATGATTTCATTTAAAATATCTACAATTGCACGTTGCAAATATTATATATCATTATATATAATTGCATTTACAAAACAGTAGAAAAAGTCCATACTAAATCATCTAATTCTTTTCTTCCTATACCACTTTTTCCTATTTTTATCACAAAAGAGATATGGCCAATTCCAATCGTGAGAATCACTTTGCATATTTGTACACATGTATGTATTGTATTTTATACATATACAAATAAGAATAATATTTTTTATCTGTTAAAAATCATTAAGATATTAGATCTTAAAAATTTCTGTTTGGGAAGTTTAAATACATTCACTGTTTTTAATATATTGTTGCTGAGCCGACAATATTCAATCAAATAATAGAATAACACGTTGCAACTAATAAAAAGTCATTAGAATAGTATGTACCAAATTGAGCAAATAAGCATATTATAGTAAGAACAATGAAAGTGCTAATAAATTAACAGTTCATAGTTAAATTAAGTGGTTTCATCACAAGTAGTAAATCCTAATAATTTCCTCGATTTTGTGCAAAAATATTTGTAATTCATTTATCTACGATCCAAGTGCGTTAAAGACCATTTTGTATAATATTGAAGGCAGCGCCAAGAGCCCAACTCAGTTCGTGTCCGTTAATCTTCTTATACAGCTATTAAACAAAATAAAGGAAGTATTACTTTAAAAAGTCATAAACAAATGATCTATTTCGAAAAAATAATGCATATTCTCTGAAAACCTTAATAATACATCATTAATAAGCACTTTCACTTTTCCCTGTCCAATTTTTAAAATCTTAACTGTTTTAATATATATATAACTATAGCATCTGCATGCTATTAGTATTGCTACTAGCATAGTAGATGTTAACTGCCTACAGTGCTTAGTCATAGGCCACTTTCCACACTGCGAATGACGTCATGAACTATCTCCTTCCTTGCGGTAGTGATACGTGCCTCCATATTTATGACAAAGGCATTGTGTGACTTGAATGGTTAATTAAATTTGCGCGTACTATAGATGTACATATATTTATTCTTACGTATAATTTTGTGTTAGGTTGCAGTCCAAGTCCGTTGCGAAGAAGAACGTGAATAAATGTTAGATCAAGACAAATGAAGGGTTGATCGGTATTTGGATAATCACAGGCTTCTGTTGCTTGTTTTAGAAATGCATTTACTTCAATAACTCCACCGCAAAAGGGATCGACAAGACCAACCTGAAACATTTATATTATTTTATTTTCTATTAGTATAATTAAGAAAGAGAGAGGGAATACTTTACTGTATCTGTTTCTTTATATTTAGTCCATGTTTTGATCAATTATTATGCTAATTTCAAAGTTGTATTTAACTAGTACAAATTGTATGAAAAAAAAAATTAAAAATTATCTTATAATTTGAACTAAACTCACAAATTCTTTTTATTTTATATAATTAGTATTTATTTCTCGATATTGCATTATATTAATATTTTACCTCTGTTGCACGATCGAAGTAGTAGGAAAAGGCATAGATTTCGTGATCCTTCAGACCTATTGGTTTATTCTTAATTCCACCAACATATTTCTCAATGATTTTCAGACACTCTGAAAAGTTAACAATTGGCCTATCTGCTTCTCCACCAGCAAAATTTTGTGTTTTCACCAATTTATGTGTTTCATTGACAGGACCTCTGACCAAATAATTGAGGCCTCCGTAACTCCACTCGGTAGAAACTATGGGATTTATACATTCAGATCGTACTTCTATGGTTCCTTTTGGATGCACATTGTTCAGATTCATGCCATGGGTTAGAATCTCTTTTCTAGCAGCCATGAGTCCCATACCCAAATAGCTGTGCGTGTAAATACTCATATTATGGTTGAAAATGTTAACTGAATATATATGTCCATCGAGTGATTTTTCCTAAATAAATATTAAAAATATTTTGTTTAATCGTTACAATATATTGTTTGATATTTATAATTTCTTAAATTACAAAAATGATTACAGTTCTATGATTTTTACTTAACACGTTGAGTGTTACAATTAAGTGGCATACTTATATTAATATTTGAAATTCTCTACTCAAATAGATACTTTTTATTCTAGTGTAAATTTGTACCTGTGTGGCATCGGGTGAGAAAGTAACTTGAGTCGAACCCCCTCCAAGATCTAATGCTGCGACTGTGTTACCAGAATTATGCGAGTTAAACCGTTCTAATAGGAAATTTACAGTAAACCAGGAGAATATACCCTCATCTGTTCCCTCCATTATTGAAATTGAATTTTTAGATGTCTAAAATGAATAAAAGACAATAATGCTTTTTGTTCAAAGTTCCATAGAAGTTTAAGTAACAAAGATCTAAATGTTAATCTAGTTACTTCATGAGTACAGTATCTACATACTTGAAAATTAGAATCTTCAAATAATTTTCTGCATTCCTGGAGTATGTCTTGAGCCTTGTGACTTGGGAGAAGTCTTAAACCAGCAGTGGCTCTCATGCTAAGAGGAGTGTGTTGCCATTCTGAACGTGGAATAACGTTTTTGACCTTATCTAGTAATACTGTCAGAGATTTAGCTCCATCTTTAGATTTGTCTGCATACGCGCTAAGACCTGGCTTTATTTCCAAAAAGTGTTCATCGTCTAACACCAAATTGCCACCGAGGATCGACTCATGGAAACTGAAAGCGAAAACGCGACTGCCCGTTGATCCTGCATCGATCACAACAACATAAAATGGCTTTTGCAGATTGAAGGAAAAAGCCAGTGTATCGATTGCCTTGCTACCAAGACGTATTGGCTTCAGGTCACATCTAAAACAGAAGATTACAGAAATTAATCATACAAACAGTTTACTGTATGTACATACAGGTGTAATATCCTTTGTTTATTTTATATAATATTACACATTAAGAAAAAAATATTAATAATTTAATTGCGTACTTGTCTTGGGAAAATATGAGTAATTTTCAAATATAGTGGTCGTAACAAGTAATACATTTAAAATGTTTTGGATCTTTTGGCTTAGGTTTTCTTTAACTTCTTTATGGCTAATTTCTTGTTTCAACACTATTCTTTATTCTTAGGTTCCACAATGAGGACTTTTATTTTAATGTAACTCCAATATTTACATTTATATGTACAATAGACTCTCTCTTAACCGGTCCTGGTCGGTGGGATCGGACACCTAACCCAATAATTTAATATCATTTATAGATTGTAAATAAAATAAAAATACATACATGTGAACGAAATAATTGACCACCTTGAATATCTCGCTAATTTTTTGCGATAAGAAAAAATATTAAAGGAAAACATATGGTGTAATGGAGGAAATATCATGGTAAAGTTCCATGCGAAACATTTCATCAAAGTGGACATTAAATTATTATATTTTGTAAAAGCAACATGTCCATTCTTATTAATACTTGAAAAAGAAAGAATACAGACTGTACAGTGAACAAATTTGCTACAGGACCTAAACAATCATCACAATATGTAGCATCTAACAGTGAGAGTGTCAGTGAAAATTTAGTCAAACACATAGATTTTTGTTGGCAGTAAAAATGTTATATGTATATTAATTGTGAAATGCAGAAATACCTTTTTCATTGTTTTTGTAATTATGACAATAAAAATCTTCAAGACAAGTTACTTTTTGATCATATGACATGGCAAAAGGCAAAAACGTGAGTGAATGCTGCAATGAAATTCAAAACTCGATTGCTTTTGATTATGCGACACCGCAAACGCCTCAGATAAATAGAAAGGCAGAGCCACATGTGGGGAGAAGCAATGCTAATAGCGACTTACCTTCAAAACAGAAGTCCTACTAAGGCAGTAGGATAAACGGTTTATGAGATGTGGAATGGTAGAAGACCTCAATTAAAACACCTACAAATATTTGGAACTACAGCATATGTCAAGAAAATGAAATATCAACAGAAATTGAAAAAGAAATGTGATGTATATGGGATAGTTGGTCATGGACTGTAAGTGGTTTTGGGATGAAAGTAGAAGAAAGATAATGTCAAGGGATACAGTCTTTAAAAAACCGAACTCTAGTGACGAGAAGAGGGAAAAAGAAGAAACCATAGATACACTTGAAGAGCAAAATGTGAATGTGGAAATAGAAGAAGAAGGAAAGGAAATCACAAATATGTAGGAAACGAAAATGGAGGCAGAAGAAAATGAAACAAAAACTCAAAGAACAGAAAGTCAAGAAACAAATATGGAAAATGAAGAGACCAATAAACTTAGAAGTTCGACAAGAGAAGACCTTGACTGATCAAGGTCAGAATTTTGTATGTAAATTAATAGAACAATTTGAAAAAGCTAAAAGCTTTTAAAGTTAGTTATATCGAGACAACTAGTTTTCATCCACAAATGGAGCCCTTAAAAGGACTCACAGAACTGTTAGAGAGTTGCTAAGAACCAATATTGATGAAAATAAACACGAACAGGATGAACATTTGAAATATATATCTATAGCTTATAATACTTCAGTTCATGCAAGTACAGGATATATACCTTCTGAACTTACCTTTGGAAAAGAAGCTAACATACCATTTGCAATAACTGTAATGTTTTCCCTAAGTCGAAATGAATTAATTAAACTTTGGAAACTTAAATACTCTAAATATCTTAAAAATGCTAAGATTATTGTACAAGCAAATAGAGAAAGAAAGAGACCAGGATAGAAAAATAAAGTTAAAGTCAATTTATAAACAAGGAGATATGATGAAATCGTATGAAAAATCTCATGAAAGATAAAGAGGATAATAGAAAAGTAGAGTATATACATTTATTAACATTAATTTGCATGAATATTGTAAAATGGAAAAGCATTGTCAAAGAACTAATTATAAAATTATGCAATTAAGAACTCAAAGAATGGAACAAGGTATGCAAAAATTACGTATCATCCTACATAAACGACAAAGAAGAGGACTATTAAATGTAATAGGCTCAGTTTCTAAGACATTATTTGGAACAATATAGTAAATAAAAGTGATGTTGCTCTAATCAAAGCACGCTGCCTTGTCGCCACGTGCTTAACGGAATTTCGTGAACAAAGAGATTCCACGAGCCCCAAATCTAGTTTAAATCAGAACCGAGGCATGTACACTTCTGTATATACACACCTAAACCCAACAGTGCGGATTCATTATGATTTGTGACGATTGGATCACGCACTCGAATGATCGCGTGATCAAGCACGTGATCCAATCATAGGGCCCCGTTTCCCTCTTCCTTCGGGAACAAAGGGATTTCACGACAGCGACAAACTGTCTGGGAGCTTCGCGGATAGTCAGTCGCACAAGATCGCAAGCGGAAGTATCATATACTGTTAAAGATAACCACGTGGAAAATGATCCTGAGACACGTTGAATCGCGAACAAAGACGTGGTCGAGGCCACACGCCTATTCTGCAATATGTATTGCATCTCGCAGTTCTGTAATCGTATAATTTGTGTCACCCGACATCGCTCACCTCCGCGTTGGTGTGCTCATACTTATTTAAGCTTCTGTTGGGCCCGACATACCAACTAACAAAGTAATAAACTAATACAGCCCACTTTAGAGTTGAGAAGCAGACTACAATTTTTCATTCACCTAAACAATTCCTTTTCGTTCCCTCTTCGCGCGTCATCCAACACGGATTTGGCTTTGCCTAATTAATAAAATCCTTTTTCCACATTGTTGTATCTCAGAATATTTTATACAGTTAAATTCTTAGTTGAGGTTGGTGATCGTCGCGATTCTCGCCAAACCATCACTACCTTAAGTTTAACAGCTCCAAACTTGAGTGAGGTTCGAATCCTTCTCTGTCAGTGAACAGAGGAATTCGTTTCAACAAGAATCAGTATTACTGATTTACCAGAACTACAAGTCAAACTATATTTCACAAAGAAAATTATACGTTAATTATGATATTAAAAGAAGAGATCATGCAAGATAGTTGTTACGTGATTGTCCTATAGTCAAAAATGTTTACATTTATTTTAAACCTATAAGTTTTTACAACATTGTATTTTATAAATTTGCTTAAAATATTAGCAGTCTTATCAATTTCATAGATAAATGTACATTTATGGTTAATTCATCAGACTAAGTCCATAAAATTTCTTTTTCTTCAAAAAAAAGAAAAAAGAAATGCTTCTTCAGCTGACCTTTTTTCTTTACAAATGATCATAGCCTTCTTGGAGAATTCGGATGACCGACGCTTCGAACATTGCATTCTGTCGTCATCCCTGTTATTAATATAGATTTCTGCCTGTTGTCTGACAGTCAATCTTAATGATTGGAACACTCATGGTATACTACAGCATCCCTCATTAAATACAATAACGCCTAAAGACATTGCAAGTTCAACTGTTACAGCTCCTGAATGAATATATTTTGAGTTGAAAGTCCAAATCATAGCAATCAATGATTCATTATTATTTTGCGTTTTCACTCCTAAATATCATCATAGCAATCCGTCCTCCGACGGATCGTCATATATTGGTTTTATAACTTCTAGCACTGTATCAAAAAGTGCCAGTAGGACATTTTATTGCCAGTAAAATATAGTATAACTTCCTCTTCTATTTTTTCTAATGTTTACCGTTTACGAAAAAAAACGTTGATTCAAATTATTCCGAACACCCTGTAGATGTTTTGGGTTCTCGTCTAATGAATTCTTATGGTAGAACGTAGTCCACACAGTATTCCTCATTTCAACAAGGGAATGGGAATTTCTTCAAATCACTAACTCATAATATTCTGTCAATTATCAAATTATCTTATCAATCAATTTTCTTCTCCATTTACCACCAATAACCTTATTGTGTTTTATGAAATCGCGCGCCCATTCGTTTTTAAACATGGGTAACGCATTCTTTCTTTTGCACTGTTATTGTACTGCCATAAGGTTCTGCTTCTAGGATTTCCTTCAACGTTTTACTGATGCTACTGTACAGTGTCACTACACATAGCAGGAATGTATATTCAGACGTTTTCATGAATTAAAGCAAATGGTGTTTTGCGCACGTATCTTCAAAATCGTACATTTTAAAAAAATAAAATTGTAGTGGATTCTTTCTGGTATTTTCTTTTAGTTTAAGCCTCTGTGTCGAAGCTACAATTTGACGCTAACCAGATGTGCGACAATCGCGCAGGGTTTTGGGTAGTGACATGGCGGATAGTTATCCTGTGTGTTTTCAAGGAAAATTTTGTCTTCCTTAGAATGCATAAGAAATACTACACGTGTTTTTCTTCGAGGACTCTCGAAAAATGGTTAGCAAAGACAAATTCCTTCCAACCGTCGAAGCGTTAACTTCACTACAACTTGCATCGCGCAATTACAAGTATTTCGACAGAACCTCGTTTATATTAATTAATAGTTAATAAACACGAGTGTTACTGTTTTAATAAATTTACTATTTATTCTCGTTAAGTAAGCATTATTTATCATACTCCTATGTATATCCCTAAAAAATAAAAAAAAATTGATGTTTTTTAATTCTTCTTGAATTTTAAATCACAAGGGTCCTCGACATTTCAACACTCTATTGTAACATTTTATGATAATCTTCTTCTTGAAAAATTCATAAACTATTCACACTGAATTTAAGAACTTCAAAAAGGAAATGCTGGAAACATTTAAAGCAGACATTGAAAAAATATGTCTTGATCTGTCTGATATTTCCATTTGTGTTTCTGCATTGAAGGATAATATCAGATCTACTGACAATTCTTCAGGTAACACTACATACTTGATCAAATTTACTGTTGAGGAAAAAATTGTTTCTGAGATATTACAAAGAGGACATAGATCTTCCAACATTATTATATACAATCTAGAAGAAACAACCCCTTCTAGTTCTTATTTAACTATTTGGAGTCACAATATTGAAATCCATAAAGATTAGAAAGATGATAGATGGATGCATTCGTTTTACTCAAGTTATACTTTCTTCTAAGCAGGAAGTCTTATTGATTCTAAAGGGCAAATCATCCTATTCTGGACCAATGAATATAAACCAAAATCGAATGGTTAATCAACAAAATTATTTAAAACACTTAAGGGCTGAATTAAATTCTCTTGTAAATAATGGTAAAGTAAATAAAACAATTAAGTACTTTAATGGTATTCCAAAGATTGTGGATACCTTTGTAAAACAAAAAAACTAATTAAAACTAAGCTTATTAATTTAAGATGTGCAATATCTGTTATGTCTAATAATTATAATATTATTAATCTCGCCAAAATGTGGCTTATGTACATATTTCACAAAAATGTGATGCAGTATTTATCCTCAAAGTAGATTTATCTTAAATATTTATGTACAATACTTTATGAGGATAAATTTTTTCATGTACACACTGTACAAATTTTAGTGATACCCTTTGTATCTGTATGTTAGCTTTTGTTGCTAATATTAGTTCCTCTCAATTTTTTGTATAATATGAAAGGAAGGTTAAAAACATATTAGCTAATGAATAGATAAAGAACTAAATAGGTAAATATAAATCATACGCTATGGCTATGTATCCCAAGAAGAGAATTCCCAACAAGGCCACAACCACAAAATATCTTCTGCTTGGATGACTCTTTTTTGGACGTGATGTCTGATCTGCTTTGTAAATTCCATCATTTTCTGATCGTAACTGAAAATACAATTATTTATTGATGTCCTAAAGATATCAGAAAATATAAAAATAATTAAATGTTATGTAAATTCTACCTTTTATAAAAATAATTTTCATTCTTTAAAGTGTTCACTAATTAGTTGCACTAAGTGTCAAACTAATTTTCACTATTAGATTAAAAATAAATACACAAGCTTTAATTTGTTATTAATTTTATCAAAATTATTAAAATTAAAATATTAAGATAGATTCCGTTCGTAAATAGTAAAGTTAAATATATTAAAGTAATAATAATATTAAAATTATTTATTGTAATGCATCATTCTACTTAGTATAAAGGGAAAGAATGTAAATAAAACTACTTTCCATACAAAATTAATTTGCTGACAAATGTAGGCACAAACAGATAGATAACCTTAAATAAAGTCAAATTCTAAATGTTACAGTTAAAATTGCATAATTTCATATGTAAAATTGATTGCATTTTAAACTTACTGGAATATATTGCATCTAAATTATAATACAAATAGCTGATGTAATCAATGAAGGCAGGTTTCGTTTCTTTACGCGCGGTAATTGCTAGGGAAAATAAAGAAGAGCATTACGCACACAGAATTGTAAAACTATCGAAAAATATAACGAATGCACTGAAATTTGAATTCAGTATTACATTTATATATTTCAATATCAAAACTGTATCAAATTATTATTATTAATACTTAAAATCATATTTAACAGTTAATGTAACATCTATGTTCAAAATATTGAACTCGTGAGTTGTATGTTATAGTATTATTTCAAAATGAAAATATTAAACATTTTATAATTAAAATAATGAATATAAAGTATTAAAATTATAATGGAGCTATATTTGTTGCTACTACACTTTAATATTTGCTTTTTATAAATTTGCTCCATACTTAATTCGAATCAATTTGAACAATTTTTAACATGTTTCCTATTTTAAATTTGGCTCAACAACCGTTATTGAAATATACGATACGTATTGCAGTAATCGAATTAGTACTTATATATTAAACGTTAAATATTTATAAACATCAATTTAGGAATATAAATATATACAAAATTATTTAAATGTTGAATAATTTGCAATTTGCATATAAGCATAGAAAATTTAATACAAAAATTTTAAGTGTATTAATCAGAATATTTGACTATAATTAAAAATGGATCACTATTACAAATAAAAATACTTTTTATTATACTTTTTATAATATGAGGACTTTGAGAATGAAAAGCAAAAACTAATTTCAGGCACGATATTACTATATTGTGAATACCATGTAATACCAACATAAAATTCCTTTAAATCACCTCGTTCTATATATTCCGATCGCAGTTAAAATTAAGTATAATGTAAAATGTATAATTTAGCATACAAATTAATAAATATTTGAAGTTTAAACGTTTGCGCAAAATTGTCAAACTTATAAAACTTTCAGAATTTTAATTTAAACACTTAAGTAATTATGTTGTTTTACTTAAAAACTTACGTAACTTAATTATTGATTGTTAAATGATATAACTTCTTTTGAATTACATCTTTAAGAATTTAAAACGGACGTTAATTAATTATTCATTACAAACTAAAGTTGTACAAAATTATTGAATGAATGAATGTTTTTAATTATAAATAAAATATTTAATTTTCTAAAGAATTTATATTAGTACTAAATGAATTAAATTCACAAATATAAATTATATTTTCCTAAGTATAGATCATATTAGCGAATCATTTTCCACTTATACAGTATTATAATGTAATGCACATTCCATGAAAACTAGTGTAATAACCTATATTAATATTACTAAAAAGAAAATATTGAAAACTAACCTTTCTCCGTTTAACCTCCATGTTGTTTAAATTTCGTCCAAATAAAAATTAAAATACGGAAAAAGTAAAAAATACAATGAAGCGACTACAATGATACTTTGCGTGTATCTGCCTGTCAGCAATACGACTGTCGACACTACACTTGAAATTGAGAAAATATTAGAATACTATCAACAAAATGGCGGCGATAACGATTCAAGGTTTCAAATATGGTTTACTTCGCGGAAAGAATATTATGAAGGTGAACAAAGAACTTGTTATCCAAAGTTGCTTCAATAACTGATAGAACTGTCCGTTTAATGAATTGATTCCACCGCAAGAATTTAACACAATGGACGTCATTGAACTATGAATACATAGAATATATTAGAAAATTAATATAATTAACCCAAAGTTTGAATTTGTAATCTTAATAATTATTAATTAGAGTCACTTAACACATTAAAATTTTAAATTGGTTAAAACAAGTGAAAATGTGGAGTATTGAGTACATTGAAATAAAAACATTAATAACCTTTTAACATGGAAACATTTGCAAGAACAGTTTTTTAATTTATAATGCACAAGAGGTCTTGTAGCAGCAGAAAAGATTAGTTTGCAAATACCTATACATATTTTCTACAATAGTTAATCATAGTATTAGTGTCAGAATTTGAGATATGGTAATGATTGGAGAATTGAATTAATGAAAATTGAACTTTCATAGTATTTAAAGTTGCTTAGTTATGATATAATTCTTCCAAGAATGACAGAAAGTTTAAAGATTTATTTATCATCAGCTTACTAGTATGACAAAAGGTATTTGGTTTACTGTTATATTTATGTCTTTATATAATATTGGTATAATGTTGTATAATTTTTTGTATAATTAAGAAAATGTATCATTTTGTAAAAAGTGTTCTGCTTCTTTGTTAAAGCTCTATGGTAAAAGAAACATTGAGATTCTTTTTTTACGCAACATAAGGTAGAAAAAAATTCCACATTTTTTTTTAAAATGACATTTACTGCTAGATTAATTATGCTTTCAGTGTTCAATTTATTTAAATTATTTTTATAACTTCTAAAATGTATTTTTTCTTTATATGAGAAGTATTATCTTTTTTTAACTATTTTTAAATCTTAAAACATCTGAAGTTTTTTAATCACTGATTATATATGCAACATGAACTACAAATCAATGTTATAATCTAATTCAAATAGTAATAGAAACTTTCATATATTAAGAGATCTGTGAAGTCAAACTTAGTCTAATGCATTACTCAACAAGTTTTTAAACAGTCATTGCTGGACCTTCTATATCTAATATCTCATTTAATATTTACCTATTATATTAAAATTATAATATAAATACAAGTCATAACTTAAAAAAAAATATTAAAATCTATTAACAGTTCATTGTGACGCTATGAAAGTAAAAGTTCTTTTATTATACAAATTTCCCTTGTATGAATTGATGAAATGATATCAATATAAGTTTAACACATTTTCAATACTTTCATATTCTTACAACTAATACCATTGTATGGAATTGGTTTTTAATGTACATATTTCAATTAATTGATACAAAGGATTTAGCTGTTCAAAAATGATGCATTACTATGCCTCTGACATTATTATACATTCAAAAGGCATTAAATAATAATACACTCTTCAGTCAAGATTAATACCCAAATTAGAATTATTCATCTTCTAAAGAAAATTTATAGATCATATAATCTCATCATAAAGTAAAATAAAAACGAGTACCTGATATACTGCCTAGGTATTCCACATTTTCAGTGTTTGAATCCGATAAAAATGAACAAACAAACCAATATTTTCGTAACCCTTGTGTGATTGAAGTTCACAATAAAGAAAAATTGTTTAACAGCATGAATTATGTGTTTCTTATTGTTTGAGACATTTCAAATATTAATACTTATTCTTTCAAATCAAATAATATTTTCCATTGATATTTTTTCCAATCATAAAAAATAAGTGAGATATTTAGAATACTCAAATTAGGCGGAACACGGAGTTTTAGTGTACATTAATATTAAAACTATATAGAATAAAGACTATTTAATAAATATTAAATATTAGCTACATTTCGATCTTTTTAAATTCTTGTAAGAAGAATTGAATATGTTTGTTACCTTGCTACTTAAGTTGTACCGAAGTAATATTAAAATGTTAATAAAATCGTATTAGTCAATCATTTTTTATCCCCTGAACATTTTAATTTTTAATAAAGATCTGTAAAAATTATTGATGTACAGAGATCCGAAATTTCAAATGATATAATTCAAATATAGACATATTACGTCATTTATATTATAACAAATTAATACAATTTACGAAAACATAAAAATATAAAAATTTGTTAATATTTTATTTTAGAATAATTACTGTTTTATTGTAATACAAACAAGAAGCGATCGTTATAAAAATCACTTTACGAATTAGTTGATCTTTAAAATTTTGCATAACTCAACAATTAATTTCGAAATGTTAATTATGTAATTCGACACGTGATAAGTTATGTTAAGATACTGTTACATCATGCTTAATGTTTCATATGTATAGTTTTACGTAATTTTCATTGAAATACGTTTTTGTAACTCATTGTGAAACCGTACATACATAAGAAAGTATAATTATTTTATATGTTGCATTTTTATTATGATTATACTGCTTTTGTTCGTATTGTTCTAAAAACCTTAAATAAATCATCGAATTTTATATAATTCGTTTTTTGCTAATATATCTATTGTAAAAAAAATAATTAAAGAAGAATGTATAAACTATGAGAGTTTATAACCATTTAAATTCAAATGGGAAATTTAAGAGAATAGTTATTATATGAGATAATTAGACGAAAAAAAAATAGAAGACTGAAAACATCAATATTAATTAATATATATTAAACATATAGAAATGTAAAAAGAATATAAAATATATAGGCGAATAAAATAAAAAAATTAATTATTTCTAATAACAAAGAATATAAATTTATTAAATAAGTTATCAATCATGGAATTACAATTATATTTATTTTATTTCATGTAAAAAAACTAATAGATCCTTAAAGAAGTACCACGATAAATTATTGGCAAGGATTATTCATTAGACTGATACAAAATGACCTCTAGAGAAACTATACAACATAAGTCCAGCCTTTTAAGGGAGGCTGCAATTCAGATCGGTGCAGGAGGTTGCGCAGGCTTTGTAGAAGCCTGCATAATGCATCCAATGGACCTCATTAAAACACGTTTCCAATTGCAAGTCAAGGTTGCACAACAGGATGCTCTTTACTATACAGGCATTGTATTGTTAACTTGTGTATACAATTATTTTTAAATTTATCATTGATGGTTTATTTTTGAACACATTTCTATCTTTGGTTTTAATCAATGATGTAATGTTTTTGTTCATATCCCTAATATCACAGGAATTCGTGATTGTATGAAAAAAATGTATATAAATGAAGGCCTTACAGCATTTTGGAAAGGTATATTACCACCAATTATCATGGAAACTCCCAAAAGGGCAGTAAAAGTATGTAATGTTATTTATTTACTAAATTAGTTTTTCCTTATATTAATTAAAATATTAATAGTAGATCAATATCATGCTAGAAGTATAAAGTAAAGAGAAAAAAAATAATTAATACCTTTCTTTTTTTTTTTTTAGTTTTTCTCCTTTGAACAGTATAAGAAGTTGTTTAGTAGTAACACATCACAAACAATGGTATGAATAATTAAAAACTTTTCTAACATATTATAAATTTATTTTAACCAATTCAAATTATACTAATATAAAAATGTTGTACAAAACTAGCTCCACAAATTTTGTAGAAATGTTTAAGATGATTTCCTTGAGTATGAAGACAAACTTTCTAATATTTTCACATTATAAAACACTAGTAATAATTCTTGATGATATTCAAGACTTAAAAACCTATGAACCACATTTGGGTCAGAACACTTTTGCCTCAGGATTCTAAAATTATGCATATGTGCTTCATATATTTGAGCAATATCTAATATGTTTATATACTTAATAATTTGTTTAAATATTGAAATTTTTCTGCTAATGTACAATTTTAAGTGTAATTTTAATAGAATGCATTTACAGACCTATGTTTGTATAAGAATTCTTATCAATATGATTAGTAGAGTATGTTGATAAAGTCCTGACAAACATTTTAGGAACATTGTATAAATTATTAATAATAGTATAATTTCCTCTTTTAGACATATTATTATGCTGGTTTTCTCACTGGTATAACAGAAGGTATTTTAGTAAATCCATTTGAAGTGGTTAAAGTGCAAATGCAATCTAATCGGAAGCATGTAAGCCACACTCCATCTACTTTTGCTGTGACTCAACGTATTCTTACCGAGCATGGTTTTGGATTAAACGGTCTTAATAAAGGTTTATCTGCCACAATAATGAGAAATGCTATTTTTAATACTTTTTACCTTGGAATCTATAATTCTATTGTTCCTCTGCTGCCTAAACAAAAGGATCATGTTCCAGAATTATTTCTTAAGGTATATTCCACTCTTGTTAAATATTGATAATGAAGTTTATAGCTTTCACTGAAATGAATAACAAGTGTTTATTGATATTTATAAACAAATTCTTTATATATTTTTATATTTTACTTAATATGTTAAATATCAAAATAGAATGATATTATTAATTTGGCCAACACATACTTTTTAGTTTCTTGTAGGTTTTTTATCTGGCACAGTGGCATCCTGCTTGAATATACCTTTTGATGTTGCTAAAAGTCGTATTCAAGGACCTCAGAATAAAATCCAATACAAAGGCACACTACAAACTATTTACTTGGTTTATCAGCAAGAAGGGTATGAAACAACATATTAATTAATATCTTTAAACCCAGTACACACATTCGTTTTTTGGACATGCAGTATCGAACTTACGTTTCTAGGAGAATGGCGTAGATCTCCGGTTATTAGATGCGCGGCAATCCTGCATTGTTAGGACGAATACAAGCATTTATTTTTTAATGTGTTACTGGAATTGGATATTTATCGAAGGAAATATTTAATTTTCGTTTATTTGGTGTATAAGCGGCTTTGTTAAAGAAAAAAGGCGATATTTTAAACCAATAACTGCGGCTTAAAATGCACGCAAGGAGAATGTACGGTACTATACGTCGCCGGAATTATACATGCATCTATGCAGTTTACACCTAATTTAGAATATCCTGAATTGTAATTTTAACATTGCAAATCTATCGCATTTTGAAAAAACGGATATGTGTAACGATCTAAATAATTTATTATGCTTCAGTTATAACTATTTAAACTAATTATTCAATTTGTTCAGTTATTTAAACTATATTTTTTAGTCATTTAAATTAAAATTATTTTTAATTATATTTTCTGTAATTTGTAAAATTTTTATATTAATACTTGTAATGAATGATTATTTTTATTTCAGATTTAAAGCTTTATACAAAGGATTGGTACCAAAAATATTGCGACTGGGACCAGGTGGTGCAATAATGCTCATAGTTTATGAGCATATGAAATCATATCTCAGTAAGAAGGTTGATTACTGATTGGAATTTTAAACTGTAATACAGACTGACTATATGCATTTATTTATCAAAACTATCAAAAAAATTTTAGAAAAATTAACCTTTGCAACTTCTTCATAAAATTATTTTGATTACAAATTAAATTTACTTTTAAACTTTGTAACATTCTGAAGAAGAAATATCTGTAGATAAATACATTGTATAGAAGAAGAATGTTTTGAAATATCTGGTGATGCACTTAATAATGAAATTTGAGAGAAGGAGAAGTTTGCATTCTTCACTGTTAATAAACTGTTATTAAAATAATAAGATAATGTATATTATAATATGTGTTTCTTGAATAATTATCACTTTCTGTAGGAGTGTTTTGCTTTTATTTATTTATTTGTGACCTGGCTGTGAGGTATAAAAAAATATAACTCATTAACATTTAAACAGCTAAAGTCATTTTTTAATGAAAAGTAGCTGCAAAGAATGTATATAATTACATATACAGTATTTGTCTTCTGATAAAATATAGCAAATCATCTTTACTTTACCATTGACTTTGAATGGCTGACAGCTTTGGCCTAGTGGTGTCATATGTGCATAGATGTGACAGTTAATAATGCACATTAAAAACTTTTACATTTCTCATTGTACTTTGATAAAAATATTATCAATGGATTAGTACTTTGAAATAATACTTTATATATTAATGAATTAAATGAATAATATCAATATTCAAATTTAATCGCTTAACACAGAATCCAACCACTTCTCCAGATCTATAGATTTTACAGGCGTACCAGATTTAGCTGTTTTTGAATCTGTAAAAATTACTTATTAGATCAACTTAAATATAAAAATTATTTTTTACATAATAGATTACTATAAATTTCTATAAATTTATACCAGTACTACACGTCATAGGTAAAGATTTCACAATTGTTAAAGGATCATTCACTGGTTCTTCTAGTGATAGCAAGAAATCTAAATCTTCAGAAGTGTCTTCTACTGAATCTTGACTTTCTTCTACATTTTTTGTATCAGTAATAACTTGCTCTTCTATTTTGTTCAGAATTTGATTATACTTCTCTTTACCATGCTCTGCATCGTTATAAATGTTGGTTAACTGATCATTCTAAAATGATAAATAATACTTAATGTAGTGATTTCATCAACAATATATTAGTTGCAAAATTACTTTAAGGTAGGTACTATAATGCAATCTAATAATAAATATTATATATAGTTAATAAAATTAAACTAATTCTTAAAAATTAATATACTTGCAGTAAAATATTTGGTGTCAATATTAACGTTCTCATTGAATGGAATTGATTCTATTGCTGCAGATAATGTTGTCAGATCAAGCATAAAATACTCAGAGTATTTAGAAACATCAACGTTCCAGTTTTGTTCTGACTTTGAAACAAAATAATTATCTACAGAAACCGGAACATCTACTAGAAACTGAAAATCCTTAGTAACATTTTCATCTACATCTATAATGTCTTCGAAGTATTGATCATCTTTCCTATTTTCTTTCTTTTTCTTGTCCTTTAACTTTTTGGTTCTAATTTTATGGTATTATAATGTATGTAAGAGAAAAATTATATAACACATCAACAAAATTTTTAAATAGTATTTCTAAATTAATACTTAAATACTAAGTAAAATAAAGTATAAGGATAAATTCAAATATGGAGTGCTTTTGGAATGATATAATACAATTCTATAACTTATTTAAATTCAAAAAATTTTAATTAATAATAATTACGTAATTATTAAAGTATTTATACCTAATAGGAATAATGGTTAATAGATAAAACAATTTTTTGTAACAGACAAATATATAGAGTAATATATAGAATCATGAGTTTCTTTTTTATGTACACATATGTATTAACAAAAAGATTCTTAGAGTTTAAAAAAATAGAAGTTTCTCATTTCAAATTTTATTATGATTTCTTTTATACCAAAGATGTTTCATGTTTCCTTGAAAGAACAAAATATTTAAAACTATCACCCTGACAGCTCAGATCTGTTTAACATTAAATTTATTGCCTGTTTACTTTTCAAAATAAACGTATTGCAAAATTTTAATTACTATTCTTATTAATGTTTCTTTGTGAAAATTGTAACCATTAAAAAATGTCAAAGTTGAAAGTTTCAAGAATAATCTTCTTATAGAGAATTTTATTAAATTGGTGTTTAATACTTTAACAAATTTAACAAGACATTAATTATCAAATGCTTATCAATTACTTTACTAACCTCTTTTGATTTTTTCTATTTAGCATTTTCTTGATTTATTTTTGCATTTATTTTGTCATAAATAAGGTATAGAATAAAATACGATATTATAGTAACACTTTCACTCGGCAAGCGTCATTAAGTGTTATTATCAAACAAACCAAATTTTGTTCCTACATATCTTATTGGGAGAAGTGAGAGAAGGTAGCATGATAAAGAGCGTCCCATTGCATCTGGAATTACACGCTGAAGGCATTGCAGTGGGGCAGTTCGCGCTATACAGTGTGTCCGAAATGAATCAATCGAAGTTTATTATTCGTAATACGGCTAAATCACTAAATGCATGAAAAACACAATGAAAGGCTAATTCAATTATTAACTCTTGTTATTTTAGAATTTTATTTCTCTTTTATAAATAATATGTAATAATAATTGTTACTTATACAAGTATATAAAAACTCCTATAATTTATAAATAATGATTACAAATTGTGACATGCGTAAGAAATTGTCCCTTACAAAATTATATAAGAAAGTCACGGATTTTTTCGATGTTTTGAAAATCCAGAAAAGAAAATCGGACACGACAATATAAAAAGAGGCTTTCCGATCGCTCGGAGAGACAATCGCTTATAATTATAATCGATGGAGAAACGCAAAATTGTACGACAAAACATCAATATTTTTAATTTAATTATATAAATTTATGCATGTTACAATTTGTAAATACTATTTATAAATAAATATATAAATATACTACCGTGGAAGGTGGTAGTATTAGGATAGATTTGAAAAGTACACGTTCCTACGATATCGAACATGTATCAATCACGTGTCTCTAAATTTCGACAGTTTTATAAGGTATAAGAATGAATATAACAGATTCAGAATAATTTCATAAGATATAAGAAAAAATGTAATACTATAATATAGAAAACTTGTTACGCATAAGAATGTATGCACCCATCAGTACTTTAATGTAATGTAAGAATATGTATGTATGTAATATAAATTCAATTTATTCTAAAATTTCATTCCTATTAATGTAAACTCTTTTCCTTTCTTTCTTCTCTTTATAAGATACTAAATTATGGCACAAGGAAAGAAATATTAAACTTGAAAGTGCTATTTCATTTCTCATTTCCCTTATAAATTTCTCTGTGTTTACGATAGTGCTTAATTATAAATAAATTACTAATGCTGATATTTTTGAGATTAGTAAATTTCACTGTAACAAAGTCTACAATTACAACATTAATATATTTTCAACGGAATTTGGAACATAGTCATATTTGGAATTTATAGCTGAGCATTAATTATTGATTCTTTCGGAGATTCAATGTCAGAACTACTATCACTGTCTAAGTAAGATGGTTGGCTTTCTCCAAAACTTTCCGATGACTTTGCTTCTACATTGTATTTTTGAATGTTATCCTTTTTCTCTTCTTCGACGCATTTACAACTTTTCAAAGGTTCAATAAGGCCCAGATTTCCTTCCGTGTAACGACAATCAATACCTTCGATCTGCAATGTGTATGTATATGTATATATATATATATATATATATATATATATATATATATATATATATATATATATATGTATGATTTGTAGGATACGTTTAAGTATTGTGCATTAGATATAACACAAAGTGTTTATAATTGTTTGTAATTCATATCAGATAGTATAATAGTACAATCTTTAAGTTTTATACATTCTTACACGTCGTAAAACTTTACAATATCGTAATATAATATTCTAAATTCGTAGCCAATTAGCTCGGTACTAACCGCGACGAAGAATTATTGTTCGTCGCGAGTAATATCGATTACTAGGTCTCATCACATGGAGGTTGCTGCGAACGGAGACCCGGAGAGAGGTAGATGGAATCGAAGTTCCATCGATCTCCCTCAATATACAATACAAACGAAGTTATTAAACCGAGGAGATGGAAGGAATCAACGTTCCGTTCACGGCGGAGGCTCCCCGTGGAATGAAATTTTTGGCAACCAGAGGCTCCTTATATACCCACCACAAGGTGGCTCACCGTTACTTCCATTGTTTTTGTTTGATCTAACCGAATATTTCAAGAAATTGATGGCTTTTAAGTCATTATTTATACTGAGATATTGTTAATAATTATTTAAACTATGATCCTACAACGGTTGGTAATAATTATGATAACTAAACATTAAGATATTGCGAAATCTGTGAAGGCGAACGGTTTCAGTGAATGTTTGCTCATTTCTACGATTGTTATTAACGTTTTTGCATGTTCCCAATATTAATTGAACAATGTGTATCTTATCTATGTATTACAAATGATTAAGTAACTTATAGAAATTGATTTTGATCGAGATTCGAAGTAAAACCGTGTTTCGTAAAGTTTTAAAGTATGATAAGTAATAATTGTGTATTAGGTACATTAATTCAGCATTTGTTTAATTCTTATAATTTACACAACACGTATAAAAGTTCCAACTTCGACATTACATTTTTTCGTAAAAATTGTTTCCTTTGTACAGAGATAGAGAAATTTGAAATTCCACGATAGATTCTTCTGCAGGTGCTCACGACGATAAACTTTATGTCTAGCAAAGTAATTAATTATATTTCGGCTCCATTATACAACATGTACCACGACTACGTGTTCTGTCTGAACTACAAGAATTAAACAATTATTCAATCAATGTATTCAATAAACAATGAAGTCCAATAAATGATGTCTACTTATTCTTTAAGAAAACAAAACCTTTTAACATGAGGTGTACTTAAAACGAGTATTACAATGTAAATGTCAAAATGTAATTTTCCCTTAATAATGAGAAATAAATTTTGCTTTAATAGTTGAACTTAGAAAGCTTGTTAAAATGTTAAAATAAAAAATTATAAATTTCTCCTAATAATCAGGAAAAATGATGGTTGTACGGGTATAATTTAAGCATAATATGTTAATTTTGGATTCTTAACTTTGTGCAGAAGTACAAATGCGAAAATAATTTAATTTGTTCAAAATTTAAATAATTCGAAAAGTACTGGTGGTCCCATCTACGGCAAACCGCCCAAGTTTGTCGAGAAATAGTTCGTTCGCGAAGCTCTAGATGGCGGCTCAAGTGCTGTTAGATCACGTATTCGAATGTAGCTGACAAAACTTTTCATAAAAAATACGTATAAATATTACGCTTAGAAGTATACACAGGATGCGTATTATATATGTAAGATTCGTATAAAATTTATACATATAATGATATGTAAAATACTTTACGTATAAATTTTACTCGATCCTTACATTGTAATACACGTTCTAAGTATACCTCCTATATGTCAGCTACATTCTAATGCTTTATTAATTGTACCTAAAAAGATTTGTACAATCAGAGAGGGAAAAGTTTTAAATTTCTATTAAATAATGAGGATAAATGATTATTGTAACACAGGAGCAGGTATTTTTGCCGGTATTTTTGCTCTCTTCGTTATCCTTCGTGAGTTAGGTTCACGCTTGTGTGGTTCGCGGCGCGGAATTGTGAGGAAAATGGGGCACTCCTTTCGGCGGCATCGGTCACTTCCTCCCGAATGGGGCCTACTAAGGGTAAACGAGATCGACCTAGTAGGACCAACTCTACGGTTTGGGACGCGTGTTCCTCAATTTTGCCCCACTTTGTTCGACCGTGTAATTGCTTAGCAGAACTAAACGAGGAGATCGAAGGAAGGATGATTCCTTCCATCTCCTCGGTTTAATAACTTCGTTTGTATTGCATGTTGAGGGAGATCGATGGAACTTTGATTCCATCTATCTCTCTCCGGGTCTTCGCTCGCAGCAACCTCCAAGTGATGAGACCTGGTAATCGGTATTACTCGCGACAAACAATAATTCTTCGTCGCGGTTAGTAGTGAGATAATTGACTGCGAATTTGGAATATTATATTACGATATTAAATGTTTTGTGACGTATAAGAATGTATAAAACTTACATGAAATAAATTTACTACGAGTAATTTGAGTATCTTTCTTTCTTTACCAGCTCTGCTTCTATTCCCTTTGTGTGATCCTAAATTACACTGTACGACAAATTGAAACTTTTTTCTGCCTTCTAATAACCAGAGTGATCGTTCTAGACGTTCTAAAGAACTTCTTGTAAAAATACAAAAATAATGCAGAGAAACTAAACATATCGGGAAATTTTTAAACTTTGACTATATACCATATATATACCATTATATTGGAGAATCTCTCCTTTATTTTTGAAGATCAATTAAAACTTTCTAAGGTTTTACTTTTCATGTAATACCTAATTATTGTCGAAAATGTAGTATACTTTGAACGCCTGAAGAGAAATCATTAATTTTGCATCTAAATTCTAATTGTAGTTGCGGAATTATTGTACTCTTAATAATTATTGCGTTGTTCTAAATCGTATTTGTTATATTGTAATTATTGTATTTTTAATTCGATAATTCTGTATATGCAGTGTTACGTTGTATTTAATAGCAATAGATATACCTGTGATGCAGTATGTTCCATAATACTTGTAATATTATCATTTTTCAATATTTCCCAAAGACATTGGAGCAACTGTTGTTTCAAATCCAAGGCATAATAGTTTTCATTCGAAATATCTTCTTCGAGCTGTAAATATATCATTCAGTTGTTAAAATGAATACTAATTAAGTGTTATTCTACATCAATACTTATCGAGATTAAAGACGAGGATTTTAAATCATTTATTTAACGTTTAATCACCAAACAGATGTACACATTATAGGAAAGCGATTATTTATATTCAACAAAAAATTACCAAACCGTAAATTTTTTTTATTCTTGTAAATTTGTAAAATGTATTTCTTAGAAATCACAGTAAATTTTAGGTTTACGTCACTCGCTTACAAGGAAACTTCAGTAATCCAAAAATTCGAATTTTTTTAAAGCTTTACAGTTTGCGGAGGAGCTCCAATGAATCATCGGACTACCTCTTCAAAATAAATATCTAAGTAGATGTTATTCTCTAATTTTAATTTGTACTTGTACTCCCTATCTTCCTATGTAAGGTTTTTAAAACATAATAGATATAAAAAAGTGGTAGCTATACAAATTTAATGGTTTTCAATTATGTATAAAACAATGCAATTAAATTGATGCAAGTTTTTTGTTTAAATTAAAAAAAATCTCCCTTTATAATTCTTTTAAAACATTTTGAACCTTCTGTTATGTCGAAACATATGTATGCAATCTCATTATAAGAGCATGTTAAACTTATTGAATAATGCGATATTTGTATCGTTGCTTTTCGAATGATGTATTATCACTTAATGCTACGTCGATGCGCGTACAGTATGACTTTGAAGGTCAACCAGCGGATTTTTGTTTTTCGGGTTACCATTTACACGCGTCGATGACTCGTCTATTTAAGAATTATAAACAATGATAGGGATAATTTCATTTCAGTTATTCATTCAGTTTCACTTATTTTTTAGCACAAGATAAAAAGGATCGATGCCTATAAAAAATTGGTACTTTCCCCGACTGTCTCTATACACGACGGTTGGTCTGAGTGACATATAAGTGAGGGTAGTACTTAAAGGTAATTTATGTAGTAGTATTAAGTATTTAACGTTTCTGGGCTGTTAATAATGGTATTCTCATATTAGAATATTCATGAAAAAAAATAGAATAGTGCATTGAAAATTCTATTTGAAAGTTGTGTTTACCTCCAAGGCTTTCTTAATGCAACTCTTTGCACGATGTAAAAGACTTTTGAGCGCATTTAATTCTTTTTCCTTTTCGCGAACACTCAACAACAATTGTTCTTTATCGTTCTTCGTTTTCACGATACACTTCTTTGAAACTTCAATTTTGCTTTCCAATTGTTTAATCTGTTCTTTAAAGTTCTCGGAGATTTTTTTGTACACGGAAATTCGTTCATTATCTCTGATTATTTGTCCATTATTCCGTATTAGTGAATGAAAATCCTATAACATTTTAGTGTTTTCAGTTTAATTAAACGGAGAAGAAATAATTAGAATTACTATGTTAATGATAATAATGATCTCGAGGGTGATATTTTACATTCACCATACACTTTCTTATATTTACTTTTCATTATCTATCATTTTTTTGCAATTTAAACGGCTTTTTAAAGGTAAATTCAAGATCTCCATGAAACTTAGATCTCCGAAATTTTACACAAATGAAATGCAAAGTCTAGTGACCTATTAAGAAAAATGCTTTAATTCGATCGCCTATGATTTTCATAAATATAGTTTTCCTAGCAAAAAGGTGAAGGGTTTGTATCGCGATCTAGAAAAGATCATTCCGTATGTCACAATTCAATACTTCATACACGAATAAGTATCATCGATATAACTGTTTGCAAAGAAAAAAAATCGTGTTGAATAATATTTCCAACTCGAAGTTTACTATATTTCTTACTATACGGCTCTGATTAAATTATATATTTACAAAATACTTATATGTAAATATACGAAACAAATTTATGGTTTGAGACTAGGATAATCCCAATAATAATCATAAGAAAATCATAACGAAATCAATATTAATTAACTATCTTACTTCCACTAATTTGTGAATAATGTTTTTCTGTTTCATCGACGTCTCCAAAGTTACTTCCGATTCCCTTTCAAGCAATTTGCATTGAAGGCTCAAAATACGTTCTGCTTCCTTACTGTCCTTGCTGGTGACCTCCAATTCTCTGCAAGTCCTTTCTAGCATGTCAAGTTCACGATTCAATGTCACGTTTTCTCGAATCGCGCGGTGAATGGCATCTGCTACACGCATATTCGTTGCTTTACGCAGCGACATAGCTAAAGTGTTCAGACGTTCTTCCATTTCCTTTTTTAACCTTTCAACATTTTATTAGAAAATGTTATGCAGTGCTACGTAAATTATTGGTGAGTAGGTCCGTCTCGTGGAACTATGCAGGTTATAGAAGCACGGTTAGTCGAAAGTTAAAATTTGCTTCTGATATTCAAATTTTTGAATTTAAGTAGTTTTTTGAAGCTCAAAATTATGCTTAGTAAAATACGACCGTACATTGCTTTCCCAATTACTATAGACTTTTCAGCTTCGTAAAGTTCTTCCTGGTGCCGTTTTTCTTGTTCGATGATTTCTTTCTCTTGGATTTCAAACTTTTGCACCAAATCCATCCGCGCCAATCGCCAATCTTCCAACGCATTAAGTTTGCCAGCTAATCGAGAGTATGTTACGTATAAATAAGAAGAGATTTACGTGTAAACGTTAGTAATTCGCTAACAAAGAGCACAAAAGCAAACTAAAAATAAAAATAAAACTTTAGTCTGAAAAAAATTCAATGCAGAACGAAAACAATAGTTTTGTAGAATAAGAGCAATCAAACGAAACAAGAAAGAATAATATACTTCACCAGCTAATTTAATTTCGGCGCTTAAGTTGTTTTCCATCGTACGATATTCAAGTTGCATCGCGTCTTCTATCTTCTTGTGAGCAATTGATTCGTCTTTTCGTAATTCTTCCACAGCTGCAAGACGTTCAGTGAGTTCCTTTGACTCTTCTATCTTTTCTTCCAAGTTTCTTTTCAGATGTGCGATTACATCCGAGCGATCCTCTTCCAGTTGTTGAAATTTTTCTTTCACTTGTTCAGCTGCTTCCTCTAATTCTTGGTTTCGACTTCGCAATCTAAACTTCCTCATTAATTTTTCAATACTTATACCGGACAGCACAAAAATTGTTCCGACATTATGTAGGGTGATTCTTTCGCTAGTGAACTCAAAGACACTACCTACACACTAACGATAATCCTGTGTGGGTCTCGTTTTTATTTCACATACTATGGGTGTAAGGGTACCCGAACAGTGTTCCCGCCTTAAGTGTGTGTTCCTCGGGAGCGGAAAGACACATTTATCGAAAGAGGAGAACGTTTTTTGTATTTTATCGTTTGCTTCAAACATAAAAAGTAAGCAAACAAAGGGCAAAGACGGACGAAGACGGACCGAGTATCAAAATAGTAAGCAATATCTATGTAAGATAATAACGTTCTTGTTTACACTCACATTTATCGTGGGCCAGAAACAAATTCCAGAATCCGTAACAATCTCACGACACGACGTGAGTACGAAAAATCGGTGCATCGAGAAACTTTTTCTTTACTCGATCTTTTAATAAACTCGATTTTTTAATCACAAATTAATAAAATAAATAAATTCCCCAAATAAAATACTTACGCCAATATAATTAATTTTTGCAACTTATTTCATCTGACATAATTCACAAAAACAATGGATTTGTGGATCTAATTGTAAGTTATTTTTAGAATTTTTTTAATACGTATACACACCACGAGTCAAAACTATTGGTACAAATAGGATTAGGGAGATATATGTAGTGTAATCCGTAATACCAGTTATCAGTTAAATGCACGCGTAGTAGATTGATCTGTAAATGCATATTCTCGAAAATAAAGCCATTATGCAATTTTGTTATTTTATATTTTCATTTTATTTTGAGTCATAGAATTTGGAGCCTTTCTGGTCCCATTTGTACATAACAGATTTTGGTCCACGGAATTTATTATTGATACATGTATCAATATTGATATCAATTGATACATGTATCATATGTATATTAGATAACCGAGAAATCATGAATTACGATTAATCGAGGTTCCGTTGTATCTCTCCTTGTTTAAATACAGAGTTTTAGACATACAGTGAAATATACCCGTTATATGTGTGTATATGTACGTACATATATGTACCTATGTATATTTACCGTGCCAACTGTCTGTTGTTATCCAAAATCTCTTGTTCATAAGTCAAGGTCTCCTTTTCATCTACAAATTTCTTTTTAATCTTTTTCTTCTTAATCTTGTGTTTCTTTTTCTTGGCCCGTAACATTTTGATCGAGTAAATTCAAATTAGTTTTATGCAACAATTTTGAATCCTTTCACGATACACTAGGAAGCAACACGAAAACATTTCTTGTTAGATCAATAATTCTATAGTCCCATGGTGATAAAATAAATTCAATGATGAAATATTTTTCTAAAATATTTTACAATCATTTGTCATTTAATTACCGTAATTATAATAAGTATTAAGCCCCATGATCGTATATTTTTCTGTATCCTTTCAATTGAAAATAGCGAAGACAAAAATATGATCGCAGTAGAAAAATATCGCACGTTTGCATCGGTCCTTAGAGGGTACACCGTGTATGTATTACAAACTATTTCTTCGATAACTATGAATACTGTTAATTTCTTTTTCGAGTTTAGGGTCACAGTGTTTACAAATGTTTAATAATAATTGAAAAGATCAAATACATCAATATACGGAACACGCATTTTTATACAAATATTCACATTTTTAGTCGAAGTATAATTCTTGAGTATGCATGCATAAATACGTAAGAACTTACTTCTATCTTAAAAGTGTTTATAACGTATTGTATGAACTAGCACAGATAAATAGGACACTCTGGATGAATTTTGCATGACAAATTTTACGATATTGAAGAAAACCATCATTAAAAACATTTAATTTGCTATATAAATATATGACGAGTTAAGATTCAACGATTTCAAAGTCAGGAATTATTGTATATATTTCGTTAATAGCGGGAATTAAAATACGTGGACAAACAATGCTTGGTTGACACTAAAACCGGCTAGAAATTGTTAGTAAGACATTAATTTTCAATTAATGAAACGTCAATTTTCGTTAAAATGGAAAATACATAATTTTGAATAATACCTACCTGCCTGTATTCTATACGAAGATGTATAATATTAATCATTACAGATTAATGATTATGGACGAATAAAATTCCCTTTTATCTTAAATCTTATGCTACTTACTCATAAACATACTTTTTGTTGTGTTACATATATATATATATATATTTTCAAATTATACATACATACACATATCAAGAAATATCAAACTTAAAAATCTAGTGCAAATCAAAACGTAAATATTTCAAAATTTAAAAATTAAAATAGTTTCTGAAAATTAAATAAATTATAGACATCTAATGTTCAAAAAATTTTACGCGAAAAAGTATTGATTTTTGCAATGGTTTTCAAATTTCTTCGAAATTTTCAACTCAGTTGCATATACCCGGTAGAAGCTATTATAAAAATTCGCATATTTCTAAAATAAAATTTAAGAATTCTAAGATATAACTTAATAAATAATAAGTGTAACGACGTTAAATTTTATCAAATAAATATAGATTATTCATGCACAGATTTGCACACACTGTGAAAATCTTAAAAGTATCAAATTTGCAATTTTTGTAGAGTTTGAAATGTTCTTGTACAAATAAGGTGGTTCAATGAAAACAACATATCGGTATGCACGCACGTGCGTGTATTTATGAACCATCAGTAACAAACTTGACTTCATCTAAAAGAAAAAAAAGACTTGAACAAAAATAGTAAAGAACTAATTAATTCTAGGCGGAGGTGGTGGCTGTGGCCTGCGGAAGTAAATGATTAAACTGAGCATGCCAGTGAGCATTCCTATAAGATACAAATCCCAGTTCTGGCCTAAGAGCTGGTCCCATTTATTCAGATGATCGACAAGGCTAAACTCTTGTAGATAATCTAAACCAAAAAGGAAAGAGAGTTTAATAAGAGCCAATGCTACAGGAATTCTGGCATCTGGACTGGCTTCTGCTGCAAGGTCGTAACATCGTTTGGCTAAATGTCGATCTCTTGCTAGACCCAAACCACGTTCGTGCATATATCCGAGATTAAACATTGCCTGCGCATTAGGTTGTTGTTCAGAAGCTGATCGATAGTGACTAGCTGCAGCCTCGTAATCAACTTCCGTTCCTCTGCCATAGTAGTGAGCATCTCCTAATTTGACCTGTTATAATTTACAATTTGTAAATCAGCAGCCATAATTTAGTAATAATAGTAGTATTACATAAAAATATTCATATAAGTAATATTTTTTCAATACAAACAAACACAGAAATGTAGTGAAATAATACATAATAGAATATTCGGAAACAACATCACATAATGCAATTTCAGCAATATTCTTGAAATTTTTTTACAACCACTTCTTTATATATACCTGAGCAGCAGAGTATCCCTGTGAAGCAGCTCTGGCCCACAAAGCAAGTGCTCTAACCAATCCTTCCTCTTCTGACAATATTGTAGTCTCTCCTTTATCAAGTATAAAAGCAGCATTACTCTGTGCAACTTCATAACCCATTTCTGCAAGGAGAGCATAGTTGACGAAAGCCTCGTTGATTCGACCTTCTCTGTAATCTGTATGGGCAACCACCAATTGGTCACTCCATTTGCCTCTCTCAGCAACATTTTTCAGAAGTTCAACAGCCGTTGTGCAACTACGCATCATGCCTGTTCCAGTGGCATGCATTTGTGCTAAGTTATAGTATGCCAAGACATGCCCAGATTGACTGGCCAAATTAAAGTATTTGTTGGCTAATTTGTAATCACGTTTCACACCTGTTCCACCTATTGAGTAGTTCAGTTATTAAAATCATTGAATATATTGAAATTAATTAATCATACATGAAGTTTCAATTAAAAAATAAATATTATAAATACAATTTCTGTATATTAATCATTTTTAAAAGAAATATATAACTCAATTTAAAGTAAAACTTTAAAGTGACTATTAGTTATAACTATTAATACAATATTCAAAATACTATATAATTTAAGAAATACTTGGTTCTTTGTATAATCTAATATTTTAAAAGAAAATATTGAAGATAAAATGGCATACTAAAATACATGTTGCCAAGTTGAAGCTGTCCATCAACCCAACCTTGCTCTGCAGCTTGACTGAAGTATTGAAGAGCTTTTGTAGTATCTCTCTCAACTCCCCTTCCATAAAGATACATAAGCCCTAAACCACTTTGTCCAACAGGATTTCCAAGCTCGGCAGCTTTTTTAAAATATTTATATGCCGTTTCATTATCCTGCTTCACTATGTCATTACCCTCTAAATAAATCTAGAAAACAACAATTTGTTATCAAATACAGAATTAACATTATATAAGTTAACCCTTTGAACTCGAGAGGAGATCCTCGGTCACCACACAATCTAGTGTACTTCTTCCAATTCGGGAAAATTTCGTGACTTGAAATTGAAATTGGAAATTAGGTATTACACTCTTTTAAGATGTAAACACACGTACGTCAAGTATTGGAACAAAAATGTTCCATTGCGTATTAATTTTTCCGATTGAAAAGATTTCATCGAGGGGCCAGTTTTAGGTAGCAAAAACGCATCGAGTGCAAAGGGTTAATACAAATGTATTTAGAACTAATAACTTTGTATCTTATGATGAAAATCAAAGATATAAAATGTTACTTTTTTCATAGCAAGTAATAAATACATATCAAAATTCAATATTTATAATACCTTTCCCAGAAAAGCCATAGCAACATGATTTCCAGCATCAGCAGCATGCTGAAAATAATGCATTGCTCTTACACGATCTAATGGAACACCTCTGCCACCTTGATAATGCAGCTGTCCCAACCCAACTTGAGCCTGTGTATCTCCTTTTTTTGCCAGCAACTGATAATATTCTATCAAATCCTGATCAAAAATTCCTGAACTATATCCAGGATTCTCCTGTTCGTCTAGAAGTCTAACTCGGTGAACAACTGGCCCTCCACTGAAAGAAACTTCTTCTGCAACCTTGTTAGCAACTTTACGGTAAAAGTCTAAAGCTCTTTCACAAGAAGCTGGTGTTGTAACACCAGCCCAATGACGAAAACCCAAAGCCATTTGTGCACGAGTATCTCCACCAAGAGCTGCTACTGTATAATGAAGAAGTGCCCTAGCCTGGGAGGCATTCACTCCACCTAATCCTGTTGCGTATAAAAATCCCATACCCTATACAAAATTTGTGCATTAGTAATTTTAAAATAAGTTATACACCATGCTTTATTACGAATTAAACATTATATAAACTAATTTTGTTATTATAATTGTAAATTATAATTAGTAATTCGTTAACTTCTCGATATTCTTATTTTATATGTGAATTATTGTAAAGTCTATGCACCATATGAGCAGATGGTAGTCCAGTTTCAGAAAGCTCTTTGAACGTTTGGTAAGCAGCTGGAATGTCTTGACTAGATGTCCAGAAAGAACTTGGACCAAATTGCATTCCTAGCAACTGAGCCCATGCCAACATAGATCTAGCTTCACGATGACCAAGAATTGCTGCAGACGTTAACAGTTCATAAGCTTCTGCTTTATTAGATTGTGTAGCATTCAAAAGACGCTGTGCTTTCCTGAATATTTGCTCCGCTAAAAGTTTAAAAAATCTGGTTTAATTGAAATATTAAACTAGTATGTTATAAGTATATATTAAAGTTTATAGTATATTTTATTAAATATACCATAGTTTAATTATTATAGTGATGTTTTTGAAAAACACTTTAGAAAATTTGTATGAAAATACCCTCTTGTTGTTCTGGAGTAAGTGGTTCCTGAGTTATTTCGTTCAAGGGTTCAAGTTGCTCTTCTTCACTCCATATTTCTGTTTCTGCTTCTTCATTTCTTAAATTACTATTTGGTAAGTCTATATTCTTAGTCCGTGCTATCATTGCCTTCATCCAAACATTTCCCATTACAGAACTTATCTCCTTAGTTTTTGGTTCATTTTCTATTTCCTCTTTCTCTTTTGTAATTTTTTCGCTAAGATATGGTTCAGCAGCTGCTACCATTTTTGAAATAGTATCGTGCAAAGCCTTTAATTCTCGCAAATGTTCAAACAAATTCTCTACTAAACTGACATCTTCTTCTGTTTCTTCATCAGAAGCCTCTGATCGTTTCTTGGAAACTTCTGGTTCAGATGAAGCAGACATAACCAGTAAGAGTAAAAGCAACTCCTTCCGCAGCTTCATTTTGTTGGTTGAATCTTTGTTATACTTCTGCCAATGAACTGATCTTAATGTACACGAAAAAATTAAATTCTTAAGATTTCTTATTTTTGTTACTTTTTTTTACTAAATATTATGACTACATATTAAATATATAAATATTAAACGTTAAAAAAAGAAACATATTTCTTAGATATTTTATGCTTTATTAGATATACATAATTTCTGTTACATACATTTATCATTAATTTAGAACTATGGAATAAAATAACAATAAATAAAAATACTTGATCAACAAAAAACATAATAACTGCTTACCCTATAGAATAATGAAATTTACATAAGATAATGAAATATTTTCTTATATATTATCATTTTTATTTTTTCATATAATTTTTATAATCGTTATTTTAATATATTAAAATCTAAAACTGAATTAAATAATCAAACAATGTTTAGAATATTCTATTGTAATTAATTTATAATTTTAGAAAAAAACTACATAAATTTGTATACAATGTAATACACATATACAATAACTATAAACATATAATTAAAACTTTAACATACACTTGTAAAACTAATAACATTTTATTTATTACCAAGTATTAAAACATTCTAATGAAAATTTATGAGGTATTAAAATTAAATGACTTTTATTATAAAAAAAAGTTACACTCGTGTTTTAAAATCTTTTTAATTTGTATGAAAATGATTTATGCCAATATATTATTATCTTTAAATCTTATTTACGACTGTGAAAATAATCAAAAATTAACTATTAGCAACTTGTTTGCAAAAACAAAAACGTAGTCAAAATGTATGTAATTTTTGTATACAAATTTCTGTAAAATCTTTTTTACAGACTGAATTTTTTCACTAGATAAAATAAAATTTTTATTTTATAAATGCACCAAGAGTAAAACATCACTTCAAACAATACGTTTGACACATCAACAATTTTGTACACAATAATTATAAAGAATATTCTGTATGTTCTATAACCTAAATTTTGATAAACACTAGGTAAGAAAGACAAAAATATTATTTCAAAAAAAAATAAATACTTGATTTCTTACTTTTAGTTCGAACAGATTGGTAAGAATTGTCTTGAGCTCATTTTGTAATATGTTTCTCGAGAATTCGGCTTTTCGTAGCAGAAAGACAACGTTACGTCATTGAGACACGTCAACGTACATCTTCGGTTATTGCACTAATGATTTATCGTGATCATTTGTAAAGATAAGGTTTTTTCATGCTAAACAAATATTTTGTTGTAATTGTAATTTACTTCAATTACCGAATATCAAAGCATATTGCACATTTAACTATCAACGAATCAGCTGTTTCACGGATGTTTGTTTTCGAAAATTTTAGTACTTATACACTCTATGCATTGAACTGAAGTAAGCTGCATGTTAGGCAAACATCAATTATGTTTTTTATTAAAACTAAATAAAAAATAAAGACATAAATTTAAAAAAGTTCAATTTTTTTACTAATGATATGTAATAATCTATATACGTATAGATATTTATTAACATAACCTTTAAATGATGAAAATGGTTTGTTTGCAACGTTTCTTATTATTATATGTCTTTTTGTTTATTAACAAAAATGTATGATGAAAATATATATGAAATATATTTCTAATTAGATCAAACAAAACATTGTTACTAATATAGGAATAAAAAAAAAAGAGAACTTCAATAAGAGTTTTTCATGTATCAAATGACAATCAATTACTTTTCGTGAAGTATAATTATTGATGTCAATAAATTATATTTTAACAATAACTACAATAACCTTACAGAGGAAAAGATAACAATCAGACGGTGCAACCACTGATGCCAGAAAAAGTATTCCGACCTACCCGCCATGTTAAATTTCCCCCATCACTACAAAACTAACAAGGGGAAGTGGACTCGTCAATTTTTTCAAATATTTTTTGGTGATTCTAAAACAAAAATAAGTAGACACATATCCGAGCTTTTTTGCTATTGCTTATTATTTATAAAGATATTTAACATTTAATGTTTTTACTTCGTCTTATACGTAATTTCCTAAAAGCATTGTTAAAACTGCAACGCTGAAGATGAATAGTACGTAGATTCGTATCCAAAGTTCGGAAGTTCCAGTTTCATAAAAGCTAAAACTGTTTTTCTTTATTTTTATTAATTTTTTTGTTATTTTCATATATTCCTTTATTTTTATAGTATACTTTCATTTAATTTTTTTTTTTCATTTATTTATTTCTTACTATGCCTTGAATGAATTGCAACATAAAAACATGAAGAACTGAATCTACCTGAACTCACTTCTACAGCCCTACCACCCGATTAAACATTTCTCGTTGATGGAAATTGAAGCAGAAATAAAATTATTAAATAATAAGAATAAGAGCAAAAGTATTAAAAGAACTACCTAAAAAAGCCGTAGTAGCTATAACTCATATCTTCAATGCAACTATTCGAATACAACATTTTCCTATACAATGAAAATTAAGAGAAATAATACCAATTCTCAAACCAGGCAAACCACTTCATAATACTACATCATATAGATCGATATTACTATTGCTGATTTGATCAGAACTGTTGAAAAAACTTATTTGGAAAAGATTACGAGTCAATGTTTTGTTTCAACAAAATCGGTAACCCGAGGGTTCTGCTCTCTCTTTGTGAGAGCCTAGTAGTATTGTATTTGAAGATTGGTATAGTCACGCAAAATATTAATTCTGAATATCGCAAAATATTAAAATGACTATGTGCTATTTATATTGGTTACAATATTTGCGTAAAAAATGTGTCAATATTAATTTGATGGCTATCTTTTTATATTAATTATAATTAAATATACTTTTTTTTATTTGCAAAGTTATTAAAGTCTTGTTTTACAAAAACTATGCTAGAATTACATGAAAAGGATAAGGAAAATATATCATTGCTGCTGAAACTTCGTTCTTACGAAAATGGAGATAAAAATCAACCGACATTTATTCACATGTAATAGGCTTTTTACAATATTCGAATTACGAACATTGAAAATAAAATAAGCAGGTTAAGAATGAAATTATGTTTATCAATAAATTGTCGATAAAATGAGTTAAGAAAAAATTTGTTACGTTTTAGTAAGAAATTTCAATGTTTCAGATATTATCGTTGTTTAATATTATACTAATGAAAACTTATCAAATTTTTGAATGCACTAAATTTTAAGTATTTAAGAAAATTTTTAGATTAGAAAGTCGAAATGATGAGTTACTGGAAGAGATTGAAACTACTAATGGACTTATATCTAATGTGGATGCAGAAACAGCTGATCAAATCTCTAGTTTATCCAAACAAGTTTATGTGCAGAGTACTAATATTGAACGCTTAAAAAATCAAATTGATACCATGGAAAACAGTCGAATAAAAGATAAAGAATCTCATAACGACAACGTAGAATTATTTAATCAAAAATTTAAAAAAAAGAAAATTGAATTAGTTTCACAAATCAAAATTCTAAGTAACTTGCCAAATTTTTCTTTGCTATCTTTCTGTTTTTCTTTGTAGATATTTAGTTCCAAAAGAGTAAACATTTTTTTCTAGATGCCAAAATTAACACTTTGGAAAATTTTAAGAAAATGCATAGTGGTTTAGAAGAAAAATTTAAAACATGCAATGAACGTATGATACGAAACAACAAAAATGTGAAAAACATTCTGGAGCGTATAAATCAAAAATTTGAATTTGATAAAGAAATGTATCATATTTTCAATTAAAAATTATCTAGCCTGTTTTGTTACAAATAGAAAATGAAATTTTATTATATTTATAAAATAATTATAAAATCTTTTCAATTTAGGCTCAAGAGCGAACTATATTATCGCCTTCTAAATTTGGCAGCTCAATTTCAAATAGATATCAATAAACACATAAGTTTACCAAATCAAAGATTAATGCGAGAAAATATTATGTTAGAAAAAGAATACTTGCAGATTTCTAAAGAAGTTTCACTCAAAAAAGAAATTAAAACTGATTTCAAGTAATATTGTACACATTTTTGTATTCATTTCTTAATCTACATAGAATTTTTTTTTTCTTTGCAATATATTTATGTAGGATGTTATTAACTATTAATTTGTAAAGGCATTGATTTTTGTAACAAAAGAGATATATAGATAATGAATAAGTCTCAAAAAATGAGACTACCTATTTTTCTTAATGAAATGGTTCATTAAATTGCTTTTAATAAGTTAATTAATATATTTTCAAAAATTATATCTTATAGACATTTGGCTGTTAAACACAGGAGAAATATTATTGTATTCTCTTCGAATATAAACAAAAACATAATAATAAGAAAAGTGCAGAATTTTGTGTTAAAATCTTTACAAATCAAATTTGAGAAAATGAAAGAACGTTTGTCTATTTTCAATGTTCCTGATCCAGCAATGGAAAACAAATATTTAGAATTGATTGAAAATGCTCAACAAGAGAAACGCAAAATCATTTTTCATCTTTCAAAATTACAAATTTTACTTCAAAAAGAAAGAATAAAAATAGGTATTACAAAATACTTGCAAAGAAAAATAGAGTGCAAAATAAGGGCAGTTGTAGAAACACTTTATGATTTAAAGTATATTGTAACATGTTTGTTCAAGGTATCTTATAATATTGTTGTAGCAAATAATACTTTTTATAAGAAATTTCAGGCAAACTTTTGTTAGTACACATATAATATGTTAAGATTTTAAGTTTAAGTTAAGTGCAAGTATAAACTTCAGTTACATAAATTGATTGTAAATATATATATTTTACAGTGTTCTACAACAGGGTCATGTTATGTTAAATTGCTTTTATCTCTACAAAATAAACTTATTAAAGGACAATCAAAATTTCAATGCAGTATTGTTAAATCGTAAGTAATAATAAGAACCATGAGCATATAATATATGCAAGGTGTTTGTTCTAAAGTGTTATCCATTAAAACATTTTTTTCATTCATAATAAAAACCAGTTTTGCAAGAAAAAGTAAAATGTGGGGATAAATTTAATACTATGTACGTTAAAAATCATTTTATTCAATATTCAAAGTGTTCAAAATTTCCACTGTTGTTGGAATGTTGTTAATTATAATTTTATCTTTAATAAATTCCTAACACTTTCATTAAATGTAGTGTTTAGAAGTAAATGTATATTTCAAGCACAATTTGATGGAACCTTGCCTTCTTGAAACTACATTAGTTTCTGTATATTGAGAAATATACTTTCTAATCATCCTGGTGAAAAAAATTACAATAAGTTATATTTGTTAAAGAATCGTCAAAATACAAAATTGAAAAACAAATTTCTTTTAGAATTTTCATTACTCAAATATTTTAAATTAATGTTTTATTATGAAAATAAAGCAATCTTTGTTCCTTTCAAATTTTTTGTCCATTTCAAATCTTCAATGCTGTTAGTGAATAAACGGTGAATTAAATTAGTCTTTTACTAAAAATTAGACGAATTATTCGATATGCATTGAATAATGCATTAATGAATATGTAAAAATGCAAAATTTTTTTCTCTAAGTATCAATCAAAGATGTTATTTAGGTATATCTTTAATTGAATATACACAATTACATTAAGGGTTGAAAGTATTCTACAAGAAACAGAAAGTAGTCCCACAGATTTAAAAGAAATTCCTGAAGAGATTGATTTCAAGATATTGACAGAATCTAAAGAAAAGGTACCAGTGTATGAGGCAGTTTTTGAAAAAGTAAATGATTTTATTAATATACAAATATTGCATACTAATTATATTATGAATTTTAATTTTACAATTTTCAGACAAAATCCGAAATAGAAAAGGAAGAGGAAAAGGAAACATTAACTGAAAGTAGTGCAGTTGGTGAAGAATCATTAGATAACATTTTTAAAGATACCACATTATTTGATATTAATTTAATGAAATACGTATCAGTCACAGATACTGAGTTCATACAAAACGAAGAATCGTTATTTGATATTAATGAAGAATAAAGCTCACTACTTATATTTCCATTTGCTGTTATTCAAATACATTTGTCCAACTACTTCACTAACCAATTATTTACAAACACTGTATGTAAGATAATTAAGAAATCAGCTGCAAAATGTGTCACACAAGATAAGATATCAAAAAGGAAATGTTCAAATATGTATCTTTATTGTTTTTTTAAATATTATAGAAAATTATAGAATTATTTTTTAGAAACACCAGAGTTTTGAGATTTCTTTGCTCAAAAAAACTACATATTTTCTTTAATGTACCGTGCAAAATAAAGAACAAATGTAAATTTTAATAACATTTAAAATGCTTAATTTTAATGTTGATAGTATCCAGCCTAAAGCACTTCAACTTTGCCATAAAACTACTTTTCATACCATTAATATGCTTAGGACTATTTATTTATAATGTTTTATGCATCTTATCTACAGAATAAGTACATAGTTTCATCATTCATATTTCTATAAAATTACTATTTATTCTATGTACATTATATAATGAAAATTATATTTAATTATTTTAGATTGTTTACATCAATTTTGTGATCTGGTTTCGTAAAGCGCTTCACTCGAGCTTTGTCCCGTTTTCTGAAACAAAAAAGAAATTTGTGTCCTTTTAATTTAATATATAATTGAATACAATAGCTTTTTTATGTATACATTAATGATCAATTCTATTTAACTAAAAATGTTTCAATTTCTGATTATTCATCCAATCTTCTATCATTCAATAAATATATATACATTTTATACTTACAATTTAATAGTAGAAGGAGCAACAATATTCCTCTGTTGAAGAGACTTGAATCGGTCTTTCAATAGATTTCCAACTGGTTCTGAATTTCGTAAACTCCCAGTTAATTCTTCTGCTAGTTTAAAATCAGGTTCTAATGGTTCAAATTTAACTTTACTAAGAGTTTTAGTACCCATTGCTTTCAATGCTTTCTTTTTCAATCTTTTTTCCCTAAGCATATTTGCTTTTCTTGCTTTAGACATCAATTGCCTATCTAATAGTTTTAATTTGTAAATATCTGAGAGTTTTTTTTTCTCCACTTTTTCCTGTTGCATTTTGTAAGCTAATTCCTTTTGTTCTTTCTGTTTACGCCTCTGCACACGAGTTTTTTTTAGGTTTTGAACTGGTAAATTTCCAAATTTCACTTCTGGATAATCATTTTCAATTAAATTTTCATTCTCTTCTGGTTTAAGACCTTCTGACATTTCTTTTATTAAATTGTTTGTTTGTTGTTCACGTGAAACCTGTAACAGAATGATTCAATAAATAACATAATAAGAGTAGGCATATGTTTTACATTTTTACATGTTTATAGATCAGCATTATCCAACAAAGAGCTTTTAAGTACTTGCTTCTCCTTTTAAATATTTGTTCCTTAGATAGCATATCTATGTTGTCAAAGAAACAACACAATGTTACAAAAACAGTTATGACAAGCTACCTTTGTTGTTAAGCAAGTTCATTCATTAATATTGTGAGTCATTTGTAAATATATGAGTTCCTAGTAGCATTAAATGGATTTGATAATGTGTATCAATGATACACACATTGCATGAAATCAATAAAATTCTCATTCTTCATATCCTTACAATTTATAGAAATACTTCAAATTTCAGTTTTAGGTAAATTATCCTACATACAGATATGTACATAATGTACCTTTTTAAACATCTTCGTAGTAACCCGTTCCAAATGTTTTTCTTCCTTTATTAATTTCATTTCTTTTTGTGCAATGTCTTGCAGTAAGTCCTGATGATCTTCAAATGAAGGATTATATGATATTCCTGGATGTGGGGCTTCAATTGCTGGTATAGCAGAATTTTTCTTATGTATTGAAGTAGGTAGTTTCTTCTTTGTTCCAAAATGAAATAGTGTATGTCTTACAGTATCCGAAGATAGCCAATCAGTGTCAACTTTTTTTCCAAATTTTTTTTTCCACACATCATCCTTAAACTCAACTCTTTGTGGCTTATTCAATCTTTTTTTTGCTGCGATATTCTTATTTTTTAATCTTAATTTATCTTTCAATTTCAAAATTCCTTGAGATTTTCTGATAGTTTCCTTTCTCAAAAGGAGAGAATTTTTTCTTTCATTTTTAGTTTTTACACGATTTCTTTTTGTTACTGGATCCGGAACTGATGAATGAGGTTTTAAAATATTGAAACATCGAGGTTCTTTCGATTGTAATAACTCACGACGTGCTTTTTTTGAGAGAATTTCAGGTTCCGTAGAAATTACAAATAAATCGGAATTTTCACGAACAGAAAAGCAACCTAACCTCTCTTCTAATCGAGAATCTTCTAAAAATCTATCAACATCTTTTATATCCACATGTTTGCGCCATGATTTTTTGTTTTTTTTAGACACTTTTCGTTTTTTGGCTTTAGTATTAAACATTTTACTTTAATCAGTAAAACAATATTACTCACTGTAGTGTGTAAAGAATCGTGATTTTTAAGCCAAACTGAAGTTTTTATTTATGTTTCGTGATTGGGGAATTTGTCCAATGACTTTTATAGTTCATCAAACCAGACGAAATACCAACCGCAATGACTGTACATGATGAGTACGTGATCAGATCAGGGCCGACTTCACAGTACTCAGACCTAAAGATTACATAAAACATTTTTTCTAAACTTCATTACCATTTTTTTGTAACTTCAATTATTTGACTTACAATTAAATGATTTGCATAATAAATAGCACACATAATAAAAAAATGATTTTTTCGAATCACTTCTTAAAGAAATATAAGATAAATATAGGATAATAACGGGATAAATGAAATAAGACGGACAAAATCATTCTCTTTTATTAAAAGTTTATTTTGATCCGCTGTTTGAACTATTACTCCTCTATTACTACTACTATTACTATTACTAATAATGTTCGGTTCGTTTAAAAAAGGTTGAACTGTCGAATCGTTGTGCGTTTGGTTTATTCCGAAGCTGGAATGAAACGAGTGTGGTAATTAAACCACGTGACTCGTGACAACATTTTATTGGTTCATTTTGTCTCTGCCAGGAGTGTAACGTGGGCTGACGCATAATTTATCAAACATGTAAAGATTTTACAAACAGTTGAAAACCCGACGTTTTATTATTTTGTAATTTTTAAATATACTTTTATTTGTATTAATTTATCTCATATTTTTACATATTATCTTTTATTGACTTCTCAATGTAGAAAATTGTAAATATTCTACATAATTAATATCTTGTATAATTTCTGTTGAATCTATATATGTATTCTATGGGTATAACATCTTAATTTTTCGGTTTTGTCACAAGTCTCGTGGTTTGGTTACTAGAATCATTCGTTTTGCTGAATGAAGTATAAAAAAACCTTTGATTCTATATGGATGCACCATAATGTTTTTTCGCGTAAAGACTCAGCTTATTCTTGACACACGTGTTGCGTATGCGTATACACACGCGCGCATCACCTGTGGTGCGGTCAGAAGGCTGGCCACAACACCAGAGAAAAAGTTGTACTTACCGATGGCTGTCATCGCTTTTTCTGACAGATGTTTTTACGTGCCCTATTACGCGAGTTTTGCCCTATTCGAACAGATTCCAGCAGAAATCCTTCCTTTAAATCTTCTGTGAATTTAATTTTATCTCGATAAACATAATCGCAAGACGGAGTGTGATCGTTTAAGTTTAAAGGGTGCGTCATTGGAATTCCAAGGATCACGATCACTTGAAAAGATCGTCGTCCGCGAGGCTTAACGTAGAAAGAATAAAAGAAGTGTAAACGGAAACACGTGAAAAAGAGAGAGAGACTGAAAACAAAGGGTATGGCGAAGACATATGATTATTTGTTCAAGTTGTTGCTGATTGGTGACTCAGGCGTCGGCAAGACGTGCGTCCTCTTCAGGTTCTCCGAAGATGCTTTCAATACGACCTTCATCTCAACTATTGGTAACTATTTCCTTTTTGTTCCATTTCTCTACAGTTTTGTTGTCTTCTTAATTTTTGATTCATTTGATCTTGATTAGCAGGTTTAGAAAAGGTGTACTTAGTATCACATTAAAATTTCTTGACAAAATTTTTAAATTGTTTATAAAGTTTTAATGTACACATGAAAGTTTAGTCATCAACAATATACTTTTAAGTGCTTAAAATTTCAAAGGCACACAACCTGTTATTAGATTTTTATGATCCTGTTCATTTAAGTGAAGTTTTAACGTTTCTCAGTGTATTTGATTCCCTGAATACATTTATTAACTTTTATGGAGTATTAATCTGTAAGACTTTTATGGAGTATTTATTGTAAGATGCTACAGAATTTCATACATTGTAATAATGCAGTTGCATCGTGTAACTTGTGCATCTACAGTAATTTCATTAATTACGATACAGTATTCTTCCTTATTTATCTAAATACATTTATAGATAAATATCTAAAATAGTTCTTAGTCAAATTTATTCATATTTGTATTTATTTATTTATTATTTACTTATTATATATCTATAAATATTTAATTTTATACATAAATATTAAATATACTACATTCTTGGTACTTACTGTACTAGTAATATTCTCAAGATTCATATATTTGATTATTTATTTTCCTTTTGTAGTTAATAGTCTTATGCATATTAATATTATTTTTTATTCTTTCTATAAAGAAACCTCTGCTATTTATGTTTATTTATTTGAGCTATATAATTCAGTTGATAAATGTTTAATTGCAAAGTATCCGAAGTCTTAGATAATAATGGGTAGTGTTGTCATTCATTTGTTTCTTTTCTTTGTGTATCATTCATTACTTTAGTGATGTATATATATACATCTTCTGATTTATCACTTATTACCCTATTTCTTTAAAAATATCAGTACTTCAATATATGCATACACATATGTGCGCACATAATATTAGATACATTCTTATTTGTTTTATACTGTTATTAATTCTTATTATCTATAATATCTTGATGTATAATTGCATTGCTCTATCAGTAAAATTCTTAATATCATTGTGTAATTTATTAGATCATAAAACAATAATATAGAAAATAATAGTATTTACTTATTATTGATTATTATTGTATTATATTTTATTCATGGTTTTTAAGTTATAATATTTTATTTGAAGATAAAAAACAAAATTGAAAAGATTCTTGTAAATAAGTATTGATTTCTTAATGTATTGATGTTTTTCAATATCTTTTCCTTGTAGATATGTAAACAAAATGTCATAAAAAGTTAAATTAATTATTTTCTTTCTGTTTACTTATGCAATGCAGATTTAGAATTAAAATAAATCATAATATTCATTTCTTTTTTAGGCAACAGAATAAGACAATATAAGCATTATATTATTACATGCAATTATAATACCATTTATATATTTCCTAAAAGTACTTTTGTGATGAATGTGATAAGAGATTATTAATCTTTGCTTTAATATTTTTTATCTTAATAAGATTAAAAAAATGTTATTATAATGCTGAAGGATTTACCATTTTAAGATTGACAATACTCTATTATAATTAGTATTGAAGTTGATAGAAGATACTGCACATTTTCTGGGCACTTAGAATAAGTAATTACAGTTGATTAAATTAGAATTTATTATAAAAGATTGTGTTAAAATTTGTAACTCAATCTTGAGTGAAGAAGAAAAATGTTTTAGAAGAAAGATAACTTGAATAATGATCAGTTAAAAAATCTTTTCTTATTAACAAAATATTCTTTTAAAATAAATAGAATAATATGAGATTATCAGAATTGCAATTATTAATTAGGTTAAATTAAAGAAACATCTACAAACTTTTAAAGATTACTAAACATTAATATATTAATAATAATTGTAGAAGTTTATTACAAAAATTATATTTTCATTTGCACAAGTTTAAAGTTCCTATTATTCTTTCATACTTTTAAAGATGCAGTACTAACATGAGATTAATTGTTAGTAATAGCAAGTATTGTGTATATATAATAAGAATATTCCTTTATTTATGTGGGTACATTATGTTATTCAGTTCATAAGTTATATACTTGTTTCTTGTTTTCAGGAATTGATTTTAAAATAAGAACAATAGAATTAGATGGCAAGAAAATAAAACTACAAATATGGTAAGTACTAGGTATTTCAAACTAGATATTAAATTTAAAATAACAATTTTGTTTCTGATTGTACATATGCACAAAAACGAAGATTTGTTTCCTTTTCCTTCTACTTTTTTTTGATTAATATTTGTTTAAACAGGTTTTTAATATTTGAATAACATCATTTTTTCATTCAATAATTCTTTTACACTTTTTTAAAGGGATACAGCAGGTCAGGAAAGGTTTCGTACAATAACTACAGCATATTATCGTGGTGCAATGGGAATAATGCTAGTTTATGATGCAACCAATGAGAAGAGTTTTGAGAATATAAAAAATTGGATTAGAAACATTGAAGAAAATGCTTCAGCAGATGTTGAGAAGATGCTATTGGGTAATAAGTGTGAACTTATAGAAAAACGACAGGTTTCAAAGGAACGGGGAGAACAACTTGCTGTTGAGTACGGAATTAAATTCATGGAAACCTCTGCTAAATCCAGCATTAATGTTGAAGAGGCATTTTACACTTTAGCACGAGATATTAAGGCCAAAATGGAAAAGAAATTGGTAAATACTTTTTTATTATATATTCTTCTTAATATACCCTCTTTCATAGTCGATGTATTAAAATGTATAAAAAACTTTAATTCATATAATAAGAAGATAAAAATAATCCAAAATATATTAAACTGTTTAAAGTACATAATAAAATTAGAAATTTTTTGTTTTATTTGTTACTTAACAAAATGTTATGAGCTGAACATCGTTATTAGCCTTCCAGTGGGTGGAGATTGTGTAAAAAATGGCCTCTGCTTTTTTAAATAACATTAAAGTTGAATGATTGTTTTGTATTTTACTGTTATTTATAATTTATATCTTGCCATATAATTCTACATTACAAAATCCCATACTTTTTATTATAAAATCACTATAATTCCTAAAAGGTGTAGCCTTTTATACCATGTAGAAAGTGTTAGTAATACAAAGTATACATTGTAAGATAACGTTCTATCAGATAGACTGATAATTAGAGTAATTAAAATCGCTGATTGTAAACAATTTGGGTGTAATCTGTATTAGACACTTGTATCTACAAATATAGATGTATAGATGTGTAGATGTGGTTTGTGTGAAAGTTGGATGTGTACATTAAAGGGTAAATAAATAAAATATTTATATTTCTATAAAAGAAATATTTCAGGTGATAAAGTTATAAAACCATGTGTATAAAATAACATATACATAATTAGTTTTTGAATAACTGAATATATGAGTGTAATTTAAAAAAGTACAGCCAACATTTTATGTGATGTTTACATAGTGCTGAAAGGCTAAAAGAAAATATTTAGTAACATAAATTTATTTAGTGCTTTTAAATGAAAATTTACAATCACTGTTTTTGTTTTCTCATTAAGTCAACCACTCTTTTTAGTTTAAACTATTACACAGAGTGTAAGGAATTATTATGAATGTATGTTTTATTACTCTATTTTAGTGATAATTACAGAATTTGATTTCATTGTTTGCCAATAGCATTAAAATTACCATTTATTTAAATATAATTGTAGTTGCTTTTACAGATTTGTTATAGCAAATAGTTTTATATTGATTAACCACTGTTTTTTTGTTTCCTGTGTCTGTTTCTCTGTGTTTGGTGCGGGTCGGTCTTGGCAGAAGGTAACTCTTCCCCCCTCTATCTATTTTTTATATACTATATAGAAGCTCATGCTTTGCATGCTAACTTGCAATTTGACTACTTTTGTTGATGATGCTGAACATTGTGTTAGACCTTGAAAAATTATACCATAACTTTTATTAATTGCTTTAATTCATTCTTAATCTATTGTAATTAATTAACTTGTTACATTATATTTTTTTAAAATATATTATGACTAAATGTCAACAGTAATTATATTTAAATTAAGAAAATTAAAGTTTAATTATCTTTACATACTATAATTATCATAATTACATAATCATATACTCGTTTAATCTCCTGTAACATATATTTAATTTTTTTTACTGCTTCTTTTTTCTTTAATTACTTATAACATTATTTGTCGATAGTATCATTTTTCAAAAATTGTTATGTTGGAATATTTTATTTCTACTCAATTGAACTTCCACTGATTGAAATAATATCTAATACCTACACATTATGTAATATTTACTGTAACTTCTATCCTGCGTTGCGTTATATAATCACATGTATGTAGCAGCTTATGCACTTACACATGCATGAATGTATGTACTCGTACAAAAAACAAACTGCAAATTACTTGTAATATTCACTTATTGCTTTTAACAAACAATGTTGTGTAAAAGTATCCTAATTTTTATTGTAACATATGTAGATTTGAAAGAAAACTTGAATTATTAACTTCTTGAAAGCAGTGCTTCAAAACTTCTTTTTTTTTATTATTTTATAACATTTTAAATAGTAATCCAAAATTTTAAACTATTTTTAAAATCATGGCTGTCATTTCTTCTACTTTCTTAATAGAAAGTGGCCACTGAGACATATTCAACAACATATGATAATAATATACGAAATTACATAAGATTTGACATAAAGCATATAATGAATATCTTGTTCATAGCGTAAATGGTATTTCAAAGCAATTGTAAACACCTTAATCTAAAGTCACCTTATACAGTACAGGTGTACAGGTGTTATTTACCAGACTAATCAGCAGGGCAATATTTACATAAATTAATTAAAAGTTAAAATTCTGTTTTTCAATTGTTTTAATTTAAGAAGTTTCTCGAAGTTCAAAATAATTATATATATATATATATATCAAACTTTATCTTAATCATTGTTTCATCTCATAACTTGCCATTGAACATTGTCGGTATGTTATTGAAATTGTCTTGTTTGCTTTTATATAGTATAAAAAATATTATAACTTTTCTTTAGAAAAGATTAATAATCTTCTTTAATCTACATACCTCCTAAGTGTCTTCATTTACCAAAAGAAAATGTTATTACTCTGTAACAATCCTTTTTGTACTGAATAAGAAAGAATAATATCTTATAATGGTTGTAACTTTTTATTATTATAAAGATGTAATTATATAAAAATGTATGTAAACTCTTTCAAGAAGATATTATAATGTATTTTTAACTTTGTTAAAAATTGTTATAATGATTGGTTTCATTCTACATAATTTTTACAGAATTTTTATGTTGTATTTTGATATTTTTGTAAAGTATCCATTAAGATTATAATAAGTAATTAAACAATGCATGCCTTTATACAAAAATTTTAGTTGTACAGGTTAGAAAGAAATGTTTTATTGTGGGTAGTATGTTTAATTTTACATCTTTGGTGTGGGTGACTCATCAAACAACATAGGCAGAGTTATTATGGGTAAAAAATTGATCTAGTTTTCACTGTCCAAGGATTAATTAATGTTGCTTTTAACATCTTTGCAATTGAAAGTTGAGAATCTAAAAGAAGTTGAAATACAATGAAGTCCATAAAGAACTAAAATTGATTGCATGTATCTCTAGTATTAATCATAAATAACAGAAAAGGAACCATAGTACTCAATAACTATGAAAGTATAAATGAGTTTACCAATTTTTTTATATAGTTTCAGTACTATTTGTCACGTATGTTTGGAGATATCTTACATATAAAATAAAAAATGATTAATGATGAAATTATTTTGGAACAGGAAGCATCAAATCCACCCAAGGGAGGCGGACATCAACTGAAAGCATCTGAGCCACAGAGGAAGCCACCAAGTTGGCTTGCACGATGCTCTATACTCTGACCCTTCGGCCGGTGCAACCTAAACCGTCACCCTCTATCCTGTACTCTTTACCTTCGGTCCCCTTCGCTCGTTTCACGATGCGAGTCCTTCTGTGATGTTACTCCTTGATAGCCACCTTTGTTTCCCCCCATCGCTGCCGGTCTCTCTTTTTTACTAATTATTCATAGAAGCTCTTTTATGCTGGAGGAGAAACTCACTTTCCTCTCTTAAGAAAAACGTATTTAAGGATTCTTAAAGAAAACGATCGTGGATTGTGATAATTTTTGATAATTTTCTAACAATGTTAAAGCTCAGAGTTCAGAACGCAAACCTGAAAGTACGATCGTAATAATCATTCCTTTTCACCCTATTTCGCGACAATGAAAATAATTTTATAATAAATTATTCGTGGTAAAATTTTGTTAAGCAGTTTCAGAATGTTTTGGTTAAAGGGGGTAATTATAATTAATAAAATAATCAACGAATAATTTAGAATATACATTGACATTAAACAATTTTTGTCACGAAATCTATAATCTATGTATACTAAAAATTGCACATTCAATAATAAGTGTACAGTTTTTTTTCATTTAGTGAAATATATAATTGTAGGCGTTGCTGTGAAATTCTTTCATTTACAAAAGGAGTAAATTAGGTTGAAACAAAAGTGAAGTAATAAATATTAAAATACAATTTGAATACTTACAAAAGCAATAAATTATAAAACTATTTTTACCTTTAAAATGTATTTCAAATTGCTGCTTTTATTTACATAATATTTTAATAAATTATACAAAATGTCTACAACGAAAGTAAAATTGAAAATACCAAGTTAAAAAGATAGAAAGTGATTATTGTGGAGAACACGCAACGAAGTTTCTCCTCCATGTTTCAAATAATCAAGGGGTACAATCGATTTTTAACATGTGTTTGCATTCGCTTTGTTTAAACGAACCCAAAAGGAAGAAATTTCTCTCGTAAATGAGAAATTTTTTTTTTTAGTAAGTAGTTTTAGCTATTTGTTTATCAAAAAAAAGAAGGGGGTGCGGATAGATAAACAATGGGCGGTCATTTTTTATATATAAATATATAAGTAACTATACTTATATAAATATATATATATATATATATATATATACATATGTGTATATATACATATAAAAATATACATGTGTATATGTATATATAGTATATACACACACATTGTCAAGTTAGCTTTTTCACCGAATCGAAGGGGAATCTTCATTAATTAACTCATTAATTAATTAGCGCAAATTCAGGACTCAAAGAGAAAGCTCTTTTGATTTTCTTTCATTTTTTCCTCTTTTTATTGTTGAAGTAAATAAAAAAAAAAAGGTGGAATACGGACTTTGTCTTCGTTTGAAACGCTTGTTGTAATAGTTTTTCGAGGAAACAGAGGGTTCTCTTTTTTTTTATACAAGAAAAAGAGATTCCGATCTATTTCCACTTATACTTAAATATACGATTATTATAATACATTTTATATTAATCCTATTTGTCTACTTTTATTGTCGAAACTCCCCTGTCCTTAATTTTAAGCGATTAATTATTACTTTCATGGTCGTTTTTTTATTGTTATCATCAAAGAATGTTATAATTCCATTAACGCATTATAATTATTATTATGATTAACAGAAATATAATTTTCTAATAACATAACCTTGCAGCATAAGAACATGTGTAAAATTATGTTTTTATGGAATGTTTTAACAGGTCAAGAGATGTTTTCAATTAAGTGTTTAATTTAATAAATACAATATGTAATTTTAGGTTATAGGAGAACAAATTGAAAAGATAATGAATTAGTAGCGAATTATTTTTTAAGATTTTACTGCATTCAAATTTTAACGTTATTGTATATACAAAATTATTAAAAATTGTTCAATACACAGTATGTGATAAGTAGTGTAGTTTTGTTTTATATTTTGTGAAGATAAACAAATGTATCACTTATCAGATATGATTGAATTAGTTTACTGTAATTATTAATTGGTTTGTTCAAAAATTTTACCTTGATTGGTGTTGTGTTTGTAGAACAATTCTTGAAAAAATTTGTTTAAATTTTCTTCAAGTACTGTGGAGTTTTGCATTTTAGATTTCAATTCCATTGACATTTCTTTCAACTAAAATATAACAAATAGTATAAATATTATAAGTATAAATATTTGTATTTAAATATTTACGTGATTGTAATATAATTGTCTACTTTAAAGCATAGAGTTTCTATCTCTGGGTGTAATTTATCAATTGTAGATACTGATTTCAATTCGTTTATCGAAAATGCAATTAGCTTCATTTGTAAATCTTTTATTTCTTTTCTATTTTTTTCATTTATTGCATGAGAACATAGACCAAATGTTTGTAGCCGTTTGTTTAACTGAATTATACTTTTGGTGCTTTCTACCAAATATTTGTGTTCTTTCAAGATTTTAACAATATTCCTAAAAAGATAAAAGGCAGAGTTATCAATATTATACAGCTTTTTTCTGTTTCCTTTTATACTTTTCAAATTATTTTAAAGCAAAGTTGGAAATTTTAAATATTAATTTTATATTGATGCTGATTGTGTATACATGTTTGCTTACATGTTAATATTTGCAATAATTTTTTCATTATCATTTTTCATTTCAATTATTGCTTTTTCTAGTTCCCCTTTTTTCCGCGTCTCCTGCTGTAGCTTATTCTCTAAAGACTTCATTTTAATTTTGAATTTAGCGACTTCCATTTGACTTGACAGAGCTTCCTTTGCTAAAAGATCACGTTCCTTGATTATACTATCGTAGTTGATTTTCATTTTTGAATAATCAATTTTATTACGCATCTTCTCTTCCTCTAATCGTTCAATTGTTTCCACTCCTAATTTTAAACGCGCTCGTAAATTGTGCGATATTCTTTGTTCGTTTTGTAAAAGTGACTCTTTCGAGTAGAGCTGTTCACGCATTAGAACATGTTCCCTTTCTAGTTTATCCAATTCTTCCTGAAAGAAGAAAATATTGTTAAAAACATATTTGGTTATATTACCATCTTATTTTTTTTTATAAGAATTCAAATTTTCCTTCTTTAATATAATAGTTCTCGAATATAAATTATAACGAACTGCAACGTTTTCCATGTTATTATTATTTTGATCTAAATTTTAGTATCGCATAATATTTGCGTAATGTAATTGTTTTAACAATTTACAGATCCCATGCTAACCGTGTACCGCTGAATTTGGTAAATCATTTTGTGAAATCTCTTCTCGAAGTGAAATATGTTTTGCGCATTCGATTGGGCATTTTCCATAATTGCAAGGTTTTTATTAGCCACTCAATAATGAATTTAAAATAAAATGTATTGTTACGTTTCTTTTTTTTTGTTTATAAATCACCGAAAATATTTCTGCAACAAATCTTCGAAATCTGAACTGATATCAAGTTTGATATATTCGATTTCTCAACTTAGTCATGTTCTGCGAAAGTTATACGTTTGAATCTTTTCGGGGCGCGCTGTTTGAATCTCAAGTGACAACGCACGTGTCGGTTAAATATTGTTTCTATTATATCCAGTTGAAACTTTTTAGAAATAATTCGAATAAATTATAATTAAAACTAATTTGAACGAGGCTTGGTTAAACTTTTTTTTATCGGAAAAATTCGTAAATTGATTAATATTACTCTCATAAAGATATAAATAAAATAAATACTTGTTTGGCACTGTTTTTAAGATTCGGCCACGCGAAATCGGACTTCCAATTACAGATGCATGCACGTACGTGTCCGACTTGTCTATTGTTACTGTATTCCATTTACTGTTTTCTTCAAGTGCTCCGTTTGGTCGACCCTTAGTCAAATTTAACTGGCGATCCCAATTTTGTTTAACATTAAGCGAGGAACTATTGCGAATACATATAACATATTTAATCTATTATATAAAAATATATTGTATATAGATGTAATGTGCTATGTTAAAATTACAAATTCATTCATAAGACACATTCGAATTTTTCATGGATAAAAAAATAGGAATACAAATATAATTAATAAACTACTTATTTTATTAAAATCTTAAATAATTGTTATAAAAAAAATTAATGACTATCCATAAATTGAATATCTGAAAGTAACAAAACTGTATTTGGTAATGGTCTTGGTTGTGGACTTAAAACTGTAAATGTTTGCCTCTCCACATCAACATTGGTCCTGCAAATAAAGAATATTTTCGAACATTAACATTCTTAATTTAAGTATTAAAAAAAAAATGGATATTAAAAATAAAATAAGTAACCATCTATTGTTAGTTATTAATATACAAATAAATAACAAATTTTACACAAATGGAAAGTAATTTGTAGTAATAATATTATAATTTTCAAGGTATCCCACAAGACTCAGAACATATTATTTTTCTTATTTTTGATGTCACTGTAAAATATTGAAGACATAATACAGTACAATACAATAAAATTTTTTCTCAAAATTGTTGATATTTTTTTACATATAAGTATATATTCTTCTTTGCATCTTATAGTACTATTTTTGGCTCTTTATAATCATTCAAATGATATTTTAAATAATTTTCCATGTTATCAGGGGCAAAGAAAATAATAAGGTGTTCTAGAATTAAAAGATGGGATACTCTGTATATGCTTGCACTAAAAGTAAAGATCAACAAATATTTTAATGTGCAAATTACATACACACAGACAAATCCAGCAACGTTAGTTTGCACTACATCATCTTCTGGTGAATCAGCAAATGAAACTGATAATAAATGATGAAGAAGATTTGGACCAGGTGTGACAGCTACCAATTTTGTTAGATTATCTTCTGCTTTCATTCCAAGTGGCATGCAGGATGCAGGTAATACTGGAGCTCCAATTTTATATAATCTAGCTTCACTCCACTTTACTTCAAAACTATGCGGATAAAGTGGAGTTCTAGATCCATAAAAATATTCTCTTACACCTTGATCTCTAACTTCTGTTCTCTGCGCCTGACTCCTTTCTACAACTCCACCACTTTTTGGTAGAAAAACAACTTTAACAAAGTCTGGCATATCCCTAACAAGTTCATTATAAAGTCTTTCTTGATCTAACACCAAAATTGCATCAACTTCAAAAGCTTGTGCAGCATGAGTCAATAATTTATATCCAGCTCCTTTAACCCAACCACAAGTGTTTATTACAATGCCAGAAATTCTAGCTTTTTTATTAGCTTGAAGTCTATCGGAACAAACTTCTGCCAGGCGAGTTACAAGGAGATTATAAAGAGCAACATTTGCTTGTGGACTCTTATGCCCAAAATGGAAAACTAATGGTGCTTGTTGGCTAAAACCTTCTACAATATTAGATGGACGTTCAACTAACAGGGCTCCGACAGTACCAGGTATTGCTATTTGACCTTGACCAACATCTAAGTCTACAAAAATTGGTCTACGGCCCATTCTAACTGCATAGTTTAGTAAAAGTCTACAAAGTGTTGATTTTCCAACATCACAAGGACCTACAAGCATTGTTATTGGTCCTCTATTATCATTTTTCTCTGCACTTTCCCTAAGCTTTTCCATTGCTGCATGACAATTTAGATAAAGACCCATTGGAGTTTCTTTAGCAACATAACTAACATCAGTTTTTCCAACTAATTCTACTGTACAACCTTGCCAGGTAAATACAGCTACTTTAGCTCCAGCTGTAAACTCATATTTCTTTCCTTTTACTAATTCTGTACCAAAGACTTCTGCTAAACCACTTTTCAACTGTAAACAAATAAATTCATATAAATATTATAATAGAGGAAATGAATAAATATACTTGGAATTTGATAATTAACACATAATATATATAAATATATATATACAAATAAATTATATAATAAAAAGTGGTAAATATATAAGTTTGTAATCAAAGTTGTACATGAATAATTAGTAGAAAAACATGAAAACTAAGAAATTATTAGAGATCTGTATGAATTAAAATTTGAAGCAACACAGGCAAGTAAATAAAGAAAATAATTATGAAATTAAATTCAAATGTGAAGAAATAGATTTAAATTATGAATTACAAAAAAATGTTTTAATACTTGCTTCGAGGGTGACTTTTTCATTTTTGGTTTCAACTTCGAAGCGTAATTCGCAATCTGGATCTAATTTGAATTCCTGCGTTTGCACTTTCTCGTCTGTCATTTTGTTAATGTACGTTACGTATCTTTAAGTAAAGTTTGCGTAACGTTACTTTAGTAATCGGAACTTTTTGACATTTTTTATATTAACTTATTATGTAGTGTATTCTAACCTTTAAATAAACCATTAGAATTATTCAATACTATTCGATGTTGCTCAACCTATCAAAATATTATCGATAATTACAAAACTTTAAAATACTACATTTGTACGATACTTAGAATCAATTTGTTATCGATAATTACAAGGCACTGATATATATCGATTAATGTAACTATCGATAGTATGAGTCTACGAGTATACCGGTGCCACGCGTTGAAGTTCGACATAATCATAAACGAAACGTCAACAAATTGTAAAAATGACTGCGTTAACAGTTATAGGAAAATTCTGGCAAGAGTACACGAAAGCTACACCAAAAAAACTTAAAATTATAGATGCTTATCTACTTTACGTGTTTTTAACGGGTGTCATACAATTCGTTTATTGTTGCTTCGTCGGAACGTTCCCTTTCAACAGCTTTCTTAGTGGATTTATTTCTTGTGTCTCTTGCTTCGTCCTTGGAGGTATTTTACTAATAAATGTTTATTCAAATTTGTATGGGATTTTATATTTTTAAATTATTACATTTTACAATACTTAATGATGCTAACAATGTTTTTATCTTTCTGTTTCGAGGAATATACATCTTTTTTACGATTACGATGTCATTTTTTTTTTTTTTTTTCAAAAAATATATATATATTTATAGAATATTTTGAAAATTAATATTTATTGTTATACATTTATTAAAACTTTATTTCATATTTCTGTTTCAGTTTGCTTGCGATTGCAAGTGAATCCACAAAATAAGAGCCAGTTTCATGGAATAAGTCCTGAGAGAGGATTTGCAGATTTTATTTTTGCACATATAATTCTTCATTTTGTTGTAATGAATTTCATTGGTTAAAATCAGAGGAAACAGGATTTATAAAATTTTGTAATAAAATATTACATTCAAACTTGTTTGGAATAATAATTACACTGTTTTAAAAATGTCTGTATGTATAAAAATAAACTTTATAATTAAGGAAATTATTAAAGAATAAACTAGAATTTATTTATACGTGTACAAATTCATATTTTATGGGAAATGTAGTAAAATAAGTTATAAAAATGTGGCAACGAATTTCAATACATCGGTAAACATAAAGCATTTATTTTTGAATAAGTTAAAAATGTATCTGTTTATAATAATTGATTTTAAATGAAATAATATTCTCAAATACTAGACAAAATTATTAATAACTTTGAATGTTTCCCTTTTTTTTTATTTTTCCAGAGTTGCCTAAACACTTTAAAGAAAATGTTCGTTAGAATAAATAAAAATGGATTAGTAAAAGGATTTCAATAATGATTAACTGTCTAAGTGCCATTTATGATCAACTGTATTTCATACTAAATCTATTGAGGAACATTGGAGTTCTTTGTTACATTTATTTACACAGCGACACAATATTCATGAATTTAGTGTTTTTTAAATATGAAAAGAATAAAAGAACACAGTAGATTATTTCTTTTCTTATCTTCAGGAATAAAATAGTCAACTCAAGATAAATGTTCCCTTTTGTAAATTAAGAATCTACAAGGAGAGTTTACAATTTGAACAAGTATTTTTTTAATAAATTGAGCCTTAAACTGTAGCTACAGATTCGTACAAACACACTATGAAAAATGACAGAAAATTGAAGATGTCTAATCAATTACTTTTATAAGAAATAACTTATAATATTTTTATATTAATGAATTTTTAAAGAATTGGCAAAGTAATATGATCAGTAACTGTGTTGAATAGTGCATTGGTGTGTTAAAGATTAATAATATGAATGTTACAAGATAAGCTTTTTTTATTGAGCTTTTAGTTTTTTTTGACATGATTTCCTTTCAAGTTGCCCTTTACTTCTCTACTTTCTTCTCAAATAAAATATTGTATAAAAATAATGAAATAATATAATCTTCACAAAATTATGATCACATAATCAAAACAGTATTTGTATTATTTATTAAAAAAATATAATTAGTTCAATAATATAATACAAACAATATAATTATATTAAAATTAACTACATATGTTTAAAGACATGATACACTTCAAAGTTACAGATTAAAAGCAATATTTTGTAATGTGAAACAAATTTGGTTCTTGGTAAATAGTTGGAAATAATATGTACATGTAATGATCAATCTTTTATTCGTGCATGATAGAGATAAGGCCTACTTTCTAGTTTTTATGTTAACTTATATTTGTAAAAGATTCTTTACTAAATAAGAGGGAAAAAAGAAGATAATTATAAGATTTCCATTTTTTTATACGTTTATATGTACTTAATCTTATACTATATTATATATTGTCTTTTATTATATGATACATGTAAGTACATAATACATACATACATATATATATGTATGTATGTATGTATGTGTATATGTATATATATATATATATATATATTGTATTATACCCTCATATTATTTGTAGTTTACAAATGTATTATCCTTACTCAATATCCTTGCATATTGTGCATACAGTTTATTTGTATTTCTCTGTATATTTATATTGTTCATTTTATTTTGTTAATTTAATTATGTTTTTGTTCATAATTAATATTGCAAATAATTTTTTCAAATAATACAAATTAAATACTGCTGTGTGAATATATTATTTTATAATATTTGCATATTCATTGAAAAAGCAAGTAATTTAGAAAATATTTTTTAAATAAACTGATGAATTTTAAGCTTCTACAATTTGAGTAGACCTACCTCAGAAAAGTTTTTCATTATATTAATATTTTTTTAATAAAATTTTTTGTGCAAAATGAGCTATAATTTCTGCAAAATTTATATAGAGTATAAAGTAACATAAAAATAGAGAAATGTACTATTTCAAATGTTATAAGTAATGCACTAACTGTTATATATATGTACATACATATGTCTCAATATACAGAAAAAAGCAATCTAAATGGAAATACACATTATTATTTTTTGAAATATGAACATTTTGTCAAAGTTAAAGTTATATATTCTACACGAATAAAAATGATATTTTTCTTGAAGCCCTGAAGATTATTGTACCGAAATTGCATATCTCTTTTACATCTTTGCTAACTTAGAAAATAATTATTGTAACTTCGATAAATTTAGTCTTATACTCTCCATAAAAGGTTTACTTCTCTTTTTATTCTGTATTGTACACATACACTGACTGAATACTGAAATTACAGTATATCATCCAATTTACTTTTTAAAAATTTCTATCACATGTAAAAAGTGTTACAAAAATTAATTAGTTTACACAACATTAATTTTTGTTACTGAATACATTTACATAAACACATGCTACTGGAAGTTTTTGGACGTGATATTATAAATAATGTTTTAGTACAACTTCTTTTTTAAATATTAATGTTATTAAAACTCAATTACAATATTAAACGAAACAAGGCATATTGCAATTTTATATTGTAATATAATTTATGTATACAAAGTCACTATTTGTTGGTAGAGAGAAAAATTACTGTAACTTGTACATCTCTTTTTGGAAAACGAATCATTATTTTTATATTAACACGTTCGCTGCTGCGTCAGTCACTGGTGACAAACGCTCCGAACTTACAACGCTTACAATAAGTATATTTGTAAACTTTTACGTAACATTGATGTCATTATGAATACTGTAAAATAATAATTACACCATTGAAGTATTGAATGTTTTTATTTTTTACACTATAACTTGAACAAATGTTGATGATATCCCTAGGACGCCTCTATAGCGTTCAGCGTGAACGGAAAAACGTGCAAAACTCGCTCGGCAGCGAACGTATTAAGTAATTTATGTGTGAAATAACATGAAAGTATTACAATTAATTATAACGTGGTCAAAGCGTAAGTTTTTAAAAACAATTATTTTACAAAGCGCAATACATATTTTGGTTCTTCTTGCAGTAGCTGTAAATTTCTAAGTGTTTTACATATTTTTTAAAAGTATGCTAAACCTAATAAAAATATATGTATTTTTCATTCCGAATCTACAGGATTTGTTTTGTAATTTAATTTTTAGGAAAAATCTCAGACTTCTTAATATCTAAAATTGAGATCAAAATATTTGTGAAACTTTTAAATGATGCATGATTTGTTGTGGAATACACAGAGGACTTAAGAACAAATTGCAGCAAAATACAACAGACACAAATTGTTTTGACATATCATTCAAATATTTTCACAATTTACATTATTTTCATGGCACTTGAACAATTCATTCTTTTACATTTTTATTCGTTGTAAGCAGTATAAAGTGCTTTTCATTGTACATATTTGTAACAGAAAATACTAAAGGAAAAAGAAACTCGACTTACTCCACCAAATAAATGATTTATTTCACATATTCTAGTTTGAGAACTTTTTGTAGGCTCATAAAAGTATTCGAAAGATGACATATTTCTAATCGAAATTAACACAAATTATACAGTATAATAAATATTTTGAAGTCGTCGTATATATCGCGTATGGAGAATATTTAAAGATAACATGTATAAATTTTATTGAAATCAAATAACACATATTCGAGTTCCTTACTTATTAAATTTTTTAAGAATGTAGAGAACTACATTCTAGATAGAGATATATTCTATATAGAACTTATATAGAGTCTATATAAGTCTTATATCCTGTCTATAAGTTTTGCAATTTCATTGATAGATTTTCCTTCTCTGTACTATTTTACTACTAGTTCTCTTTCTGACTTTTTCCGATTCATTTTGTAAAAATTCGATTTTGAATAAATTGCGACACGAGTTTTGAACAGTATTTCTCTTAGAATAGTTCTATATGAACTAAAAAATGTTTCTTTACATTCGTCGCTGCCTAGAAATATTAATATGACGACTGCAGTTCCGTTAAAATACTTTTGTGGCCTATGATATGTTATTAAATCTAATAAAGCCTTTCTAACTCGAATGTGTTATTTGATTTCAATGAAATTTATACTCACATATTCCTTATACGTAATATATAAGACAATTTCAAAATATTTATTGTATTGTATGGTTTGTGTCAATTTCAATTTCAATTAGGAATATGTTATTGTTCGAATATTTTCGTGAGCCTCTGTATGTGAAATGTTCCCTGGGTTTGTATTTCCTTGAGATTCAGAACAATTAAAAAATAGTGTTTTTTAAAGAAAACATTGTTAAGAAAATATATTCGTAAAATTTACGAACGAGAAAAACGAACTTTTATGTATTATACCTTATTAAATAATATTTTATTTCCAAACATGTATTTTAAATATGTTTTTGAACAATTTAAATATTTACTAGCAATTATATTACTTCTAAAATCAAAAATTAAATATTATAATAAAATTAATAACAAATATTATAGTAACCATTCACTAGTAAAAACGTTAAATCTTTTTATTCTTTACTTGAATCAAACAGAATGTGAATAAAAAAAAAAAAGAGAAATATTACCTTTGGCAATACATTCTTATTTTTATCAGTCCTCTAATCCACCAATGAGTATATAATTCACAACCAGTCGATATTAATCAATAAGATCTCCTTTTTCTATTCTTAAGAAAATTAATTTTCTTATGAACAGAAAATAAAGATACCAAAAAAACGCTGGAAATTAGAAACATTAAGATTCTCAAGAAAAATATTTCTCTTAAGAAAATGAAATAAAAAGTTCGAAGTAGCTTTTCTTTAAAACTCAAAATATTAATTTTAGTAATATGTCACTTTCCTAAAGTATAAAGAAATTAAGTTTCCTAAAAACATACTTCATTTTATTTAATTATATTTTTAAGAATCTTAGAAACATTCACTAAAAAAAGGACTAAGACTTTTAAAATTGTTATACCGCTTAAAAATTACTTTAATAAATAAAAAATAACAAAAATTATTAAACAAATAATACTTTTAAACTTATTATTGCTAAAGAATTAAGTAGTTAATACTATAAGTTCATTGTTCTTATTTTTATTTAAGAATAAACCAACTTGTATTCTTAAGGAAAGTATTTTTCTCAAGAAAAGAAACATGTACTTTTTGAGAAATCAATTTCTAAAAATCAAATAAATGGAATTTTAAATCTGGTGAAATTAAAATTAAAACGGCAAATATTTATGACAATGCGAAGTAAGAATGTCTGTGCGAAATAAGAAAGAAATTAATCGAAAATTTGTGTTATTAAAAGTGATTTGTCTTAAGTGTAATAAAAATTAAGATTGTTAAACAAATTTCAGGAACAAACACACTGAATAAGGAAACATAGTTTTTTCAAAACTAAAAGGAAGCAAGACTTGTAAGACGAAAAAAAAAGTAGACGTCAAGGACGTTTTCCCAAAGAAAATCAGTCGTATATACTTCGAAGAATGTGGCTACTACGAAGCACGAAAAATCAAATTTTGTATCAACATATATTTCTCTGTTTATCCTATTTTAAGGGGTGTAACTAGAGACACGTTGATCAGTTTTTTTTTTTTTCCGACGTTTCTCGAAGTATCTCCTCCTAGCACCAAGTATCATGTGAACTTTGCGACGTTGGAGGATGATCTCTCTCTCGGTCGAAGATTTGGAAAATCGTCCTCCTAGGCTAGAAGGTTCTTCACCGCTGTAATCATTTATTATGAAAATTTATGTGTAGTATTATGTGATCTTTAATATAGCCAGAAGAAAAATGTGATTTTGAATCTATATCACATTACAATATTTAAGAAGTTAAAAATATACATAGTGCTTGTATGTATTTTTTGAATTGCTTATATTATGACAACCAATAATCCTAAAGTGTTAAATATACAGTATGTATGTTGCTAGAAAAATTTTGTAAAAATTTACCTATCACAAGAGATCTTGTTAGTTAGGAATTTACATGAATTCAATGATGACTTATAATAGCCCTGGTGCTTTGTAAGTTTACTAAATTTTTAATGTCAAATATGCTAATCTGACTTCTTTTTGCAAGTAATTATTTTTTCTTTGATAAAGGACGATAGTACAAATAGATAATAAAGGAACAAAATTACCTGTCAGCAATAGGAATGTCAAACCTTGGATCAGAGGGTGACTGTGTTGAAGCAGTGTTCAAAGAAACACTAATGTCTGTAGTATTTGTATGAATTTGAGGGACAGATTCCGAATGCGGTTCCTCAATTAAATGATGAGGTGGTATCAGTACTCCATCAAGAATGTTCTCAACCGTCCATTCCACTGATCTTGTTCTCCTGAGGTCTTCTACTATTAAGTTGCGCGGGAAATGTGGAAATAGCTGCTGTACCTAGTTAAATAGTAAATAATACTAATTAGAACAGCATTGGCTTGTTTTAATGGTACAAAAATCAAACGGAAATCTTTTTATTTGGTCAATAATAAATTTTTTGGAATTAAATGTTTTCTTTTTTAATCAACTATGGTATGATACGTTAAAAATAATACATTAATTAATACTCTGAATACTGAAGACCGTATAGTGTTTTATTCTATAGAGTTATATGAATTTTTTACACCTGATTATTATTATTATCTAAATGAATCGAAAATAAGATATATAAATACAAGATACAAAAATCTATAATATAATTTATTGATTAACAAAGTTTTCAAAGTTAAAATATTTAAACAATTAACAATTTAAAACAGAACATGCCTGTCTGATCATAGCATCCATTTGGGAGTTGTTGTACGCAATGGTAGAAATGTTTCTATGCAAACTATTATGAGAGACTTCCACAGAGAAGCTTGGTAACCATGAAACATATCTTGAACCATCGAAATGGAAGAAATGATTTTCGTTTCGCCTGGCCGGTGTCTGTGGCTCAGTTGATAATTCTTGTGTGTTTTCATGATGGTTTGGCTGCATACTCAGGGCAAGTCTACAGGTTGGACAAGATGTATCCTGCTCTAGCCAAGATTGTAGACAAGAATTATGGAAGAGATGACAGCAAGGTAGCTTCCGTGCAGTTTCCATTTTTCCCCAACAAATAGCACAGTTGTCTGAATTTTCTGCTAGTTCTTCTTGTGTTGCCATTGGATAACTGAAAAAAATATTCAAAGAGATTGTTTAAAATTTGTTAAGACTACAGATTAATTTAAAAGTGACAAAATTGAAATATTGTTTATACAAATATTATTGAAAAATTTATGCAACATAGGTTCTATTTTTAACTTTATGTATTAGAAAAATAAGAAAAAAGTATGCTTACTTTTGTTCCATATGGCTCAACACAGCAAGATAATTTCTATGTTTTGTAATCTTGCGCTGTATTTCATAGAAAAGGTATCTAAGCTGCATACAGATTACAAGGGAGGCCATGCTCAGGAAGATATTGCTCCAAAGTAACATGTGGATATGATGGAGAAAATCTACAGCCAATACTATTAGTTCTGCTGATAGATCTGTATAATAGGTTAAAGGTCCTCTCTTGTCCCAAGATCGTTGCAAGGGAGTTCCAGCTCCTCGTGTATCATATAGGTGAATAATGTAACGCACCATTACATGAATTGTTCTCACACCTAATAAAATGCACTGTTGAGAAGGAAATTAAACTATTATCATTTCATCTTTCTATTTTACTTTTTAATTCTTTTAAGTACTTATTGCAAATTTTAATTTTTAGAAATAAATTTTCTTTCTGTTATCATGCTTTCTTATTAAAGTTTATAAAGTTGCAAATGTTTCTTTTTAAAGAAACTTAACATTACCTCTGCTGCAGTGAAAACAAATGTGTTGAATGAAACGAAGAAAAAGGCTGCAGCTGTGCATAGTAGTAGCATAAAGGAGGATAATGCCAGAATTGCAGCAAGAAGTCCAAGAAGTCTTGCATGACTCCAGCCTGGTGTTGCTGGTGAAAAGGATAACTGAGAAATGATAATAAAGTTAGTATTGCTATAAAAAAAAAAAAAAAAAATAGCAATGGCTATTAGTAATATATAATTCTTTGAATATATCAGTAAAAAATTATAGTATGTCACTTTCTAGGGTACCAGGGTGTTCAAAGCTTCTGTCTCTAAAAATTAAAACAATATCATTAAAAAACAGTTAGAATACTGTGTTATCTCCATGCATCTGTTTCTTTGTATTGAATGATACATAACAAGAATTAAGGTAAAATTGATGTAGAGTATTTTAAACCTTAAAAGCTCAACTTTAAGAGCTTTCTAACATGTTATAAGATTATAATACAAGACAAATAAATTGCTTCTTCTTTTATATTAAAATAAAAGTATTTTCTTCTGTTTTTAATCAAATAATTTGATTAATGGAAATGTTAATTATTAGAATCAACTTAACACTGTGACAAATTATAAAACTGTAAGATTCATTTTTATAAGTTTTCATATCATAAATTATACGAGATATAAAATGGTACGTTTTACAATTTTTTATTTAGCAAAATATTTTTTGTCAAGCTGAAAAAATGACATGTATGAAGCAAACCAAGGAAAATTAATGTTATGTAGCTGAAAAGGTAACCTAGTTATTTCTATTCGATTAGAGTGATTAGACTAACGGGATTTACACGAATTCATTACATAACGCAAAGTTACGAGACTCTTTATTTTTATATTAAAGACTTCGTTATCCGATGAAGATGATTTAGTTTGTACTGACGCATTTTTTTTCACTACTTCTCTTCTTATTTCCGACGAATTCTTGAAATTCAAGTTACTCATTCGTAATAAAAACACGGTAATTTAAAATTTGTCACGTTTCAAATTCAATTTAAATATTTTAATATTGTATAATTTTTATAAATATTTCTATAACTAATATTTGACATTACAACAATAATGTGTATAAATCATTTTTCAAACTGTATTCAATATTTTCTCCTATGTTTGACCAAGACTACAAATTTAAATTTACATCATTGAAAAAAAATGTTATTCAAAATTTTATATTTTTAAATCAACTATTATTTCGTCCCCTACTACAATTTGGCTACAATATGAGCCACAGCATTAACTATGCCAAGTTTACCCACTATTCTCCTCGTAGGATTATTTCTGGCAACCCTAGATGTCTGTTAAAGATATGGAATTTTATAATTCTGATTATTGCAAGCAAGAACAGAACGTATACGTATGATCACGATATACATATATACGGCATTGTCTTTTTTATTCGCAACTATTACTAATTACTCCGAAATAAATAGATTACCGATTGTTTGAAGAAAAAGTTATACTGAAAGTAAATTTACTAAATAAACGTAAATAATAAAAAGAATAAACGTTAATGTTTATTTGAATAAAATTTTTTTCAGAAAAAAAAAAAAAAATGAATGGTACGACAAGATCTATCTTCCTGTTACCATCACCCTTTTCACAAGTGCAAGTAAAATGCAATTTATATTGAAGTCTCCTTTACTGAAAAAGTTAATACACGAATGCCCTCGTTGAAGGTAAATTTCCTCTGTCAAAGTTTAAAATGCAGCTGTCTGATCACTGTATGTTAAAAGTATAGTCGAGAAAGTTACTTACGTATTCGAATCGATCCTTGCAGAGTTGACTGAGTAGACTTAGGAAGCCAAGCGCCGTGAACCATGACCACCAAAGGACAACTTCGTCCATGTACTGTACGTTCAGAACGCCAAATAGAAAGATGAATTTATAAAACACGAAGTTCCAAAATTTGTCCTTCAGGTGTTGTCTCTCCAAGGCACGAAGTTCCCCGAATACAAGCTTCTGGATCGATTTACCGAAAAGGATTAACATGCAGTACGCCATATTGATTAGAGTCTGAAAACAAATGTAAAATTCGGCTATAGTAACGCTTTGTTTAAAATTCGAAATTCTTTATTTGAGACGCGAGTCAGAATTTGTTGAATTAGATGCGTTCAAATACTCGAATAAAACGAAACGAGTTATATTTAGTTCGAATAATTAAACTCTACCAGTACTTTCTCTCAAGGTAAGAACAAGGTACTTTCTTTTCCTTCGATAGTAATTTTTTCAGACTGGTTAAAAGATAGCTCAGATTTTTCGAGGAGTAATGTAACATTCGGAGATCTATTTTGTACATTGCGCGAAGAAGATGTAACCTATTTGTTATAGATTCTAACGAAATAAGAACCATGTGTAACAAATCGTCATTTGTAATTGTTTTTGAAGTACTTTAAATGAAATTTTAGCAAAAACTCTCGAGGTTAGTTTCTGGCTTATTAGTAAACCGAGAACAAGTACTTTATGAACAGAAGCAAGCAGACGAACCCACAAATAATCTCTTAGATACCCTTTGGCTGTTCCGTATCAATATTTGTAAAATCTCTCAGCTATAAAAGCTGCAACGAGTTGCAGTTAAATTTTTCAGGGTTCTAAACTTCGACTATAAGACAACTTTCCGTCTAAAAAACAAGACTCTAGACTGTACGGTCTTAAATATTTAATCCTATTACAAACTAGAAATCGATTTGATTACGTACTATTTGTGACTTTCAAAATTTCACTAATTAAACAAGCACAATTTAATTCAAATATTTAATAAGTGTAAGATACTTACACTTAGACTTGTTCTTTTACCATGATGTGTCTAGAAGGTTAAAACCCCCAGCTAGAATTAGGTCAGTGTTTTGTAAGTGAGATAAACAAACATTCATGGTAGTCCGACCGTGAATTTCATACAGCAAGGGTTCAATGCCCGAAGGTATATACACTAAGCTGACAATCATAAGATTTAAACCGTAACGGACTTCTACAGAAGCTTGTTCAATACATATAACGGGTAGAGAGACACGACAGCTAAATATGGACTTATATACAGCCACTAACCCAACACCATCTCTTCGACAACAAATCTAGAATTTATAATCTTGTAGACTACATTCTGTATCTGTAATACTATCGCATAGCCATGTTTCCGTAAAAATAATTATCGAATAAAAGTTAGCAGAGGCTAAAATGTTTCAAATTAAATTGAATAACTTTAATTTTAGGCCTCTTATATTTCGATAGTATACAAGAGGAAAATCTACTAGGTTTTTAATCGTTTAGCATTTAATCGATCAATACGGTTTATTGATCGTCGAATTTTTTATGAATTAAGTGGAAGATAAGACGGCATACAATAACAATTGTATCACCTATAGTATCTTTTTAAGCGGTATATGTTTCTACGAGAGCGAAATACTTTGATGTCCTTTCAGAGCTATTTGGTCTATTTTCAGTCTCGAACGATCATTTGCATTGTTCCATTTGTTTATCAGACACCTTGAACTTATCAAGGAACAGCGTCTTCCTATTTGGCAAAAGATGTAGGAAGTAAGTGGCGATGAATAATATCCGTTAAGTCGCGTACAGCCAATGTTAATGGTTGCCAAACGTGTCGAACAGATGCCTAATTTTAGTTCGAGACGAACACTTTAGTTGTTCTGTCCTTTACAAGGGAATCATACGACGTATCACGAGCCGATTTTAACGAGTCTCGATAAATATTCAGAGTATCGAGAAATATTTCATCTCTATTCGATCGTTTATTACCATTTTCATTGTAAGAACACTATGGATCTGATTAAAGTAATTTTATAATGTCAAAAAAAAAAAAAAATTAGAGGAAAAGAAAAGTTTGTATTTTTCTGCTTCGATAATTCATTAGTAATCTGAAATGCCATCACGTTGGTCGCGTATCGATGGTAAACCGCCAAGGTTCTTTGAGCCACCGAGTCGTAGTGCGCGTGAATGCAATAGTGCTTGTGCGATGAGTATTTTGACGAATAAATAAATATGGACTTTAAGGGTTTCGGTGCCTTGAAATAATGGGTGTCTTTGTAAATTAAACATTTCATTCAGCCGACTATTTTAAAATTTGACACGCGCGATTAAAATCTTTTCTATTAGGTTGTTCGGAAAGTCATTTCGTTTTTCAAAATGGAGAATATATAATTTAATAAAATGTTTATACACTCTAAAAAAATCGTGTTTCATTTAATAAAAAAAAAAAAAAAATAAAAAAAAATATAAAAAAAAAATGACTTTCCGAACAACCCAATAAAAAACATTTTTGAGGGTGACACGAATTTTTTCGCATTCCGCATATTTATCGTTTTAGAATATGTTCATCAAGGTGGCAGTAACGCTGGGAGATATGAGCAGTTTCTAGTAATCTAAAGTCATATTTCTAGTGATTAGATTATCGTTTAGACTTATAGCTTAACTATCGAATGGCATCTGATATTGTTTATAAAAAATAAGACTATCATCATAAGGATGATAAGAACCGACGTTGAATAAAAGAGAAGCGCTCTACTCGTTCACCTCTGATTTTAAGCTTAATTTGTAGAATGGTAGATTATAGACACCTGTTGCTACTATGTGTAAAATATTAGGTGTAGTAATTCGATCATTTTCAAAATTGTAAGTAATTAAAGTTACAAACTTTGCAATGTATGTTATGAATATTAATTTCTGTCGTTAAAGTGGTTGTGGCGTAATAGCATAAACGGGCGATTCATATACTCGAAGTCGCAGGTTGAATCACATTTACCAAATATTTTATTTATTATTTATTCAGATGTTTTTCGTATTATTCAAAGTTTTTAATTATTGAAAATAATTCAAAGTAATATTATAATGAAAATGTAAAGAAGAATATGAAAATGTTAATTTTTATTAGCGGATCGAATTTTATCTAGGCGAATATTTACACTTACTAGGACTTCTATTTACACAGCTGCCGTTTGTTCGTGTAACTTGATTCGATGGATTGCTTCGCGTTGAAGAAACATTAACAATGGTGAGGATGATTCGGGCTCTTGAATTCGAAGTAGAAATTACGTTTTAAAAGTGGCTATTAATGTGTACTATACAGAAAAATTAGTACCATAAGCTTTATAGTTGAGTCAAATTAATTGCTCAATCAAGGTCACTAAGGTACTAACAATTTACATAGCGTTTTGCTACCCTCTCTCGTGTTTTCGCATAAATCGTTGCTGGTGAAATTCACTGTGGACGAGGACGTGGCCTTAACACTAGAATTACTGCCGGTGAACGTATTCCTATTTGTACCAGACCACGTACATAGTATCTTCGGAATTAATAAGGGGAAAGGGCAAATTAATTTATGAATATGATTACTTCTCTATCTCCATGATTCACACCGAATATTTCACCGATTCAAAAGCATCGTTAATAATTGAGTGATTTTAAAAAGAAATCTTTTTTGAAATCAATTTTTTCACTTCGAATACTTTCATGAATTTTAAAAAATTAATATGTATCACTTACCCAGATGCAGATAGGCTCGCTGAGCATGCATTCAAGTAGTTCCTTGAAATACATTCCAAAATTCCTTGGATCGGGCTCGACATTAGTGGTGATATTATCGTTCTTAATCTCAACATATGTGTGGTTACTTTTCCAGGCAGGATCTTTGATAATTTGAGCACCATAAAACACCGAACAGGATAGGACTGCGAAACTGATAGCCGTATAGACCCTCAGATTTGGGATCGGAAGTCGGTCTAAAAATTCCACCGGCATCTTCACGCGTGTTGCTTCTTCCTGCTTCTGAAAATACATGGTTATTCTATTATTTATTTTTGACTCGATTGGCCTAAATTGAAATTCGTCATTTTGGGCGAAATGTCATGTATCATCAAATGTTTTTTTAGATTCTTGTAGCGTACGTAATTCGTGTTTAGAATCGTTAACTCGGTACTTTTCGATAGAAGATAATTTTCATACTACTGGTAGTTTGTAATAAGTTACTCTTCGAAATATTTAAATATTAATTTCTGTTTAATGTGTATTTAGTACAAACTAATTCATCAACTTCAAAATTCAAAATACATCCCTATACCAGTATCGTTTGATTTAAATTCGAAAATCTTTTATTTTTAATTATTTAATTCATTCCTCAACGTATTGTATCAATCTACAAGACAAACGAACGTAAGTACAATAAATTATAAATATTATACAAACGCGTCGAGTCACTGGACGCTTCAGAAATCATTATAGTAATAAATAAATAGTTATTAATAAGTTCATTGGCACGGTGGTCATCGGTAACTGACACTTTCCGTTAGCGCCACCAACGTTCACCAGTAATTGACACCAAAATATCCGTTGCATTGCTGTAACACCGATACCGACCTTGTATTAGTTAAAAGCAAACGTCTTTTAAAAATAGTCGCCATATCGGATTCCGCAAGCGGTCGAACTAAGGGAGAAAATTGAGATAAAATCTATCGGAACAAGTACCGCGGTTTAGCTTGTCGAGGATCAAATTTTGTAACATTTCAACAGCTGTTGTCACGTGTACGTGATTTCATAATTTTGCCCGCTACATCATCAATAACCACGAAGTTGATATTACGTTTCTACACATTTAGTTTATAGATCGTATATTATCGTGTTTATTTTAAATTTGAAGCTTAAATATTATTCATTGTTTGATCATAATGATTGATTATCAATTAAAGTCTAGTTCTATTAGTTTATATTCCAATGAAATAATATTCATAGCATCTTTATATACCTTACTCTAGTCCGTAGAGGCCAGTTAATCTAGGAAAGCGTCTCATCGCGTTATTTGTTTTAAATCGCTCGATGATACAACTTTAGAAATTTTTTATTTATCAAATGTGTTCAAACTTGACACAATGTTCAATTTAGGTGGAGGTAAAGTTGTTGAAAAGGTCTCTGTTTATGTTTTAATATGTTATAAAGGGCGCTATTTTAAACAATTTTTTCGTTATATACATGTATGGAAATGGTGACTGGCAATTAAGGCGTTTAACGGGTGAACATAAAAACTTGTAAGGCAATCAAAGTTTTTAAGTTTGTTTGTACACTAGACAAATGGTGGTTCTACGCTTACGCACATTCTGGCATGGACATGTAGGTGTGAACAAAACTTATTGTTTATTAGTAGCAGCAGTTTTTCACAAAAACTCGGAAACTAAGACCAAACAACTATTATATTATATGTAGAGGAAAAAGTTGTTTATAATATCCAGTTTTACAACATATTTTAAGTTCATCGACATTCGTGTCAGGACGTTTAATGTAAATAATTACCAAAATTTATATAGGTTTTTTCCCACAAAGCTAGAAGAATATTGTGCTGTTTGAAGGTCATATTGCAGATCATTCAATTCGACAATAATACAATGTCTGTAAGAAAATGTACATTCCATTCATATAATTATGGAACTGTATGAACAAAATATGTGACCTTGATAAGAATGTTGTATCTATTGCAACATTTGTCCTTTTAAAATAAATCTCTTTCATATTGTGAAACTTAACAGAAACGTTTAGGATAATTATGTTAAATAGGACACGTTGTATAGGAAATTCAAATAATGCTTGATTGTATCCAAAATAGAATGTGCTAGATAAAGTATTTCGATTTATGTGTATATTCAGAAGGAATCACCTTCTTCTGCGTCACACCATATTTTAGGACACACTGTATAGTCAGACAGTTAAAAACAACAATTTTATTTTAAGTAACAAAAAGTTCTTTCCTTTGTAGTTTCTAAAATTTATCTACATTTTTAACAAAGCTAAGCCTTGATACTAAGCCTTTTAACAAAGTTAAGCCTGCAATTATTTCAGTATTGGCATTTCCCTTGCTATTGTCATTATTTTTAATCAGTAGTTTGAAAGTTAAAATTAATACAATACACAAAAGATTAGCTGTATGTGTTTCATCATTGCTGACTTCACTAATCCATCTGTTACAGACAAGTTTTTAAGATCTGCTTAAAGACATATGAAAGCCTCCGACAGGGAATACTCAAGTGCCAAGAATGATTTTGTAATCGCTCGTCACAACATCTCGAACATTTCTAACCGAAAACTAGCTTGGAATGTGTTCATAATAACTGTTATTAATAACCATTTGTTTATGTATGACTGCTTGTGACACTCGTTCAAATGAAACATTTTATTTTCTTTAAAATAAATGCTTTTATTGGCCTAGAAACAATGATCACATACAACTATAATAATAATCAAGTATTATTTTAGTAATACTCGATTAGTATGTACTAATCTTATTTACTGCTTCACTCAATTTCATTAAATACATTATTCTTTTTAATTATATATATATAATCTTATTTTACACTGATTTATATTTTTTATTATATATATTTTTATTGCAAATAGATACAATTTTATATTAAATGGATACTATATATTTTAAAATATATTTATGGTGCAAATATTGTTCACTTAAATTTCATATTGGTTGCTTAGTGCATTTTACATAACAATTATCTATATTAAAAAATGTCAGGGAAACTTGAAACTTGAACTACGAAGGAAACATGAAATAAATGCATAACAATAAGGTATTGAACTTACATATTATAAATAATTGCACTTTTGCTACAAACATAAATATGTGAATTTTTGGTCTCTGTTACATAAGACAAAGTGAAACATTTTTCAGGTTTAAAACGATACAATTTTACACTTTAAAACTTGGTTCTCTTAAAAGTTTTTAAATATATTGCAGTGATAATTAGATTCGATTATTGATAAGTATTCTTATATAAATCTTAAGCACAAATGAAGTGACTTTCAAGTTTTGTAATTCCATTACAAACTGAAAAATATCCGTTTAGGATTTTATGTCATGTAAATCGTACAATCTTTTTCGAAACTTGTTACCCATTCAATTATTTATTCGTTCAGCCATTCAAGTATCACTTGGTTAAAACGAGTACAAAAATGATGTGTTTATTTACGTATTAATCGTTATATTTACGAGTTTAACCTTCCGTCTCAGTTACCATTAAATTGTCCAAAATCGTGTTAAACAATTCACACGCGCGCGCACTCACGCACGCACACACATACCTGTTTATTTGTATTTAGATATTTATTTATTTATTCGGACATATTATTAATGAATAATCCTTTTTTTTTTAACTTTTAATATTTAAGTTTACACTAAATTTTTCAGCCATTAAATCATTTCTATTTCGATATTTTAAAACTTATTTATGCAGTCTTACATGATTTTATAAAAATAATGTACAATTTTTTATAAATTCATAAATTTAAGTATCTCATCTTCGTACTTTTTTCTCTTAATTTATCCATCTTTCTCTTTCCCCATAATAACTTATTCAGTTAAACATTGCTACTTCTTCCATTGGTTCTTACGAAGTAAATTTGACTATTAATATTAAACTTTTGTTCAATATCTGACTGTATTATACATATTAAATGACACGCATATAATCAACCACACACAATATTATATTCCTATAAAAACACGCTTCATCAATACGGAACAAGTGGACTCACCTGAAATGAACGATTAATGAACACGTTACCCTTAATCCATTGTTGTAAAAGAAAAGGTATTTTCAAAGATGAAATTTTCGAAAGTTTAAAAATATCTAACGCATATCTGCACAAAACTGAGAAAAAACGTAATACCGGACAAGAACAGACACACCGGAAGGCTGTTGAAAGTAAGACTTTCTCGGTCGAAATTGTCCACCACCTAACAGCATAGGCACGATTCTACGTGATTTTACATGACGGAGGTACAATTGTGTTCACAAAATGATCGTATTTTAAGAGACTCCGAGGTAGCAGACAGTTTTTCTCACTACCTTCTATTAGGAGGAGTTTCGGGATATTATTGCGACACAATACGACACAATGTATGACAACTGCAGTGCTCGAGACCGCCGAGGAGACTGAGTATACAGTCGATAAAGAAGTATCGATTGGTTGAGTGTCGCGGAGTGGGGAGAAACTGGTCAGGTTGATGTGAGCTTTCACAATCATCTTTTTCGGTTTTACGCGCGCAGTTTGAATTCTCTCTCTTTTATCGATCTATAATTAACGCTTCGTTAATGTTAAAAGGAATTGCAAAAAATTTGTATACTTTGATTATGCTTTAATAAATAGTATAATAAAAGCATATTATTTATAAACACACAGAAAGAAAGTGTTAGTTCCTTCCTCGGATTTCATGTAGATTTAAAAAAATATACTTTATTAATATTTATGATGCATTTGGAAAATCACGTTATTATAGCGTCAATCTTTCAAGATATATCACTTGTGGGTCACTAGATACAGAATGCTTCAAAAAAAATTTGTAAACACAAGATGTTTCATTACTCTGCTGCTAGATGGTACTGCCAGGACTGAATCAGGTTGCACAAGAGGAATGTTTTAAATCTTTCACCCTTAGATGGCGCAATAAGTATTATAAAATATACTTCATTAGAATTTGGATTTTTCCTCGTCTTTGCGTGGGGATTGTTCTTGAGTGTCAATTTATGTTCAGTCTTATTAATGCGATTAGTGTTATTAATATGTACCTATATATATATATATATATATATACACACATACATGTGTGTGTATGTATGTATGTATGTATGTTTGTACATATGACAGGTAATAGATTATGTACTTAATTGTGTAAGGCATTTTTTGGAATTTATTATCTTTAAAAATCGGCAGCTTATCATTGTGAGATTATGATTCCAGTACATATGTATAATTCAAAAGAACTCTTATCGATTATTCTCGATTGCGATTGTTGCAGGTTCTAATATATCAGGTGCTTTTTTTTTTCATGGGGAAATCTTCGAAAGACTCCGTGGGGAGGGGTTGGGGGGAGTGTGGGATTCTCCACACCCGGAAACGTCGGATGCGGGACCGGGAACTAAAAGCATCAAAGCTTCAGTGCAATCTACACACACACACAGCAGGTGCTACTCAAAATATCGTTTAGTTATCAAAAAATAAATAATACAATACAGTGCTTAAAATGAATGCAGGACATCTTGTTTGCATAATGATCCAAATATTATCATTTTAAAAATATACGATTGAATATTCGTATATTTTATATTCGACCTTCAATGTAATGTAATTGATATTACTGCTCATTTTGATTACATTATTTAATATAATCTCAGCAATATACTAGATGTTGATTCGCAATTGAAAAAAAATTTTACAATTACATATGATTACGATTATATGGAAAAGTGTAATTGCATCATAATTAAATTAACGTTTAATTAAATGGGAAGTCAATGGAAAAAAAAAAATATCAATGGCACTGATATTGCGAGGGAAATGACAATTGGAACACATATTTTGCAACTTTTAATTGGAAACCATTTATTGCTTATTTTTTTTTAAACTTAATACGGTGATTTGGTTATTAGCGACTCTATTGCATGTTTATTTTTTTGGTATCGAATAAAAAATCTCTTCTTACTAATCTTACAAAAATTTAACAATTAATTTCGTTAAGAGAAGCATATAAAACAAATCTAGCAAAGTGAATATTGCATTCAGAAATTCTTATAGGTAAAGAATACATAAGTCTTTATCACAATGAATTTTACGTTTAATCTCTTCCTTCATTTGCAATTTCCTACTAAACCTTGACGATTTTGTTTCGTGTATTTATAATATTTCATATTTAGAAAATAGAACGTATCAATTAAGTGATAAGACATAACAGGAGAAAGAGTAGTACGATAAAACACTTTCGAGTAGTTCAATTATTTATATTACAATTGATGCATTGTTGCGAGAAACTTGGTTCATTCTGCCCACCCGTTCGATCGTTCTGCGCCAGATAACAAACCCTAACCCCCCCACTCATGTTCCAAGATGGCGGCTGCCTAATCTTCATCGAAAAAAAGAAAAGAGAAAATAAAGACGTCGTTCAATGATAACACCAGCAAAAAAGTATCTATCGTGCGGTAGCCATATTTCAGAAAAATTTGTTCGATTATGACTCGATGGTAAATCGAGTTTCGTGCGAACTTGATGTGAACATATTCCTCTAGTGCGCATGCGTATAGACAGAAAGTATCACTGGTGACCTTGAAATGGAGGAACGGTCGAAGAACACCAAAGGACCATCGATAAATAGTTCCTCCTCAGTGGACGGTAAGTTAATATGTACTGTCCTTGTCTATGTTTTAAACAATAACGGGGCTTAACGTTGAAATATTTATCGATATTTACAATTTTGCGCTATGAACGTTGTATAGGGTGAGTTATTGTAACTAAGTTATAATTCAAGAGATGAATTGATTGGAAATCTTCATTTCCTTCTTCATTCTTAATATTATAAAAAAATGCTTCGGAAAAATATGTTGCATTAAGAGTAATTTTTTTACAAATTAGTATGTAATATTATGTAATATTAATATGTAATAATTATTTATTTTTTTACAAATTGGTACAACAATTATACATAGAGCATTGAAATTTTATATCCTTTTTTATTTCTGCAGAATTCAGCAAATAATTGTACAAATTTTTGAACAGGACAGATTTAATCTAAAGCAAAGTCAAAGATGATTCTCGGAAAAATTAGTCTCAATTTCTACAGTTATTAACGATACACTTGTTCACCCTCAGTGCTGAAAACTGTCTCATTATTAGTGCAGTAGTTTTGCAGAGGTGGTCAAAGTTTATCTTTTGAAAAATGTATAAAGTCAAATTGTTGCGTTAACAATTTATCCTTAGTGTTAAATACGAAACCGTAAACAGCTAAGACTATCGAATTAGGAAGAGTTTATTCCATGAAGAAGAGTGAAATTAGAGAAAGTGTGGACTGACATAAGATATGTCCTCTAACAACACAAAGATCGTATTATATGATAGTTACATGTAACGCCATTTCTCTATTATGTAATAATTACATGTAATGCCATCTTTGTGTCGATAAATTTTTAAATCTCGACTTATAAATGACGTGTTAAATTAATCGCTTGACTGGTTCCAAAAGGAACCCCTTCGAATAGTGGGGATAAACCTTTTACATTTATCGTGGATTACAGTTTTACATTTATCGTGGATCACAGTTTCACATTTATCACGACATTTTCGCATTTTTACTAAGTACAAGATTTGGTGGCGCTCTTAGACAGACTGTATACAATGTGCTTTTGGTATAAAATCTTACAATCATCGGACAGAGTCTTACAGTGTGTACAGAGTAAGCGATTTGATCGTTTTTATGTTTTATCGACAATGTCAATCGGCAAAAAGGACAGTGGGTGAGAGTGAATGAGAAAGAATGAACGGTAGACGAAGAAAAATATTAATGTTTTGTCTGTTGTGTCCGATTAAAATTAGGGATTAAATGAAACTATTAACTTTTGAGTCTTCTACGGCAAATTGTTTTTTTATTATTAAAATGGTTTCATAATACATAACTTACATTATGTATTACATTACATTACATAGATAGAATTATTTACATGTATTACATTAATACTTAATTTATAATATATAAATTTCAGGTTATAATACAAAATTCGTTAAAATTAATTGATCACGTGTACGATTTGTAATAACGATTATAACGATGTTGACATGTGTACGTGCACTGCTTAAAGTGGTATCTTATCGCACTATTTTTTTTCAACACACGATACATTAGAATTTGCGTGTAGATTTTGAAATAATTTGTGAGATGTATGTTTTATTTAAACGACACGGAATCATATGATGTTGATAACCTTTTCCAACTTTCCTATTTACGCAATGCATATTGTAATACCGTTTGATTTCACAGAGAAATAAAAATGATGAAGCAGATAAATATTGTACTACTTTGTAATACTGAAACTAATATATTTTCTGAATATAATAGTTTTTGGTATAAATATTTCATAATCGATATTTATTTATCAAAAAACAATGAAAAAACTGTATCGATTAATGTTTTAAGAAATACACATATAATTCCATCCTAAACAATTTTTTTTTTCCCTATAACAATTAATGATAAATGTTAATTAATTTTATATATACATTTCTTTTAAAAAATTCTAGTGGTTTGAAAATTATTGATGTCGTTACGTCTCTCGATATAGATAGTGTTATCATTTTTATTTGATATCTTCGCAATGTCTAGTTTTCGGTAAACATGTTCATGTATTTGTATTTTCTGATTCATATAAATATTCCCGGGGATGGAGTTTATGAGCAGTTACGCTTTTGACATTAGTCAGTAACCAGCCATTATCACTTGGTAAAAGTTATTGATCATTGTTTAAATGGTATTTTCTTTAAAATGAATTTGATTAACGGTGCTAATGTCGTAAACGTGTTAGCTACTACATTTCAAATTGCAAATGTAGTACAGGTACGAAATTGATGTGCATAATGAACTTTGTGACATTATGAAAAAGTTTTAAGACATATTGTACCATTGATTGAACACGATTATGTGCTTGATTTTGCCGATCTATCGAAACCACATGGTGTACAAATTGTAGAGTATTCTACGTCCACGGACTAAGAAGAAAAGTAAAGTTGATTTCAGTTATAAAAGAAAAGCTGTGAAAAGTTTTGGAAAAGCGTTTGCAAAGTTAAGTCTCTGCAATAGCTGTACAGGTGGGCTACGGAAAAGGGTGGATCAAATATAGATAAATTAATGTTTCTTAACAAATATATACTTGACAAGTTTGAAGATGCCTGTGATAGAAGATCTATTGTTCATGATATGAATTAATTGTGGGCTTTGGAGTCAGAGGATTGGTCTATGCGAGTTCAGAGCAAGTAAATGATGGATTTGGAAATTTAAAACAGTTCGTAAAATTGTATTTCGCAAAATAAGAATATTTTAAACACGTTCTACGTTTCAAAATGTTGACAACCCACAAAATATCACTGAATCGTTTCTTTCTTGCGTAAGGTCTAATATCTCGGTTGTCGGAGTTGAAGAAATTTATAAGGCAATCAGGAGCGGTTTCAACCTTGAAATTTACTCTAGACGAACTTGACAAAATTAGAAGTGAAAACAGTAGAAGCGTCACATAGTTATGCTATAATGCTTCTCATTTCAGCAAGCGGGAGTCTTCTTTCATCATTGTATATAGTTTTTTGTTAGTTTTCTGCTTCAAATACACCCTATAGGCTGTCGAGAAAGCATTCTTTAAGAAACACAAGAAGTTTGTATAAAGACATCGCCGAGATGCGATACTGATGCTTATTTAAAATAAGATGAGAGATGGCATTACTTATGGGATGTCCTAATAAATATTTTGCTTTAAAAAGAATTTCCTTATTTCCAAAAAACATTAAATAAATATTTAATGTTGGTGTGCGAGACTGACTGCGCGATGAGAGATCTGTAAACTGTGTGCGTGTATGTGCGTGACAAAGCTGGATTTAGGCTATGCGTTGACTTCTCTGCCTTGTCTGATTTGGCGATCGGCAATTGTTCCAATTGTCTAGATCAATGGTTCTCAACTTTCTCAAATCATTTCTCATTTGATTTTGGTTCTTTTGATTCGCTTTCATTTTTGGCAAGCAAACAATGAGAAACGTATCTCCTTTACGTTATAAATTGAATTACTGTAAAAATTAATATATTTTATTTAATAATGGAGGAACAAACACGTGGACGAACAAAACTATTACTAACTGTACACGACTGAGCTGTATTGTGGTACGAGACGAAGTGGTATATGTACTTGTTGCGTCGTTGAAAATGGAAGGAATTAACACGGGCGCCAATGGTATAATAATATATACTAATAAGTATTAATGTAAATAAACAGAATACAGTAATCGGATCAAAGTAATCCCAATAGTTGACCTTTTTTATCTTAATTCGAAGCAGTACATCATTTGTACTGTTCGCAACTGAGAGCGATAGAGTATGTATTCGGGATGAATCATATGTTAATAAGATAAAAAAATATTTATTTTTCATGATATCTTCGTGAGAGTATTATCGATGGATTTGTGGCGCTTCTGGTAATACTCGAATGTGGTTTTGATCCTTAATTAACAATCACGGTATCTATCTCATTAACAGCTTTTCTCTACTTAATTTTTCAGTTAGGGTATGATATGTTTGTTCATCTGAGATCCCGACGTTTTCGATAATTTCGGACACTTTCAATCGGCGATCTTACAAAAAATATTGTATACCTTTCTTTACAATCTTTTCCATCATTGCAGTTTTAGTGTCTTCTATTACACTGGTCATTTTTCAGATTGGTATTACCGCGTTTAAATTTTGTTATTCATTTCTTTACTGCGATATACATATGATGATGTACTATCAGTCAATACACTTTTCATTTTGTTAAAAATTTCTGTCAGTATTTAAGCTTTTTTTAAAAAGAACTTAATAAGGGTACGATGCTAAATGTTATCCATTTGGTAATAGGTAGCGATAGCTATTTTAAAACTAACTTTCTCGATAAACTATTGTACATGATAGCTTAATGTAAAACTTAAAGGTTATGTGTAAAAAAGAATTTTAAGATGTGTAAATAAAATTTAAGTACTATCATCATCTGTGGGGGAGGGGAACTTTTCAAATGACCCTCGCATATACGTATATGATATGTTGATGCCTTTTGCAAGTAACAGTATGTACGAACAGATAAGTTGGTGCTTATGTACGCAGGACGAATTTATATACGGCCTATGTTAGTGTTTATCAACGAAAGACAAGTATATATATATGTGTATATACACACAAGTATATGTATACAAGTATATATATATATATATGTACATGTATATGTATGTGTGTATATATATATATTTATATATATACTTAGTAAATGATAAAGAGTGTATAAATACATTTATAAATGATATTCAATTTTTCTACTTTATCTTTCAATTTAAGTGATAAGATGTCGTTATCGATAATTCACATAAAGGAACACTGCCTTACGAACATTGAAATGTACACGGAAATATCCACAATCATCGTAAATAGTCAATAATATTTCAGAATTACATTCTGACAAAACGTAACTTTTACACGCATTATTGTTCATACCCTCAAAGAATTTCTACTTCTAGTAACCTAATTACATTTATTGATTTGTCATAATCGTGGAATGGATAGAAAAGAAGAGGAGTTTACAACATCAAGATACATGTAGTTTGCTGATGATTTGCTAGAAAACACAGAATGATGACGAAAGTTGAATGCTGAGAGGTGCCCAGAGATGTGTTCATTCTCCAGGGAAATTGTTTTCGATGTTTTTTCCACACGCTAATTTGAAATACACTATAATTGAGTAGAAACTCTAGATCGGATGTATAAATTTATCTTTAATTCGTTATATTATAGTTTAATAAGTGTAATTTTTTAATAAGTGTATATTTTTCTTGTGTCATTTTAAACCTATCACTTATCTTGGACGCAGAAATGTTGTCTTTCTTTTGGGGATCTTTCAAAATGTTTGAAAGTTGAGCATTTAAATAAAATCATACACAATTTTTTAAATAAAATTATACATAACTTTTTAAATAATATTTCAATGAGGAACAATTCATCACCAATGTTTCGTTCGAGTGGACATGATAAACATTCAATATGATGATTTTAAACTTACTGATAAGCAAGTCTAGCAAAAAGATAGTATAAGACAAACAAATATAGAAACGAATTATGATAAGTGAAACTTATATTTCAGCAAATGAATATAAGATTTCATTGCTATAAGCAATCGCTTATAACACGGAAGAGAATGGCGGCTCCAATTGTTGGAAAGTAACTGGAGAAGGTGTATGTTTATGTCTTAGGTACATAATGTGTTAAGTTGTAAATTGTAGGTTTACAAAACCGTACTACATGCTAGCAATAATAGAAATTGAGTAAGGTAAATGAATAAATTAATCTTGCGATGAATCTAAAATTTGATACATACTGGAATTTTACTATATTTCGCTTGTTTTACTTTATATAAAGTGAATAGATTTAAAATCAGTATTTCATACGAGTGGTCGCATAACAGTCTTTCAGATAAGATTCAATCTTATGCCTTTTGACGATAATATTTATGTAATGAGAAGATTTCGATTTCGATACAAGTGGTAGCTACATCGTTTGGCGTGTTCATTTATTATTACGTAATTATTTAAAACCGCTAAACGTCTATACGAATAGCACTTGGAACTACTAAAGGAAACATTTCCAATATCTTTAATTTTTACATTTCGCCTTATAAGAGAGGAAAGTATTCGGAGCAAAATAAATTTCAACAAAACTTCTTTTGAGGCAAAACAAATGTTTCTTGAATGCGCTTATGTCAATAGGTATATAGATTTACAACTGTACATCTCTGCTAACACGATTGCATCTGGCCACTCGAATGGTTTTCAGCGAAACTTTATATTTAAATTTTTTATATTTTCATCTCAAAATGCATTTAAAAAGAACATTTATTTCACAACTCAGCCACTGAACTCCACTCATTAGACCCAGCCCTTAAACTTGATTGTGTTCAGACCAATGCCGATCAAATGGGCTAACGTTTTGAATAATTCATGAACCGTTACATCTATTTCTTGAACCAAAATAATAATTTTTTAGTAACTTTTGAATGACCACAGGAAGGAAATGTTTTGTTCCATCATGAAGGGGTTAATGTTACGTTTGGCAAAACTTGCTTCTCAAGGTCACCTTTTCTGAGATTTTAAGGTTATCCACGTTTTTTTTTTTTTTGTATAAGATTATATATTTTTATCATATGCGGTGTTAGAACTAATATTAATACGAATACAATGATATATGGCAACATGATCTGTAAAATGATCTTAAGTACGAAAAATTTAGAAATGTATAATTATTTGACTCTTGAGATATATTGGTATACACCTTTTATTCAGTCTGAATGTAAAACATTTGTAAGTGTTTGTTATCAGAGAGGATTCATTCTTTTTGACAAACTTTCGATCGAATAGTTCAATTACTTTATGACAAATGCAATGGTTACTTGTTCGAAAGGATGCGATCTATGACTATTATCGAAAAACAAGTAGAAATTACTATTTTGGCTAACAAACAGGGTAGTCAGACAGATAAGTTAAATTCCAAACTGAAGGAGTGGGGGAAGGCAGCTAGGTGGTCGACCTTCACTGCTTCGTGTGTTGGAGTGGGAGAACCTAACGGGTGTTCCTATTGTATTGTACATAGATATACCGCTATACCTTATACCTAGTATACCAAGGGGTTGCCCCGCCTAACTGTCTTCCCCATTCTTTCGACTTAGGATTCAGCTTATCTGGTTATCTTAGTAACAAACGATTCTCATATAACGATATCATTTTAATATTTGCAAGACTAATAAATTGCATATGTTTCATATTTCTAGCATCGGGAATGTGGATATTCTACATATGTAGAAGGACTAGGGAACATCGATATTAATTAACACCATTTTGAGTATTTGCTGAAATAAATGTTTGTCACTTATCCATCTATTGTGTCTGTTTCATTACTTTTATTTATTCTCACTTCAATTTTTTCACATTCCTGAGTTTTTCGTACTTAAAGTTATTTGAAAATCATATTATCATATATCATCGTATTTGTCTTGACATCAGATATAACACTGCAGTGATAAAAATATCTGATCTTATTTAAAAAAAACGTCAATGATTTTGATGAGATGAATCTTGTAAAAGGTGATCTTGAGAACAAAATTTTTCCATTCGTAATTTCCTATTCTAAACTAAAAATAATATAAAAAATTACAGAGATAATTAAGGTGTTTGAGTTAAGTGATACACTCCATATATACCAATACATCTTTCGTAGTTAGGGATCGCTGTTAAGAGGCGCTGTGGCACGCAGTTGAAAACCACTGTTCTAATGCATTCAGCATCGGGTAATGATGCGAAAAGTCTTTAGCAGTGAATTGTTAATCGCTCTAAAGCAATTTAAAATAGTCTTCTCTATTCCCATTGTGTCAAACCATCGATTATGACACATATAGAAGTAGGTGTAGGTTGAATCATTTTGATGACACTTTGAACAAATTGGAGTCTTTAAAGTTTGGAAACAAGAATACCTTTCATTCATCAAGTGGGTGTATGCAAGCAGTCTTCGTTTTAAAAGTTGATTCAAACGATTACAGGTTCAAAATGAATATTACATTCCATTCTGATGTACGACTATTGCGTCAGAAATCTGTTATAAACTATATTTTTGTATAACGTAAATATTCCCATCAGAAATATCGTTCCTTTATCGACCACATGTTTGTAATTCCTCCGGAAAGCAGGGAACAAATTAATGTATTGACTTAAGTGATCTAAAATTAGAATTGGAGTGTGTTTATTATTTGATTTGTTATCAGTGACACAAGAGTCGATCGATTTTGATTAACAACATAGACTAACAGATACACATTTTTTGATTGACATTTAATGTTATAAATATATTACTCTGTAAAATAACCGATTAAAATTAATAGTAAAAGGAATTGTAACTTTTATAGTTTGTATATTAGATAAGTTATTGGTTAAATAGTCCATTGTGTTCCTGATCTTTGTTATTAAGTGTAAATAAAGATGCTCCGTGAAAAGGTCGAGGTTCTCTTTATTGCTCTTTGTCCACGATCCAAGTGGGGTTTGTTACGAACTAAAAGATTCTATTGTATTAGTTTTATCGCCGATTTTACTGATTACGAAATAGAATTTTCTTACTGGTTAAGATTAAATATGTAATCTTGATATGAATTATCAAGCATTTTCTGTCATGTATGCTTAAGTTTGTTGCTGAAATAATTTTAAGTGGTTTTGTCCACAGAAGAGTGATAACGATGCTATATCGTCTTAGTTTTTCTTTTTCCAACTATTAGATTTTTTATTTCGAGAGAAATATTTACAGTTGATTTTTACGAAATTGTTTATAAAATTTCTTTCAATATTGCCTACTGAATAATAGATATATTTTTTCGTATTTATAACTGTTGAATTAATTTTGCTATTACTGGAGAGTGATCTGAGGATAGGTTGTAATTTGATTCTAGTAGATACGAAATTTTGTTGGGATTCATAGGTCAGTAAGTAGGAGTATCAAATGAAAGGAATGAGTAATTTTTATTTTGTAGTACTTTCGTTCCTGCTATAAATTTAGAGCTAGAAATGCAGAAAGTATTCTTGAAGAGTGCTAGATCGTAGTCCTTGACTAGAAGAGCTGTCCCGCTATCAATGGTGTTATCAGGGTGATTAATGTGATAAAATTTACAGTATAGAATTTTGAAATGAGATTTCTCGGTGAAGTGAATTTTTCTGATCAATAGTATATCTACTAACAAGAGACATCACTTAAGTGTAAATCACTGATTTTAATGAAACTTACATATAATATAGCTATTATCCATATCTAGGAGATAAAATCAACCCTTAAAGTTGAGGGAGGAAAACACATTTTCCTCGATATTTCGAAAATGATGAGACTTTTTGAAATTAAAGATGTAATGCAATACGGTGACTGGTGTGTTATGCATGGTGAGAAGCATTTTATTATCTTCGTGACGATAATTATTCTATTTAATGATACAAAATTACTAAAATGTGAAAGTTAAATTAGGTAAGATTGTACTTCAACCAAGTTTGCGTTCTGAAAAGAAATTTTAACGACCATGGTTGTTTCTCCTTGAAATTGATTAGGAGTTTATCGACGTTAATCCTTTTTATCACTCTTATCGACAATGTCAAAATGAATACCTTGCAGTCAAATGATATTGTTAGTTTCATAAATTAATCGATAATTATATTATACATGAGAAGTGTGATCTTGTAAGATATAATAAATAAATCAACGCAGAAATTAATAAATGGATCACGTTGACAGTGAAAGTCTGAACACACAACTACAAAATTAAATGTATAAGTAGTAAGTTTATTTTTGGATGAAAATATTGAAAAATTAATTGCTCAAAAGTTTTAAGAAATACTTTAAGATCAAACTAAAATAATGAAAATTTTAATGTTTCCAAGTTTTTTAATAAGTTAGAATATTGCAAAGGAAACTGGCATGTTTCAGTATCAGAACTAATCCTTAAAAATTTAAATAAAGTTAAATTATATAATTAAAATTGTGTAAATCATGTGTGATATTAAATAAAATATTGGACATAATATAAATTATTATGAAGGTACTATATATCTAATAATTAAGTATTTGTAACTATCATGAAATCATTAGTTGAGTGACTGTATTCAACGACCTGTTGTGCAGAAGAATTATTTTATTTTTCTGTTATTTTAAACACGAAACTGTTCAAATTGTACTTGAAATATTGTGTCGTGTCATCAGAAATACATAAATAGGATAATCAGGTGTTTCGTTTTTATCTGGAACATACTGTATAATTTACAAATAACTGCAATGAGCTTTTGAAACATTGATTTTGGGCTCTCTTTGATCAGGGATCTATGTTAATGTTTTTTTTGCTTACAAGATAAAGCGCCACTGTTCATGAGTATCTATTGAGCACACATGTGACCGTATGTCCTTTTTATCTATCTCCTTTTCTGTACAACAGATGAATACTAATGGTGACTTTTCTTAACCAATTTGTCTTTTCATTCTTGAATTGGACACCTACGTATTCGCTTCTTTAGTTTCTGCATTTACGAATAAATTTAGAAATCCTTTTCAGGAGTTGAATGTGAACTGTGACACAGTTTTGTACCTTAGAATAAACTTGCGTACAAGCCTAAATTATTAATCTTTTCATAAGAGTTGACGGACGCAACTAAAATGGAACTCAAGGTCTTTACATTCAGAATAAATATGCTTTATTTATACAATTATTTATTTTCATTTAAAGTTTTTATTACGCAAATGTGACAGTACGGATATAAGATATTAAGAATTAACTTTAGCATAATCTTAAAATAATTATCGAAGAAAGATTTGTGAATATAACTCAAGTTTTCCTGAAATAAACAAACAACCAGCTTAAAATCAGGCTCTACCATTATTTGAATCAAATACTGTAAAGATAATTACTGAAGTAGTAAATTATCTTCTTTAATCAAATGTTGTTTCCAGATATTTAATGTGAGCAAATAATATTTCTCTGAATTATTTTGTTATCTTGTTTTGTATTCGAGTAATCTTGCAAATAATTTCTAGCGTATATTTAGGAATCAACAAAAAGAATGATCTGTTATCTTAGTTAAAACGGTTAATATAGTTGAAAAATTTGTTCAAAACAACTGCTTTGGTTTGTATATAAAGTACATTTATGAGTATTTCTAAATCATTTTTACTTTTACAAATTCAAGGAATGATTCAAACTATTCGTTATTTGAAATATTATTTCTTATGTTATATTTCAAATAATTTCTGCCTAGTTATGTTTAAAACTTGCTGTTTGGAAGCGGCTTTAAACAGACGTAAAATGAAAAAGTGTATGCGTGTACTCAATGTACAGTGTTTTTCTTCAGTTATTATCATTTACATAATCTTATTATCACCCTGATACGTGTCAACAATTTTCGAGATAACAGTGCTTGGGAATAGAACCTTAACTCAGTCTTTCCTGAAAAAGTTGCTTTTCTGGCCGAAACTAACATCAGCTAGTAAACAAGTAATAAACCGCTGTTTACCGTGGATTATTCACCTCAGTTACACAAAACATGGTGAGACAAGCTAATCTTAGTGTATTGACTTATCGAAGCTTGTTCCTTCAGGAAAATTTTTGGAAATTTATTAGTCATCGATAGCTTTGATTTACAATTTTTATTTTATAAATTATACGAATTATTTTTAAATTGATAAATAAGTTCGGCATATGTATAAGAATAAAATAATAAATGGTGCACTCAATGTCGGATCTACGCAAACTTAGGCAATTGTTTAGAGAAAAAAAGTCTAGAGTTTACAAGATACTCTAAAGTAACAATAGCATCAGAGACAAGAAGACAATAACACACGACGTAGAAGCCTATATATAATTCTTGTACTTTAGTAGCTAAATATTTTAGAAACTATTAGTTTTAAGATATATGTAACATAATATATTTATTTTTAAATTGCATTACTATATAGAAATCCATAATAAAAAACTGGACATTTTGTATATAAAAACAAAGTTCACTTCCCAATGTTCTTGACGCCTCCATCGAGAAACAAACTACATATCACCACCATATTATATCTCCTTCATAGTTATACAACTTTTGGAGGCAACATATCTTCTTAATAATCGATGTAAATGATTAATATAAATAATCGGTATGAGTGCATTTATTTTATTTGTAAGAATATAATTAGGAATGCAAATATAGACTTTATTAGAATTTATCATTAATACTATATCCTATAATGTTTTGTACGACGTTTCTTTTAACCAATTATTTAAACAATTTTCAATAAAGTTATATTTATACTTCCAAAAGAATTTTTGAGGTGAAAGAAACCTTCAATTGCTACCTGTGAATATTACTTGAAACATACTTATTACGTTTTACTTTTACGTATAACAGTATACTTTAATTGTTCGAGAAATAGAATTTTCGAAAAAAAATCAATTGTTACCAGTTTAATTCCTGACGATAGGAATATTTTTTGTTGATTATTTTAATTCATGCATATTTTGATAATATCAATGAAACGAAAAATAACTGATTAAACGAATAACTGATAACGTGAACGGAAAACAAAAATAATATATCAAATGGAAAATGGTATTACTATATACTTAGTCGTCTTATTTAATCAATAAGATACATACTTTTTCATTCATAAAACAGACATTTTTTATGAGTTACAATTAATATGTATAAATAAAACTTATAAGAAATTTTACAGTGCATATTATAAGTTTGTTATACTCAATAAGTTGATAATTATACACATTGTATACTTACAAAAATATGTTAAAATTATATTATATTTTTCAAGCCTATTTTCTTGGTTTAAGTATTAATAATGATTACGTGTTTAGAACGCGATTAATTATTTGTAATCTGGACAGATGTATCGACTAATTATTGATAACCCTTATCACTGTGTGGTATCATTGGCTTTAAGAAATTGGAAAAAAATAACGATGTAATGCGACAGGTGTATTAATTAAACCTTCTATGAGAACAAATTAATCTCTAGTAGATACTTTTTAACTCCATGTGCTTTTATGATAAAGATTGACAAGTAAATACCACTGTTTAAACTTTTGTTCGAAAGAAATTTACTTAAAATCAAGGGTGTGTTACTTTCACGTAATTTACGGAATTACAAATCTAGACCAATATCACTACCAGTGAAAAGTAAATGTTTATGTTTATATTTCTATTATAATTTATCATATCTTTCATAGAAAAGGAGTTTTTCCTTCATAATTTCTTCCACATACATATATATATATATATATATATATATATATATTGGTCTATTATTATGTTATTATTATTATTATTATTATTATTATTATTATTATTATTATATCAGCGTTCCTTTTTTCCACCAATAACATTTAAACTTGTGTGCAAGTAAAATTGAACGCATAACGAAAGAAGAGTTGTTTCACTACTGTAGATTTATATTTCAATATTAATTTATATTTCTCCTTTTTTGCATCTGTATGGTAGAATTAATAAATGTACACTATGTATATCATATATACGTATACGTTTATATGCTGGTGGCTATTCAAGTGGCCAATATAAATATTTTTTCCACATTATTACAATGCAAGTTGATGTTACACAACATCAGTGATAAATACAATTTTTCCATACTACTGGCTTAAACTATTACCACAATTGCTCACACACATGTACATACATATGTAGTTGTGAACACACCAATATATGTATGGGTTTGTAAGATTTACATATCTTATTATTAGGATTAAATTAAATTGTTTCAGAAGCAGAGAATTGTTTTATTATGGATCTTATTCATAGGCGCAGTTGCAAAATCAGTACGTTAATCGATTCAAATTTTCATTTTCTACAAGAAAATATAGAGAAAATTTACAAGAAAAATATTTAGAATTTTAGGGTACGATATAAGAAATGGATGCAGTTGCATTTTTTAGATGCATTAATGCATAAAAATGTATAAAATCAATATCAGGAAGTGATTTATTCTAAATTATTTAACTTTGTCTTGTAACAGTTTTTTCTATCTATAAGTGTTTTAAAGATATAGTCTGTCTCCGTTGCGTGGCCTGTATATTACTTTAAAAATTGATTTATGGCTTGCAACGTTATATTTAATACAAAGTTTTTCTTAATTTAGGTTAAGAAACGTGCGTGTACAAATTTTCATGGTATTTATTATTTGTGTTAAGATTAAAGGTGCAAGCGAATCTAATTGGGCGTTATGTTGGAGAACGTTCGGACAATCGGTAGGATGGCCATTCTTCGGGGTTATCAACTGACCTCTTCGTTTATAAATTTATTACAATCAACCTTCAGTTCACCATGCGGGTAAAACATGTTTCGATGTGTCAATTGAAAATTTTCTTTGTTCTTTTTATAAGTGTTTGTAGTTCTTCGTTTCGAATTAAGAGTATCTAATTTTGGATTTTCGAAATTTGAGAAGGTAAAAATGAATTTTGAGAAAACACTGAAAAGGTTGAAAACGAAATATTCACACATTTTATCTTGCATATTGCGACTGAAAATTATGTTTTTCGATATTTTGTAGAATTTCTTTCACGATGAAATTTTTGAGGTGCACGCATGAGAGCAAAAATAATTAAACTTCCGTTTTCTTCGAATTTTTAAAAAATTTTACTGTCCTTTTAATTTAGATCGTAATAACGTCAAATTATAATTCAAAAATTCCATTTTGAATGTTATCATTAAATCATCAATAAGTAATGTTGGAACAAGTATGAAATAGATACAGGATATTGACATTTAGTATTTGGAGAATTGTAATAGTTTCTCAAATTACGTAATTTGGCGTTAAAGTTAAACAATATATTTGTTAAGAAGCAATTCATTGAACCATAAACATATTACGAAATCGACAATACTAATTTTTGACAGAATATTTATGTCTTAGAATAAAACAAAACCGATAATGTATCAAAAAGTTAAACAATATTTTCTATTTCGCACAATATCGAGTGATTCAATTGGTACACTATCAAAGGACACAGTTTTCACTAATAGACCTATCGTTATTTTAAACAAAATTTATTGTAAGAAAAAGAAGTGCGTAAAGATTTTTTTTATTTATTGTGCGTGTATGCGCGTGTTGCACGTGCGATCTCCCCTCCCCCTCAGAGCACACTGCTCCTACTGACTGCGTAAGTACATTTCTCCCACCATCTGTATACAGTAGCGAGCACGGAAAGTGGTGGTTTTGATGTTCAGTCGTTCAGCGACCTCCGTGCGCGATGGTCGAATCATTTGTTAATTTTATCATTCGTAACGGTCGACCGTACAGTGACAGAAACATGACAGCCACGTGAAGGCATTGTTTGTGACTCTGTTGCTTTTATGCATGCGCGAGTATTGTTGTGCATCGAGTTGTATTCATTCTCCTCATTCACACGAATTAAGTCCAACGACAGTTATCGAGATGCGGTTCGACGATCAACTTTTCGAGGTTCTCGGTAAGTACCGATTTTCTTCTATCGACGATTACGGCGGTTATGATTTTGATGTCGATTGCAGCAATGTGTTGGTCAAGATTTTAAATCGAACTTCGACATTAAATCAATTTTTGACGAAATACCCGATTTTATTTGCATAATTTCTAATTTGTCAATAAAATAACTATAGTACAAATATTCATTCCTCAAGTGTTGTAACAAAAATTTAAATATATATTTCTCTATTATGAATATTATTACTTGTAGCAATATGATTGTTTATCTCATTCATTTTGATCATGATTTAAAGGCAATAAAATATATCAAATATGCATACTTATTTACACAGCTTATAATGAAATTCGTTTCATGACTTAATTATGTGACTTTAAATCAAATCTAATCCTATTTTAAACATGAGATTTTTATTCAAAATTCTGTAAACAGATCAAAAGTAGGAATTGAAATTAGAATTTTACATACATGTCGTTTCTTAATTTTAAACCTTTACGAACACTTTGTTAAAATAATTCAATATGTCAACAGTTTTTAATTTGACAATAAAACTATAGAAGTTTTTGTTTAAATTGCTACTTTGATCAATTTGAGCTGAATAAATTTCGAAACCGCTGTAAATTTGTTGATTAGTTCTATGTTTTGAATTAAAATAAAATTAATTAAAGCTACTCTGCTGACATTATCTATGTACGTTTTGTAAGACGCATGATTGAGCACGTTCGTTCTGCGGTAAATAACATCTTTTCCTAAAACTGCGGTCAAGATATTATTAGGGAATTTATTCATTTTAGAAACGCTTTGCAAAAATTTCTTGGGAAAATTTTTTGATAATAATTAATCTTAAACCTTTGTTTATTGAATTGTGTTAAAGACTATATTTGCAGAAATGTGTTTCTGTGAAACTCTGTTTTTAGGAAATGCATGTATTCTTTATAGTGATTCGAGAAGTGTGCTTAACAGTGTAAATTATTCGTAAATCAGAAACAAAATGAACGCGAAGAATAATAAAGTTATTTATAACTTATATTTGAAAATTATTGTCTATTACAATCGGATTTAAATTAATATTCCATTGAATATTAATATAAATAAAATTGTATAATTATGTATATAGAACACTGTGTGGAATTTTTTCTGTTTATTCTTCGTACTTTATTTGTTTCAATAATAAATTTAGAAAATTTTTTTAAGTAATTTCAGAAATATTTTGACATTTGCTATGATTTTCTTATTATTATAGGTACTAGTTATTAACTAATAAATTTGAATTTTTTGCTCTTTCTCATTAACTTATGTATCTGTTAGTAGTCGTAAACAGGGTGATTCTAGAAACTAGAACAAGTCAGATAGGAACAATGGTACAGGAGAAGGTTGAATGGTTTACAACTTGTTTGCTGCAAGATACGATTGTAATTGTCTTTTTTTAACGGTGTTGTATATATTTTTTATTAGTCGGTTTTTCCCGTCATACTGCATATAAAAATATGAAGACAGAGATATCGACGAATGAAACGATATCAAAATAAAGCATACCAACAGTTACACCACAAGGTTCGCACTTTCTGTTTCTAAAACATCTCTTTAAACATATTTTACGTTCAAATATTTTCCAAAGTACTTACATTTCAATATTCGTACCTCGATACTTTTCTACATAAAATGTTAAACAGATTTAAAATACGCAGACCTTTCCCGAGAAAAAAATCGTTTAATTTTGTACAAAAAATTATATTTATTATAACACTTTGATGCAACGTATGAGGATACACAAAAAGATAAGTTACAGAGCTTTTTCCGAATAATTACAAAAAATGTTTAATAACCATTTTATTCTGGAATATCGAAAAGTTTAAATTAGTTCTATGTGTTTAGTAACAAGCGATTGAATTTCTTTTCTGTGAAATTAGAGTATGGTGGTATTGTTTATAAACTTCGTAAAAGTATATAAATTTAGCAATTCAAACAGCACACGTTAAAATGTACAGGATGGTGAAAAAAAATTTTTGACAAACATTGAAGAGCATTCAGTATTCATCCATAGAAGCGCAAAAATCTGAATCAACATGAGTCTGAGAATTATTCATTTTTGAAAAATAAAAGAAGAATGTGTTACAGTGTGGACATATCATATATATACACAGTTACATAAGTTTACACACACCCATCTAGCATGGTACACAAAAGTAAAGTAAATTAAGCATGTACGCTATATATGTTTGTAGAGGATCAACAAATTAGTAACATGACAGCAGAAACAATTCTTGCAAATTTTAATACATCTTGTATATATCTGTCATTGTATTTTGTATTTATGGATATTTTTATGGAAACAAGTTTATTATGTATTATATATTTTCAAAGTGTTACTAACTTTATAAATAACACAAATTGTTATTTGTAATATTTAAATTAAATCTCAAATTATTGATCGATTCAAACATTTCATTGAATGTTTCCAATCTGTACTTTGGATTCTTCGCAGAAATTACCATAAAATTGAATATTAAACAAATAGATTATCGATGGCTATTTGCTGTTGATTAATGTGTCATTAGAAACTGTTGTTCTTTAAGAGCAAGCTTACGATTTTATTGGAAATTACCCAAAAATTGTCCAAGCCAGGACGTAATAGATTACCAAATAATAGATTACGGTAGTTGATTTAAATTTAACAGATTAAATTTAGAAGTATTTTTGAAAACTTTTTAAAAATCCAAATTTTATAAAAAGATAAATGTGGAATAGGTATAATTGGGCACGTCTAGTTATACATCTGAAAGGTACTTGTAAATTCAATCCCTTGGGTTATTTAATTTTATGTTAATTTTGAAAAGGACTCAAATTACGAGTTGAAACTATTAAAAAAAAATGTCCGAATGGATTAATAACTTAAGATTCATTTCTAATTTTACTTAAAAAATAATTTTGATATTATAAGGCTATCGAAACTGGTTTTTAATAATATCGCCAATTTATGTGTGCATATTCTTGTACGATAGTAAACATTTAACTAGAGAAAATGTTTTATTCTTCCTTATTTTAATTTTCATGAGTATGACACACATCAGTAATGTTTGGCAACAACTTTTGATAGACCCATATTGTTAATTGCACGTTAGAAATGTTTCTGTATT